>NC_091981.1:295119273-295419273 GCF_044704955.1 Pristiophorus japonicus | reverse complement strand
TCATTCTTCCTACCAAAATGTATCTTTCCAATTCTCTGTATTAAATTTCATCTGCCATGTCTCTGCCCATTTCACTAGTCTATGTCCTCCTAAAGTCTGTTACTATTCTCCCTATAAAACCATTTATCATTTTAAATACCATTAGATCACCCCTCAACCTTTTAGACTCAAGTGAGTACAAGTAAAGTTTATGCACCCTTCTTCACAATTTAATCCTTCAAGCCCCAGTATCATTATGGTAAACCCTCCAAGGCCAATATATCTTTCGTGCCCAAAACTGAACACAGAGATCAGTGAGGAGAGATAGGGACTGAGATAATAGAATCATAGAGCACAGGACTGCTCTTTCCCCATAGCCCTGAAAATTTTCTTCCCTTCAAGTATTTATCCAATTACCTTTTGAAAGTTATTATTGAATCTGCTTCCTTCACTCTTTAAAGCAATGCATTCCAGATCATAATAACTCGCTGCATAAGAAAGTTCACCTCATCTCACCTCTGGTTCTTTTGTCAATTACCTTAAATATAGCTTAATGAGAGATGACAACTTGCGATGTAAAAGAATGAACTGGAATGCACAGAATTCCTTATCACAACCTCAATATGCCTGTAAGTGTTCCACACACAATGAATTTATTTTGAAGTGCAGTCACTATTGTTATGCAGGCCTTTGCACACGGCTAGTTCACACATCCGAGCCAGAGATCGCAAGGATATGCGCATCACCCGCACCATGACAGGAGCTGACGACTGCTGGACGGACCAGCGCCTAATCCATTCCATCCTCAATATCAACATAGCCCCAAAGCAGCGACGGCAGCAGAAGCAGTGCCGAAAAAAAGTCAATGCCGGGGCACTCAAAGACCCAGCTATGAGAGCCCTATACAGCCAGCGCCTCACTGCTAACCTGGTGTCCTTTGATGACCCGAGACGCAGAATGCCCACAGTGCTTGGTCTGCCCTCCAGGCCACCATAACCAATGCCTGCGAAGAGACGCTTGGTCACTCAACCAGGAAACACCAGGATTGTTTGATGAGAATGTCCAGGAGATCCAAGAGCTAATAAATCCCAAGCGCAGGGTATTTCTGAGCCTAAAACAACAACCCAACTCAGGAGCAGCAAAGCAGCATTACAGACATCTTAAGGCCAAGATCCAGCAAAAAAACCCTGACCTAAAGAATAGACGGTGAGTGGAGAAAGTACCAGGAGATTCAGCAACTGGCCGACAGCCATGATGTGCGAGGATTCCTCACCGTAGTCAAGATCACCTCTGGTCCAAACACCCAAGGCCCCACCCCACTACTGGCCAAGAACGGGGAGACACTCATCAAGGACACCGAAGCAGTCAGGACCCGCCTGGAAGGAGCACTTCGAAGATCTCCTTAACCGAGACACTGCCTTTGACTCGAGTGGCCTCGACTTCATCCCACAGCATGCTACCCGCTACCATCTCAGCAAAACCCCAGCCCTGCATGAGATAGAAAAGGCCATCCATCAGCTCAAGAACAACAAGGCATAGGGAGCGGATGGAATCCCCACTGAGGCACTAAAGTACGGCAGAGAGGGACTATTGGCACGAACACATGACCTCATCTCTCTCATCTGGAAGGAGGAGAGCCTGCCGAGAGATCTCAGAAATGCAGTAATCATGACCATCTTTAAAAAAGGGGACAAGTCCAACTGCAGTAACTACAGAGGAATCTCTCTGTTATCAGCCACTGGGAAAGTAGTTGCTAGAGTCCTCCTCAACCATCTTCTCTCTGTGGCTGAGGAGCTCCTCCCAGAGTCACAGTGCAGATTTCGGCCCCTATGGGGTACAACAGATGTGATCTTTGCAGTGCGACAGCTGCAAGTAAAATGCAGGGAACAGCACCAACCCTTGTACATTCACTAAATATATTCAATTCACTAAATATATTCAATTCACTAAATATATTCAAAAAGGAGTTAGATAAGGTCCTTACTACTCGGGGGATCAAGGGGTATGGCGAGAAAGCAGGAATGGGGTACTGAAGTTGCATGTTCAGCCATGAACTCATTGAATGGCGGTGCAGGCTAGAAGGGCCGAATGGCCTACTCCTGCACCTATTTTCTATGTTTCTATGACCTTCTTTGACCTTACAAAGGCCTTTGACACTGTCAACCGCGAGGGACTCTGAAGCATTCTCCTCCATTTCGGCTGCAACCAAAAGTGCGTCACTATCCTCCACCTGCTCCACGATGACATGCAAGCCATGATCCTGACCAATGGATCTATTACAGACCCAATCCATGTCCGGACTGGGGTCAAGCAGGGCTGCATCATCGCACCAACCCTCTTCTCAATCTTCCTCGCTGCAATGTTCCACCTCACACTCAACAAGCTTCCCACTGGAGTGGAACTAAACTACAGAACCAGTGGGAACCTGTTCAACCTTCTTCATCTCCAGGCCAGATCCAAGACCGTCCCAACCTCTGTCGTCGAGCTACAGTATGCGGACAACGCTTGCATCTGTGCATATTCAGAGACTGAACTCCAAGTCATAGTCAACATCTTCACTGAGGCATACAAAAGCATGGGCCTTACTATCATTAGAAAGAAATAGCGGGACATCTAGATAGGAATAGTGCAATCAAGCAGACGCAACATGGATCCATGAAGAGGAAATCATGTTTAACTAACTTACTGGAATTCTTTGAGGATATAACGAGCATGGTGGATAGAGGTGTACCGATGGATGTGGTGTATTTAGATTTCCAAAAGGCATTCGATAAGGTGCCACACAAAAGGTTACTACAGAAGATAAAGGTACGCGGAGTCAGGAAATGTATTAGCATGGATAGAGAATTGGCTGGCGAACAGAAAGCAGAGAGTCGGGATAAATGGGTCCTTTTCCGGTTGGAAATCAGTGGTTAGTGGTGTGCCACAGGGATCGGTGCTGGGACCACAACTGTTTACAATATACATAGATGACCTGGAAGAAGGGACAGAGTGTAGTGCAACAAAATTTGCAGATGACACAAAGATTAGTGGGAAAGCGGGTTGTGTAGAGGACTCAGAGAGGCTGCAAGGAGATTTGGATAGGTTAAGCGAATGGGCTGAGGTTTGGCAGATGGAATACAATGTCGAAAAGTGTGAGGTCATCCACCTTGGGGAAAAAAACAGTAAAAGGGAATATTATTTGAATGGGGAGAAATTACAACATGCTGTGGTGCAGAGGGACCTGGGGGTCCTTGTGCATCAATCCCAAAAGGTTAGTTTGCAGGTGCAGCAAGTAATCAGGAAGGCGAATGGAATGTTGGCCTTCATTGCGAGAGGAATGGAGTACAAAAGCAGGGAGGTCTTGCTGCAACTGTATAAGGTATTGGTAAGGCCACACCTGGAGTACTGCGTGCAGTTTTGGTCACCATACTTAAGGAAGGATATACTAGCTTTGGAAGGGGTACAGAGACGATTCACTAGGCTGATTCGAGAAATGAGGCGGTTACCTTATGATGATAGATTGAGTAGACTGGGTCTTTACTCCTTGGAGTTCAGAAGGATGAGGGGTGATCTTATAGAAACATTTAAAATCATGAAAGGGATAGACAAGATAGAGGCAGAGAGGTTGTTTCCACTGGTAGGGGAGACTAGAACTAGGGGGCACAGTCTCAAAATACGGAGGAGCCAATTTAAAACCGAGTTGAGAAAGAATTTCTTCTCCCAGAGGGTTGTGAATCTGTGGAATTCTCTGCCCAAGGAAGCAGTTGAGGCTGGCTCATTGAATGTTTTCAAGTCAAAGATAGATAAATTTTTAAGCAATAAGGGAATTAAGGGTTACGGGGAGAGGGCGGGTAAGTGGAGCTGAGTCCACGGCCAGATCAGCCATGATCTTATTGAATGGCGGAGCAGGCTCGAGGGTCTAGATGGCCTACTCCTGTTCCTAATTTTTATGTTCTTATGTTCTTATTACATTAAACATCCGTAAGACAGAGATCCTCCATCAACCTGGCCTCGCCACAAAGCACTGCCTCCCCGTCATCAAGATCCATGGCGCGGCCCTGGACAACATGGACCATTTTTCATACCTCGGGAGCCTATTATCAGCAAAAACAGATATCGACAACGAGATTCAACACCGCCTCCAGTGCGCCAGTGCAACCTTCGGCCGCCTGAGGAAAAGAGTGTTCGAAGATCAGGCCCTCAAATCTGCCACCAAGCTCATGGTCTACAGGGCTGTGGTAATACCCGCCCTCCTGTATGGCTCAGAGATGTGGACCATGTACAGTAGACACCTTAAATCACTGGAGAAATACTACCAACGATGTCTCCGCAAGATCCTGCAAATCCCTTGAGAGGACAGATGCACCAGCGTTAGTGTTATGTCTTTAGATGCTCTGATAATGACTCCACGAGGCAAAGTATTGTACTTGAACTGTAGTGACCTTAGTCCATTTAATATAACTCCAGAGTGAGGATACCACATGGTGGACTCCCTTTTATACTTGGATACCTGTGATGTACAGGTGTCCCCTGGGCCTCCACCAGTTGCACCCTCTGGTGGTGCCAGCATAGTGTATACAGTATGAACCTTGTTGATGACACCTCCGGTAAACAAGTCTCCATCTTGTGCAACTATACAGCGACTACACAGAGAGTATATTTACAGTATACATATATAACATCACTCTCCCCCAAGTCTTTTGTGCTAATACCTTTGCACTATATGCTCTGGCTTAGCTCTCCCCAGACTTAAATGCCAAAAGTCCTTGCACATTGGCTGTGCTTTGACTTGGCTCTCTCCCTGTTAATCCGCAAGTCCTTATTGCCACAACGTTGGGTAGTGGTTATCAGTTGGGATGGGTCGATGATGCAGTGGGGCTTCAGTGGGTTCTGGGTGTGATCCATATGTGTGTCCATGGCTACATACATCCATTTTCCCCCCACATGTAGATCATGTCGGTGGCTCATCACATTCATATATATTCATATACATTCAAGTCCAGAAAAGGAAATTTGCATTTACATCACTGCATTTGTGGTACAGTTGTGAGGCAAGTACATTTGACTGTTGAGATACATTGATGATACATCTTTGGGATCAGTGCTCAGGTCAGCACCGGTGCGTGAGGACAAGCTAGTTCCAGAGCTGATGGATTGTGTCCAGGCAGCCTGGTGGTGGTGTGTTGCTGGCAGTGGGAAGACGGTTGATGCGAGTTTCCTCCTCTCGGGGCCTTTGCCATTGCTCCTAGCGTCGGGCAGGTTCACAGATGCCTGTGACCTCCCTGTTCTCTCCTTGCGCCCCGGTTCGCTGCTGCTCCCAGAGAGGCAGTCGTTTAGCAGTGCTCGGGGAACTGCTGACTCACTTGCCTGGGCGTTATTTGATTTGTGATCCTGGCTGGTCCCGGTCCCAATTGGGAGAACTGTTGCGGGTGACCCTTCGTTCCCGGGTGTAGCCTTGATGGTGATGGGGTCTGGGGGTTGATGCCATCGGGTGGAGCTGATCAGGGGCAGGGTATCGATACCGGTGCCGTTGCCCTCCTGAGATTGCTTGCTCTGCAGCTTGTCTATTTTAGCTGCTTGTGGCCACACTCCGTGGTGCATCACTCTGGTCCCGGGGTGCAGGCTACAGCATCGGGTAACCCGCTCGACCTGGGTGTTTGCCCGCTACATTATCAGAATACAGTTGAAATCCTGCATCACACAATGTTTCATTGCTTATTGTAGATAAACTGTAGCTCCAATCGCAATCACCCAACTTTTCTTTGCTTATTACATGTATAAAACTCTGATCATCAATTACAAGCTTTACATTTAGCTCACAGTTATTACATTGAGTGAGAATATGGGACTGTTCCTTTAAGTGTGGTGGATTGCTGGCCTCCTTTAAGAGAGCCTTGCTATCTTTATTCCAATCCTCTTCTTCACTTGGTACCACGTGTTGCTCCATCAGCGCTGCACCTCGTGGTCTGGCCGCCGCCATCTTTCTTCCATCCACGATGTCAGCTGCTGTGATCCTCTTCTCCCCGGGTTCTGCCACCGAAGCTGGGAAGTCGCCTTTGGATCCGATTTTCTTCCTCCGGAGTCCTGCCACTGGAGCCTGGAAGGTGCGTTCGGGTGGTCTCAGCTGGATCATCTCCACGCAGTCATGCTGAGCGGCCTGTGCTTCGGGTGCTGTGCTGGTCTGCTCTCTGGTGCCGGATCCAACCTCAGGTGGGGGCTTGCTTTGCCTCTGAGCACGAGGGACTTCGATCGCTGGAAGAATGAAATCTTCCCAGCTCCAATGGATCTTTTCCATCCACTTTCTTCCGAGTAGCGTTGGTCCATCACCTGCAACAATCCACAATGGTAACTTGTGCACCACATCATCATGGAGTACCTTAACATTCGCACTACCAACGAGTGGGATAAGTTTATTGGTGTGGGTGAGCAGCTTTGCTTGAACCGGGACCAACTTGGGTCATTCAATTTGATTGTCCCATAGCCTCTCAAAGGCTTCTTGATTCATTACTGATTGTCCCCTTGTCCACCTCCATGAAGACTGGAACGCCGTTTATCTCGACTTCCATTCTCAACGGGGAACATTCTGTGGTGCAGGTAAACATTCTGTACACCTCATCATGGGGCTGAGCTGCCTCTCTGACTACCTGTTCATAATCTGCGCTGGATTCATGGCCCTCTGCAGACTTTTCATCAACACGGTGAGTCCTATTTCTTTTCGCTGAAGGTGGCCCTTTGTGCTGCACCCTTTGCACACATAGTCTTTAAAGCAGCACTGGTGAGCCTGGTGATTTCCTCCGTAAGGCCAGCATGGTGCTAACCGATTAGCCCCCCTCGGTGGATTCCCCTGAGGAGATTCACATTTTACAATCCTGCCTCTCAAAGGCGCCAGTCTGTGTACCGTACTTGCCGGGTTTGAGTCCTGAGGATGAGTCATCCACCTAGAGCCGCAGGTCGAGGTCATGGATGCCTGGCTCATGGTGATGGCCTTCTGCAGTGTGACTGTGGTATCCGCAGATAGTAGCCTATGAAGAAGGCCCCCGTGGCCGATTCTGATGACAAAGATATCCCGTAGCGATTCGTTGAGGTGTTCGCCGAAATCACACGGTGCTGCCAGCCTCCTGAGGTCTGCAGCATATTTCACGATTTCCTGGCCTTCGGTGGGTGTAAAACCAGTGTCTGGCTGTGAGGATGCTCTCTTTGGGCCTGAGTTGTTCTTGGATCAGCATTACAAGCTCCTCATACGTCTTGGTCATTGTCTTCGCTGGTGCCAGCAAGTCCCTGATGAGGCCATAGACGGTGGGCCCACAACTGGTGAGCAGGATAGCTCTGCGCTTATTAGCCAGCGTGGCCAGATCATCACCTGCCAGGTCGTTTGCTGTGAAGAAATGGTCGAGCCTCTCCACAAAAGCGTCCCAATCATCCCCATTGGCGAACTGCTGCTACGTACCAAGAATAGCCATTTTCGCATGAAAGTCCATAATTTCGTCGCCAATTGTTATGTCTTTAGATGCTCTGATAATGACTCACGAGGCAAAGTTTAGTACTTGAACTGTAGTGACCTTAGTCCATTTAATATAACTCGAGTGAGGATACCACATGGTGGACTCCCTTTTATATCTGGGTACCTGTGGTGTGCAGATGACCCCTGGGCCTCCACCAGTTGCACCCTCTGGTGGTGCCAGCATAGTGTATACAGTGTGAACCTTGTTGATGGTACCTCCGGTAAACAACTCTCCATCTTATGCAACTATACAGTGACTACACAGAGAGTATATCTATAGTATACATATATAACAGTTAACGTCCTTGATCAGGCCAACTTCCCCAGCATTGAAGCACTGACCACACTTGATCAGCTCTGCTCGGCGGGCCACATTGTTTGCATGCCTGGCACAAGACTCCTAAAGCAAGCGCTCTACTTGGAACTCCTACACAGCAAGTGAGCCCAAGGTGGGCAGAGGAAACGTTTCAAGGACACCCTCAAAGCCTCCTTGATAAAATGCAACATCTCCACCGACACCTGGGAGTCCCTGGCCAAAGATCGCCCTAAGTGGAGGAAGTGTCTCATCACCGAGAGAATGCAGAAACCAAGCGCAGGCAGCGGAAGGAGCCTGCGGCAAACCAGTCCCACCCACCCTTTCCTTCAACGACTGACTATCCCACCTGTGACAGAGACTGTAATTCCCGTATTGGACTGTTCAGTCACCTAAGAACTTACTTTTAGAGTGGAAGCAAGTCTTCCTCGATTTCAAAGGACTGCCTATGATGAGTTCACACAAACAGAATGTGATAAATAATTTGTTTTAATAATGTGCGTTGGGGGAGAACTATTGACAAGGTCACTGGGAATGTCCCCATTCTTCTTTAATAGTGGCATGGGGTCTTTTAACATCCATCCAAACCACCAATACAGGCAGGCAGGGGTTCTATTTTCACCTGCGTAACATCACCCGTCACCACCCTTGTCTCAGCTTATCTGCTATCGAAGCCCTCATCCATGCCTTTGTTACCTCTAGGTTTGACTATTCTAACGCACTCTTGGCTGGCCTCCGTATTTTTACCTTCCATAAACTTGAGATCATCCAAGACTGTTCCATATGTGCCCTAATTCGTGCCATGTCCCCAACACCCATCACCTCTGTGCTCGCTGACCTACATTGGCTCCCAGTTAAGTGACGCTTCAATTTTAAAATTCGCATCCTTGTTTTCCAATGTTTCCATGGACCCGCTCTTCCCGATCTTTGTAATCTCCTCCAGCCCTATATTTTCCTGAGATTTCTGCGCTCCGCCAATTCTGGTCTCTTGAACATCCTCGCTTTAATTGCTCCACCATTGCGGCCGTGCATTTAGTTCATTAAATTAATCTGGAATATAAAGTTAGTAGCAGTAATGGTGACCATGAAACTACCAGATTGTTGTAAAAACCCATCTGGTTCACTATTGTCCATTAGGGAAGTAAATCTGCCATCCTTACCTGATCTGGCCTGTATGTGACTTCAGACCCACAGCAATATGGTTGATTCTTCGCTGCCCTCTGAAATAGCCTAGCAAGCCACCCAGTTGTATCAAACTGCTACAAAGAATAGTGGTTCAAGAAGGCGACTCAACACCACCTTCACAAGAGCAATTAGGGATGGGCAATAAATGCTGTCCTTACTGGGCACACCCATATCCCATGAACCAATAAATACATTTTGTTTAAAAAGGTCCAATACTCTGGAATTCCCTCCCTCCGCCTTTCTGTTTCTTCCTTTAAGATGCTCCTTAAAACCTACCTCTTTAACTAATATTTTGGTCATCTGCCCTATCTACTATTAAGGCTTGGTGTCAAATTTTCCATTTATTAACGCCTTGCGACGTTTTATTAGGTGAAAGGCTCTATATAAATGTAAGTTGTTACTTTTTTGAGGTATTATTGGCTTTAATATAAGAACATAAGAACACAACCATCCGTGGCTAACTAAAGAAGTTAAGGATTAATTAGATTAAAAGAGGCTGATAATATTGCAAAGAATAGTAAGCCTGAATATTGGGAGAGCTTTAGAAATCAGCAAAGAATGACCAAAAAATTGATGAAATGGAAGAAAATAGAATATGAGAATAAATGATCATGAAATATAAAAACAAATTGTAAAAGCTTCTACAAGTATGTAAAAAGGAAGAGAGTAGCAAAAGTAAGTGTTCGTCCCTAAGATAGGAGAAATCCCCTGGACCTGATGGCCTACATCCTCGGGTTATAAAAGAGGTAACTGCAGAGATAGTGGATGCATTGGTTGTGATCTTCCAAAATTGGCTAGATTCAGGAAAGGTCTCAGCTAATTGGAAGATAGCAAATGTAACCCTGGTATTCAAGAAAGGAGGGAGAGAGAAAACTGGGAACTACAGGTCAGTTAGCCTGATATCAGTCATCGGGAAAATGCCGGAATGCATTATTAAGGAAGTGGTAACAGGGCACTTAAAAAATCATAATATGATTAGGCAGAGTCAACATGGTTTTATGAAAGGAAAATCGTGTTTCACAAATTTATTAAAAGTTTTTTGAGGATGTAATTAGCAGGGTAGATAACGGGGAACCAATGGATGTAGTATATTTGGATTTCCAAAAGGTATTTGATATGTTGCCACATTGAAGGTTATTAAGAAAGATAACGGTTCATGGGCTTGGAGAAGGGAGTAGTGATAAACTGGTCATTTCAGATTGACAGGCTGTGTAAGGTTCTGCAAAACCAACCATGGAGACATGTGGCAGGGAGAATGGGATGATGCCATGTTTAAAATGGCCAACTGCAGCCAACACCTGTAAACCGCAGAGGATAATGGGACTCTGGCCACCCTGTACAGTAACAGACAGTGTTGCAGGGGCACGGAACCGGACGAGGGATGAGCCAGCTACCATAAGGGGGAAGAGTGTACATTCGGTTCTTCCAGGAAAATGGATACAAGGCAACTTTATATTTTTAAAAGGACATTTCTCCAGCTTTTTGTGTAAAACCCTCACAGAAGAGGCAACATGTCCAGGCAAAATCTCCCCAGTAATACACAAGGCAACACAAAGGGTATCAGTTTGAATAATTAAACAAAGGCCCACAGGTCTGATGCAATCATTTTGGCCAGCCCAGACAGAGTGGCACCTCTGTCGAGATAGTGAACAATCATCTTCATTCACCCCATCAGCGAGCGATAGGATACAGGAGGTGTGGCTAATCTCCCATTCCAGACAGATCGATACACATCGAATTGCCATTCACACCCCATTTTATTCAAGGAAGACCCAAGACAATGGCATGCAGTTTTGGCGCGAAGATGAACGGACTATAAGAAAAGCTGCAAAAACACACAAGGAGGTTGGAGATTGGAAGTTGGAAGTTGGAGTTTGGAGGTTGGAGTTTGGAGGTTGGAGGTTGGAGGTTGGAAGTTGGAGTTTGGAGGTTGGAGTTTGGAGGTTGGAGGTTGGAGATTGGAGGTTGGAGTTTGGAGGTTGGAGGTTGGAGGTTGGAGGTTGGAAGTTGGAGTTTGGAAGTTGGAGTTTGGAGGTTGGAGGTTGGAGTTTGGAGGTTGGAGTTTGGAGGTTGGAGGTTGGAGGTTGGAGTCAGCTTTTTGCATTGAGTTGTGGAGTTAAGTTAAAGGGGAGTTGAGTCAACTCTTCACAGGGCCCTTGCTCTGGGGAAGGTGTGCTTAACTCCAGCAGCTTTTTGCTTAGGAGCCAACCGAGAGGCAAATAGAAGAAACCGACGCAACATCGAGGAGGAAAACCGAACCGACCAACAGCGTAAAACCCACCCCAGAGGGATCCCGAGCTGAAATAAGTGCCCCCAGAACCCCGGAGTTGATAGGATTGTGAGTGTAGCTCAAACCCCCTCACAGACTCACTTTAGGATAGGAATTGGTAAGAAGGGTGGAAGTGGGAGGTGGGGTCGTGTGTGGGTGGAATGTTTCAACCTCTTATCTTCCCCTTCCCTGTGGCGAGAATTTTTCGTGTTGTTGAGTGAGATTGTGCCATTACTGCTATTTACGACCTCTTCCTATGCCCTCTATCTTTGTGTTTACTATTCTAAATAAACAACATTAGCCATTTTGCACTCTTACCCACTGTGTCTGGTATCTCATTACTCACCCATCCTCATAAATCGCACATTCAGAACCTCAGGGGAGTGTGGATTCGAACCCACACCCCAAGCTCCCCTTACAGCTGTAACTAGTGGGCTGCCGCAAGGATCGGTACTTGTTTTCCTCTTTTTTTCCTTCCAGGCTTTGGTCTTTGCTGGCGAAGATTTATTGCCCATCTCTAATTGCCCTGGAGAAGATGATGGTGAGCTGCTTTCTTGAACCACTGCGGTCCATGTGGCGAAGGCACTCCCACAGTGCTGTTAGGGAGTTCCAGGATTTTGATCCAGCGGCAATGAAGGAACAGCGATATATTTCCAAGTCATTTCCAGGTGAATAATTGGAGGTGAACTTGCAGGTGATGGTGCTCCCATGCCCTTGTCCCTCTAGGTGGTAGAGGTTGCGGGTTTGGGAGGTGCTGCTAAAGAAGCTTTCAGCAAGTTACTCTAGTGCATCTTGCAGATGGTACACACTGCAGCCACGGTGCGCTGGTGGTGGAAGGAGTGAATGTTTAAGGTGGTGGATGGGGTGCCAATCAAGCGGGCTGCTTTGTCCTGGATGGTGTCGAGCTCCTTGAGTGTTGTTGGAGCTGCATTCATCCAGGCAAGTGGAGAGTATTCCATCACACTCCTGACTTGTGCCTTGTAGATGGTGGAAAGGCTTTTGGGAGTCAGGAGTGTAAGATTTCTCAAAATTCACAGATCCCCCAATGCTTGAAGAAACTCTAAGGAGAATAACTTTAGACTCTTTTAAACAAGCTTTGGGATGGTAAAATACATGTTGGGACTAAGAGAGGGAGATTGAAGGTCGAAAACCAAGGTTTGGAACTTTAAAGGTGCATGTTAGGCCTGTAAAGGGGAAAAGGCTGCAAACCAGGGGATGGGATCAACCTCTGTAAAGCCAGTTTGGATATTGGAGTTAATCAAATTGTCTGGGGGAACTGTTTAACCTCAGTCAGCCCTTAGAAGACATTAACATTTCCAACAATCGACCCATGGAAGAGCAGTCCCCACCGTAATCACAGGACCCATTCAACACATGCATAATTTTAATCACCTTTCCAACCTGCATAGAAATCTCAGACCTAGACAGGCAACTCGAAACCAGAGTATAACTTTAACAATAGCTGGGAGCTCATCAGCTCATGAATAGTGAGTACAACAGTCCCGAAACCATTTTTCACAACATTGACACATTTTATTCAGGTTACCGTTGATGAGCCCGCCAAAAATTAAACAAAGAACAGGGATCGAATTGGCTCGCAGATTAGAAGGCCTCTCAAGGTATAATTGAGGGCCTGTCTCACAGTCAAGACAGTCAAGTCAGTCAAGTCAAATCGAGACGGGGCAGTTAAGAGTCGAGACGATGCAGTCAAGAGTTCTACAGTGCAACCGAGTTCAGTGACATCTTCAAACAGCTTCAGTGGCCCAGAGGTGGGAGATTGATGAGCAACGTCGAGAGGCCTATAAAGGCCAGCAGGGAGTTCGTGAAGCAGTCAGAGAGGCAGGAGATCGAGAGGCAACGTCGAGAGGCCTATAAAGGCCAGCAGGGAGTTCGTGAAGCAGTCGGAGAGGCAGGAGATCGAGAGGCAACGTCGAGAGGCCTATAAAGGCCAGCCGGTGCAGCTACAGCAGGGAGAGAAGGCAAAAAAGAAGTACAAAGAAATTGAAAGGTGACGTCACAGCCAAGAAGGTAAGTGATTGGTAATTAGTTTTTCTTTTTCTTTTCTTTATCAGTAAGTTTGTTGTTGCCAAATTAAGTTTATCTAAGCGTTAAGTCATGGCAGGAGAGCTCGGACACATGTTATGCTCCTCCTGTACTATGTGGGAAGTCAGGGACGCTTCCGGTGTCCCTGACGACTACGTGTGCGGAAAGTGCATCCGCCTGCAGCTCCTGACGGACCGCATTGTGGCACTGGAGCTGCGGGTGGATTCACTCTGGAGCATCCACGATGCTGAGAATGATGTGAATAGCACGTTTAATGAGTTGGTCTTACCGCAGGTAAAGGGTACACAGCCAGATAGGGAATGGGTGACCAACAGGAAGAGCAGTGCAAGGAAGGTAGTGCAGAGGTCCCCTGCGGTCATCCCCCTGCAAAACAGATACACCGCTTTGGATACTGTTGGGGAGGGCAGCAGCAGCCAAGTTCATGGCACCGTGGGTGGCTCTGCTGCACAGGAGGGCAGGAAAAAGAGTGGGAGAGCTACAGTGATAGGGGATTCAATTGTAAGGGGAATAGATAGACGTTTCTGCGGCCACAACCGAGTCTCCAGGATGCTATGTTGCCTCCCTGGTGCAAGGGTCAAGGATGTCTCGGAGCGGGTGCAGGGCATTCTGAAAAGGGATGGTGAACAGCCAATTGTCATGGTGCATATAGGTACCAACGATATAGGTAAAAAACGGGATGAAATCTTACAATTTAGGGAGCTAGGAGCTAAATTAAAAAGTAGGACCTCAAAAGTAGTAATCTCAGGATTGCTACCAGTGCCACGTGCTAATCAGAGTAGGAATCGCAGGATAGCTCAGATGAATACGTGGCTTGAAGAGTGGTGCAGAAGGGAGGGATTCAAATTCCTGGGACATTGGAACCGGTTCTGGGGGAGGTGGGAGCAGTACAAACCGGACGGTCTGCACCTGGGCAGGGTTGGAACCAATGTTCTAGGGGGAGTGTTTGCTAGTGCTGTTGGGGAGGAGTTAAACTAATTTGGCAGGGGGATTGGAACCTATGCAGGGAGATAGAGGGAAGTAGAATGGGGGCAGAAGCAAAAGATAGAAAGAAGAAAAGTAAAAGTGGAGGGCAGAGAAACCTAAGGTAAAAAGCAAAAAGGGCCACATTACAGCAAAATTCTAAAGGGGTAAAGTGTGTTAGAAAGACAAGCCTGAAGGCTCTGTGCCTCAATGCGAGGAGTATTCATAGAAACATAGAAAATAGGTGCAGGAGTAGGCCATTCGGCCCTTCGAGCCTGTACCACCATTCAATATGATCATGGCTGATCATTCACCTCAGTACCTCTTTCCTGCTTTCTCTCCATACCCCTTGATCCCTTTAGCCATAAGGGCCATATCTAACTCCCTCTTGAATATATCCAATGAACTGGCATCAACAACTCTCTGCGGTAGGGAATTCCACAGGTTAACAACTCTCTGAGTGAAGAAGTTTCTCCTCATCTCCGTCCTAAATGGTCTACCCCTCATCCTAAGACTGTGTCCCCTGGTTCTGGACTTCCCCAACATCGGGAACATTCTTCCTGCATCTAACCTGTCTAGTCCCGTCAGAATTTTATATGTTTCTATGAGATCCCCTCTCATCCTTCTAAACTCCAGTGAATACAGGCCCAGTCGATCCAGTCTCTCCTCATATGTCAGTCCTGCCATCCCGGGAATCAGTCTGATGAACCTTTGCTGCACTCCCTCAATAGTAAGAACGCCTTCCTCAGATTAGGAGACCAAAACTGAACATAATATTCCAGGTGAGGCCTCACCAAGGCCCTGAACAACTGCAGTAAGACCTCCCTGTTCCTATACTCAAATCCCCTAGCTATGAAGGCCAACATACCATTTGCCTTCTTCACCGCCTGCTGTACCTGTATGCCAACTTTCAATGACTGATGTACCATGACACCCAGGTCTCGTTGCACCTCCTCTATTCCTAATCTGCTGCCTCTCAGGTAATATTCTGCCTTCGTGTTTTTGCTACCAAAATGGATAACCTCACATTTATCCACATTATACTGCAACTGCCATGCGTTTGCCCACTCACCTAACCTGTCCAAGTCATCCTGCAGCCACTTAGCGTCCTCCTCACAGCTCACACCGCCACCCAGCTTAGTGTCATCTGCATACTTGGAGATATTACACTCAATTCCTTCATCTAAATCATTAATGTATATTGTAAATAGCTGGGGTCCCAGCACCGAGCCCTGTGGTACCCCACTAGTCACTGCCTGCCATTCTGAAAAGTACCCATTTACTCCTACTCTTTGCTTCCTGTCTGACAACCAGTTCTCTATCCACGTCAGTACATTACCCCCAATACCATGTGCTTTAATTTTGCACACCAATATCTTGTGTGGGACCTTGTCAAAAGCCTTTTAAAAGTCCAAATACATCACATCCACTGGTTCTCCCTTGTCCACTCTACCAGTTAAATCCTCAAAAAATTCCAGAAGATTTGTCAAGCATGATTTCCCTTTCATAAATCCATGCTGACTTGGACTGATCCTGTCACTGCTTTCCAAATGCGCTGCGATTACATCTTTAATAATTGATTCCAACATTTTCCCCACTACCGATGTCAGGCTAACCGGTCTATAATTCGCTGTTTTCTCTCTCCCTCCTTTTTTAAAAAGTGGTGTTACATTAACTAACCTCCAGTCCATAGGAACTGATCCAGAGTCGATCGACTGTTGGAAAATGATCACAAATGCATCCACTGTTTCTCGGGCTACTTCCTTAAATACTCTGGGATGCAGACTATCAGACCCTGGGGATTTATCGGCCTTCAATCCCATCAATTTCCCCAACACAATTTCCCGCCTAATAAGGATTTCCTTCAGTTCCTCCTTCTCACTAGACCCTCGGTCCCCTAGTATTTCCGGAAGGTTATTTGCGTATTCCTTCGTGCAGACAGAACCAAAGTATTTCTTTAACTGGTCCGCCTTTTCTTTGTTCCCCATTATAAATTCACCTGAATCTGACTGCAAGGGACTTATGTTTGTCTTCACTAATCTTCTTCTCTTCACATAGCTATCGAAGCTTTTGAAGTTAGGTTTTATGCTCCCAACAAGCTTCCTCTCAAACTCTATTTTCCCCCTCCTAATTAAACCCTTTGTCCTCCTCTACTGCATTATAAAATTCTCCCAGCCCTCAGGTTTGCTGCTTTTTCTGGCCAATTTATATGCCTCTTCCATGGATTTAACACTATCCTTAATTTCCCTTGCTAGCCACGGTTGAGCCACCGAAAGTAACACAAAACCCGATCTCTGCAAGAAGAAGTGGGTACTTCCCCCATACAGTCCCCACCGTAATCACAGGACCCATTCAACACATGCATAATTTTAATCACCTTTCCAACCTGCATAGAAATCTCAGACCTAGACAGGCAACTCGAAACCAGAGTATAACTTTAACAATAGCTGGGAGCTCATCAGCTCATGAATAGTGAGTACAACAGTCCCGAAACCATTTTTCACAACATTGACACATTTTATTCAGGTTACCGTTGATGAGCCCGCCAAAAATTAAACAAAGAACAGGGATCGAATTGGCTCGCAGATTAGAAGGCCTCTCAAGGTATAATTGAGGGCCTGTCTCACAGTCAAGACAGTCAAGTCAGTCAAGTCAAATCGAGACGGGGCAGTTAAGAGTCGAGACGATGCAGTCAAGAGTTCTACAGTGCAACCGAGTTCAGTGACATCTTCAAACAGCTTCAGTGGCCCAGAGGCAGGAGATCGAGAGGCAACGTCGAGAGGCCTATAAAGGCCAGCGGGGAGTTCGTGAAGCAGTCGGAGAGGCAGGAGATCGAGAGGCAACGTCGAGAGGCCTATAAAGGCCAGCCGGTGCAGCTACAGCAGGGAGAGAAGGCAAAAAAGAAGTACAAAGAAATTGAAAGGTGACGTCACAGCCAAGAAGGTAAGTGATTGGTAATTAGTTTTTCTTTTTCTTTTCTTTATCAGTAAGTATGTTGTTGCCAAATTAAGTTTATCTAAGCGTTAAGTCATGGCAGGAGAGCTCGGACACATGTTATGCTCCTCCTGTACTATGTGGGAAGTCAAGGACGCTTCCGGTGTCCCTGACGACTACATATGCGGAAAGTGCATCCGCCTGCAGCTCCTGACGGACCGCATTGTGGCACTGGAGCTGCGGGTGGATTCACTCTGGAGCATCCACGATGCTGAGAATGACGTGAATAGCATGTTTAATGAGTGGGTCTTACCGCAGGTAAAGGGTACACAGCCAGATAGGGAATGGGTGACCAACAGGAAGAGCAGTGCAAGGAAGGTAGTGCAGAGGTCCCCTGCGGTCATCCACCTGCAAAACAGATACACCGCTTTGGGTACTGTTGGGGAGGGCAGCAGCAGCCAAGTTCATGGCACCATGGGTGGCTCTGCTGCACAGGAGGGCAGGAAAAAGAGTGGGAGAGCTACAGTGATAGGGGATTCAATTGTAAGGGGAATAGATAGACGTTTCTGCGGCCACAACCGAGTCTCCAGGATGCTATGTTGCCTCCCTGGTGCAAGGGTCAAGGATGTCTCGGAGCGGGTGCAGGGCATTCTGAAAAGGGATGGTGAACAGCCAATTGTCATGGTGCATATAGGTACCAACGATATAGGTAAAAAACGGGATGAAATCTTACAATTTAGGGAGCTAGGAGCTAAATTAAAAAGTAGGACCTCAAAAGTAGTAATCTCAGGATTGCTACCAGTGCCACGTGCTAATCAGAGTAGGAATCGCAGGATAGCTCAGATGAATACGTGGCTTGAAGAGTGGTGCAGAAGGGAGGGATTCAAATTCCTGGGACATTGGAACCGGTTCTGGGGGAGGTGGGAGCAGTACAAACCGGACGGTCTGCACCTGGGCAGGGTTGGAACCAATGTTCTAGGGGGAGTGTTTGCTAGTGCTGTTGGGGAGGAGTTAAACTAATTTGGCAGGGGGATGGGAACCAATACAGGGAGATAGAGGGAAGTAGAATGGGGGCAGAAGCAAAAGATAGAAAGAAGAAAAGTAAAAGTGGAGGGCAGAGAAACCTAAGGTAAAAAGCAAAAAGGGCCACATTACAGCAAAATTCTAAAGGGGTAAAGTGTGTTAGAAAGACAAGCCTGAAGGCTCTGTGCCTCAATGCGAGGAGTATTCATAGAAACATAGAAAATAGGTGCAGGAGTAGGCCATTCGGCCCTTCGAGCCTGTACCACCATTCAATATGATCATGGCTGATCATTCACCTCAGTACCTCTTTCCTGCTTTCTCTCCATACCCCTTGATCCCTTTAGCCATAAGGGCCATATCTAACTCCCTCTTGAATATATCCAATGAACTGGCATCAACAACTCTCTGCGGTAGGGAATTCCACAGGTTAACAACTCTCTGAGTGAAGAAGTTTCTCCTCATCTCCGTCCTAAATGGTCTACCCCTCATCCTAAGACTGTGTCCCCTGGTTCTGGACTTCCCCAACATCGGGAACATTCTTCCTGCATCTAACCTGTCTAGTCCCGTCAGAATTTTATATGTTTCTATGAGATCCCCTCTCATCCTTCTAAACTCCAGTGAATACAGGCCCAGTCGATCCAGTCTCTCCTCAGAAGTCAGTCCTGCCATCCCGGGAATCAGTCTGGTGAACCTTTGCTGCACTCCCTCAATAGTAAGAACGCCTTCCTCAGATTAGGAGACCAAAACTGAACATAATATTCCAGGTGAGGCCTCACCAAGGCCCTGAACAACTGCAGTAAGACCTCCCTGTTCCTATACTCAAATCCCCTAGCTATGAAGGCCAACATACCATTTGCCTTCTTCACCGCCTGCTGTACCTGTATGCCAACTTTCAATGACTGATGTACCATGACACCCAGGTCTCATTGCACCTCCTCTATTCCTAATCTGCTGCCTCTCAGATAATATTCTGCCTTCGTGTCTTTGCTACCAAAATGGATAACCTCACATTTATCCACATTATACTGCAACTGCCATGCGTTTGCCCACTCACCTAACCTGTCCAAGTCATCCTGCAGCCTCTTAGCATCCTCCTCACAGCTCACACCGCCACCCAGCTTAGTGTCATCTGCATACTTGGAGATATTACACTCAATTCCTTCATCTAAATCATTAATGTATATTGTAAATAGCTGGGGTCCCAGCACCGAGCCCTGTGGTACCCCACTAGTCACTGCCTGCCATTCTGAAAAGTACCCATTTACTCCTACTCTTTGCTTCCTGTCTGACAACCAGTTCTCTATCCACGTCAGTACATTACCCCCAATACCATGTGCTTTAATTTTGCACACCAATATCTTGTGTGGGACCTTGTCAAAAGCCTTTTAAAAGTCCAAATACACCACATCCACTGGTTCTCCCTTGTCCACTCTACCAGTTAAATCCTCAAAAAATTTCAGAAGATTTGTCAAGCATGATTTCCCTTTCATAAATCCATGCTGACTTGGACTGATCCTGTCACTGCTTTCCAAATGCGCTGCGATTACATCTTTAATAATTGATTCCAACATTTTCCCCACTACCGATGTCAGGCTAACCGGTCTATAATTCCCTGTTTTCTCTCTCCCTCCTTTCTTAAAAAGTGGTGTTACATTAACTAACCTCCAGTCCATAGGAACTGATCCAGAGTCGATCGACTGTTGGAAAATGATCACAAATGCATCCACTGTTTCTCGGGCTACTTCCTTAAATACTCTGGGATGCAGACTATCAGGCCCTGGGGATTTATCGGCCTTCAATCCCATCAATTTCCCCAACACAATTTCCCGCCTAATAAGGATTTCCTTCAGTTCCTCCTTCTCACTAGACCCTCGGTCCCCTAGTATTTCCGGAAGGTTATTTGCGTATTCCTTCGTGCAGACAGAACCAAAGTATTTCTTTAACTGGTCCGCCTTTTCTTTGTTCCCCATTATAAATTCACCTGAATCTGACTGCAAGGGACTTATGTTTGTCTTCACTAATCTTCTTCTCTTCACATAGCTATCGAAGCTTTTGCAGTTAGGTTTTATGCTCCCAGCAAGCTTCTTCTCATACTCTATTTTCCCCCTCCTAATTAAACCCTTTGTCCTCCTCTACTGCATTATAAAATTCTCCCAGCCCTCAGGTTTGCTGCTTTTTCTGGCCAATTTATATGCCTCTTCCATGGATTTAACACTATCCTTAATTTCCCTTGCTAGCCACGGTTGAGCCACCGAAAGTAACACAAAACCCGATCTCTGCAAGAAGAAGTGGGTACTTCCCCCATACATCCAGCACGCGCCCTACTGCATCAGCGGACACACCCCAACTGAAGGCGAACGCAGTAAGAGGTCTTCTACCACGTTTGGGGTACAGCAGGCAGAACCTACAGAATCCAGCGAACCCCGAAATCGCGAACCACCATCAACTGTCCAAAGGAAGGATTGGTGAGCATTATCCCTGGTACCCTAGAGTTCAACTTAGCTAGAGAGAGTAATTGGGAGTTGGGAGGCATTTTCTGCTCTATTTTCCTTGTGTATATTAAAGTGTTCCCCATCTTAGAGAGTGCAAGATTTCGACAGTGCATCATAATATTGTATTTTATTTCTTGAATAAAATCAAAAGTTTCTTGCACCAAAACCAGTTGTCTGCTGCACTTTTGTTTAATCCCCCAAAAATTCCGAGGTCTAGAATCGAGGAAGTGGGAGCGATTCGAACCACTCAGAAAGTCAGAGGTGAAGCTGACCCACACACCACCCCCTGCAGGAGGTGAGTCACTTGCCACAGAATACCCAGCCTCTGACCTGCTCTTGTTGCCACAGTATTTATGTGGCTGCTTCAGTTAAGTTTCTGGTCAATGGTGACCAGAATGTTTATGGTGAGGGATACGGCAATGGTAATGCTGTTGAATATCAAGGGGAGGTGGTCATTGCCTGGCACTTGTGTGATGCGAATGTTACTTGCCACTTATCAGCCGAAGCCTGAATGTTGTCCAGGTCTTGCTGCATTAGGACATTGACTATTCCATTATCTGAGGAGTTGTGAATGGCACTGAGCATAGAAACATAGAAAATAGGTGCAGGAGTAGGCCATTCGGCCCTTTGAGCCTGCACCACCATTCAATATGATCATGGCTGATCATGCAACTTCAGTACCCCATTCCTGCTTTCTCTCCATACCCCTTGATCTCTTTAGCCGCAAGGGCCACATCTAACGCCCTTTTGAATATATCTAACGAATTGGCCTCAACAACTTTCTGTGGTAGAGAATTCCACAGGTTCACAATTTCTCTGAGTGAAGAAGTTTCTCCTCAACTCGGTCCTAAATGGCTTACTCCTTATCTTTAGACTGTGACCCCCTGGTTCTGGACTTCCCCAACATCGGGAACATTCTTCCTGCATCTAACTTGTCCAATCCCATCAGAATTTTATGTTTTTATGAGGTCCCCTATCATTCTTCTAAATTCCAGTGAATATAAGCCTAGTCGATCCAGTCTTTCTTCATATGTCAGTCCCGTCATCCCGGGAATCAGTCTGGTGAACCTTCGCTCCCTCGATAGTAAGAATGTCCTTCCTCAGATTAGGAGACCAAAACTGTACACAATGTTCAAGGTGTGGCCTCACCAAGGCCCTGTACAACTGCAGTAAGACCTCCCTGCTCCTATACTCAAATCCTCTTGCTATGAAGGCCAACATGCCATTTGCCTTCTTTACGCCTGCTGTACCTGCATGCCAACTTTCAATGACTGATGTACCATGACACCCAGGTCTCGTTGCACCTCCCCTTTTCCTAATCTGTCACAATTCAGATAATATTCTACCTTCCTGTTTTTGCCACCAAAGTGGATAACCTCACATTTATCCACATTATACTGCATCTGCCATGCATTTGCCCACTCACCTAATCTGTCCAAGTCACCCTGCAGCCTCTTAGCATCCTCCTCACAGCTCACACTGCCACCCAGCTTAGTGCAAACTTGGAGATATTACATTCAATTCCTTCGTCCAAATCATTAATGTATATTGTAAATAGCTGGGGTCCCAGCACTGAACCTTGCGGTACCCCACTAGTCACTGCCTGCCATTCTGAAAAGGACCGTTTATTCCTACTCTTTGCTTCCTGTCTGCCAACCAGTTCTCTATCCACGTCAATACATTACCCCCAATACCATGTGCTTTAATTTTGCACACTAATCTCTTGTGTGGGACCTTGTCAAAAGCCTTTTGAAAGTCAAAATACTGGTTCTCCCTTGTCCACGCTACTAGTTACATCCTCAAAAAATTCTAGAAGATTTGTCAAGCATGATTTCCCTTTCATAAATCCATGCTGACTTGGACCGATCCTGTCACTGCTTTCCAAATGCGCTGCTATTACATCTTCAATAATTGATTCCAACATTTTCCCCACTACCAATGTCAAGCTAACTGGTTTATAATTCCCTGTTTTCTCTCTCTCTCCTTTTTTAAAAAGTGGGGTTACATTAGCTACTGCACTGTGCAGTCATCTGAGAACATTCTCACTTCTGACCTTATGATGGAGGGAAGGTCATTGATGAAGCAGCTGAAGATAGTTGGGCCGAGGACACTGCCCTGAGGAACTCCTGCAGCGATGTCCTGCGGCTGAAATAATTGACCTCCAATAACCACCTTCCATTGTGCTAGGTATGACTCCAGCCAGTGGAGAATTTTACCGCTGATTCCCATTGACTTCAGTTTTACTAGGGCTCCTTGATGCCACACTCGGTCAAATGTTGCCTTGATTTCAAAGGCAGTCACTCTCACCTCACCTCTGGAATTCAGATCTTTTGTCCATGTTTGGACCAAGGCTGTAACGAGGTCTGGAGCCGAGTGGTTCTGGCAGAACCCAAACTGAGCATCGGTGAGTAAGTGCCACTTGGTAGCACTGTTGACGACACCTTCCATCACTTTGCTGATGATTGAGAGTAGACTGCTGGGGCAGTAATTGGCTGGATTGGATTTGTCCTGCTTTTTGTGGACAGGACATACCTGGCCAGATTTCCATATAGTCGGGTAGATGCCAGTGTTGTAGCTGTACTGGAATAGCTTGGCTAGAGGCGTGGCTAGTTCTGGAGCACAAGTCTTCAGCACGACTTTGCTGCATCCAGTGCACTCAGCCGTTTCTTGATATCACGTGGAGTGAATTGAATTGGCTGAAGACTGGCTTCAGTTATGGTGGGGACCATAGGAGGAGGACGATAAGTATCATCCACATCTTGCGTGCTGGGCTCCGCCATCATTGAGGATGGGATATCATGGAGCCTCCTCCTCCTGTTAGTTATTTAATTGTCCACCACCATTCACAACTGGATGTGGCAGGACTACAGAGCTTTGATCTGATCCGTTGGTTGTGGGATCGATTAGCCTTGTCTATAGCATGCTGCTTCTGCTGCTTGGCATGCATGTAGTCCTGTGTTGCAGCTTCCCCAGGTTGGTTGCCTTATTTTTAGGTATGCCTGGTGCTGCTCCTGGGATGCTCTTCTGCACTCCTCATTGAACCAGGGTTGGTCCCCTGGCTCGATGGTAATGGTAAAGTGTGGGATATCCCGGACCATGAGGTTACAGATTGTGGTGGAATACAATTCTGCTGCTGCTGATGGCCCATAGCATAGAAACATAGAAACATAGAAAATAGGTGCAGGAGCAGGCCATTCAGCCCTTCTAGCCTGCACCGCCATTCAATGAGTTCATGGCTGAACATGAAACTTCAGTACCCCCTTCCTGCTTTCTCGCCATAACCCTTGATCCCCCGAGTAGTAAGGACTTCATCTAACTCCCTTTTGAATATATTTAGTGAATTGGCCTCAACTACATTCTGTGGTAGAGAATTCCACAGGTTCACCACTCTCTGGGTGAAGAAGTTTCTCCTCATCTCGGTCCTAAATGGCTTACCCCTTATCCTCAGACTGTGACCCCTGGTTCTGGACTTCCCCAACATTGGGAACATTCTTTCTGCATCTAACCTGTCTAAACCCGTCAGAATTTTAAACGTTTCTATGAGGTCCCCTCTCATTCTTCTGAACTCCAGTGAATACAAGCCCAATTGATCCAATCTTTCTTGATAGGTCAGTCCCGCCATCCCGGGAATCAGTCTGGTGAACCTTCGCTGCACTCCCTCAATAGCAAGAATGTCCTTCCTCAAGTTAGGAGACCAAAACTGTACACAATACTCCAGGTGTGGCCTCACCAAGGCCCTGTACAACTGTAGCAACACCTCCCTGCCCCTGTATTCAAATCCCCTCGCTATGAAGGCCAACATGCCATTTGCTTTCTTAACCGCCTGCTGTACCTGCATGCCAACCTTCAATGACTGATGTACCATGACACCCAGGTCTCGTTGCACCTTCCCTTTTCCTAATCTGTCACCATTCAGATAATAGTCTGTCTCTCTGTTTTTACCACCAAAGTGGATAACCTCACATTTATCCACATTATACTTCATCTGCCATGCATTTGCCCACTCACCTAACCTATCCAAGTCACTCTGCAGCCTAATAGCATCCTCCTCGCAGCTCACACTGCCACCCAACTTAGTATCATCCGCAAATTTGGAGATACTGCATTTAATCCCCTCGTCTAAATCATTAATGTACAATGTAAACAGCTGGGGCCCCAGCACAGAACCTTGCGGCACTCCACTAGTCACTGCCTGCCATTCTGAAAAGTACCCGTTTACTCCTACTCTTTGCTTCCTGTCTGACAACCAGTTCTCAATCCACGTCAGCACACTACCCCCAATCCCATGTGCTTTAACTTTGCACATTAATCTCTTGTGTGGGACCTTGTCGAAAGCCTTCTGAAAGTCCAAATATACCACATCAACTGGTTCTCCTTTGTCCACTTTACTGGAAACATCCTCAAAAAATTCCAGAAGATTTGTCAAGCATGATTTCCCTTTCACAAATCCATGCTGACTTGGACCTATCATGTCACCATTTTCCAGATGCACTGCTATGACATCCTTAATAATTGATTCCATCATTTTACCCACTACTGAGGTCAGGCTGACCGGTCTATAATTCCCTGTTTTCTCTCTCCCTCCTTTTTTAAAAAGTGGGGTTACATTGGCTACCCTCCACTCCATAGGAACTGATCCAGAGTCAATGGAATGTTGGAAAATGACTGTCAATGCATCCGCTATTTCCAAGGCCACCTCCTTAAGTACTCTAGGATGCAGGCCATCAGGCCCTGGGGATTTATCTGCCTTCAATCCCATCAATTTCCCCAACACAATTTCCCGACTAATAAAGATTTCCCTCAGTTCCTCTTCCTTACTAGACCCTCTGACCCCTTTTATATCCGGAAGGTTGTTTGTATCCTCCTTAGTGAATACCGAACCAAAGTACTTGTTCAATTGATCCGCCATTTCTTTGTTCCCCGTTATGACTTCCCCTGATTCTGACTGCAGGGGACCTACGTTTGTCTTCACCAACCTTTTTCTCTTTACATACCTATAGAAACTTTTGCAATCCGCCTTAATGTTCCCTGCAAGCTTCTTCTCGTACTCCATTTTCCCTGTCCTAATCAAACCCTTTGTCCTCCTCTGCTGAGTTCTAAATTTCTCCCAGTCCCCAGGTTCGCTGCTATTTCTGGCCAATTTGTATGCCACTTCCTTGGCTTTAATACTATCCCTGATTTCCCTAGATAGCCACGGTTGAGCCACCTTCCCCTTTTTATTTTTACGCCAGACAGGAATGTACAATTGTTGTACTTCATCCATGCGGTCTCTAAATGTCTGCCATTGCCCATCCACAGTCAACCCCCTAAGTATCATTCGCCAATCTATCGTAGCCAATTCTCGCCTCATACCTTCAAAGTTACCCTTCTTTAAGTTCTGGACCATGGTCTCTGAATTTACTGTTTCATTCTCCATCCTAATGCAGAATTCCACCATATTATGGTCACTCTTCCCCAAGGGGCCTCGCACAATGAGATTGCTAATTAATCCTCTCTCATTACACAACACCCAGTCCAAGATGGCCTCCCCCCTAGTTGGTTCCTCAACATATTGGTCTAGAAAACCATCCCTTATGCACTCCAGGAAATCCTCCTCCACCGTATTGCTTCCAGTTTGGCTAGCCCAATCTATGTGCATATTAAAGTCACCCATTATAACTGCTACACCTTTATTGCATGCACCCCTAATTTCCTGTTTGATGCCCTCCCCAACATCCCTATTACTGTTTGGAGGTCTGTACACAACTCCTACTAACGTTTTTTGCCCTTTGGTGTTCTGCAGCTCTACCCATATAGATTCCACATCATCCAAGCTAATGTCTTTCCTAACTATTGCATTAATCTCCTCTTTAACCAGCAATGCTACCCCACCTCCTTTTCCTTTTATTCTATCCTTCCTGAATGTTGAATACCCCTGAATGTTGAGTTCCCAGCCCTGATCATCCTGGAGCCACGTCTCCGTAATCCCAATCACATCATATTTGTTAACATCTATTTGCACAATTAATTCATCCACCTTATTGCGGATACTCCTTGCATTAAGACACAAAGCCTTCAGGCTTGTTTTATTAACACCCTTTGTCCTTTTAGAATTTTGCTGTACAGTGGCCCTTTTTGTTCTTTGCCTTGGGTTTCTCTGCCCTACACTTTTCCTCATCTCCTTTCTGTCTTTTGC
This sequence comes from Pristiophorus japonicus, assembly GCF_044704955.1. Taxonomy (NCBI): domain Eukaryota; kingdom Metazoa; phylum Chordata; class Chondrichthyes; family Pristiophoridae; genus Pristiophorus; species Pristiophorus japonicus. Next base: position 295,392,396 of record NC_091981.1, on the reverse strand, counting down.
TTTTGGCTCCTTTTTGTTTCCCTCTGTCTCCCTGCATTGGTTCCCATCCCCCTGCCATATTAGTTTAAATCCTCCCCAACAGCACTAGCAAACACTCCCCCGAGGACATTGGTTCCAGTCCTGCCCAGGTGCAGACCGTCCGGTTTGTACTGGTCCCACCTCCCCCAGAACCGGTCCCAATGCCCCAGGAATTTGAATCCCTCCCTGCTGCACCACTGCTCAAGCCACGTATTCATCTGCGCTATCCTGCGATTCCTACTCTGACTATCACGTGGCACTGGTAGCAATCCCGAGATTACTACTTTTGATGCCCAGTTTTGAGCTGCTAGAACTGTTCCGAATCTATCCCATTTAGCACAGTGATAGTGCCACACCACACGATGGATGGTGTCCTCAGTGTGAAGATGGGACTTCGTCTGCATAATGACTGTGCGGTGATCAGTGCTACCAATGTTGCCATGGATAGATACATCAGTGACAGGTAGAATGGTATGGACGAGGTGAAGTAACTTTTTTCCCTCATGTTGGTTCTCTCACCACAGGCCCAGTCTGGCAGCTATGTCCTTCAGGACTTGGCCAGCTCGGTCAGCAGTGGTGTTACCGAGCCACTCTTGGTGATGGACATCGAAGTCCCCCACCCAGAGTACATTCTGTGTTCTTGCTGTCCTCAGTGCTTCTTCCAAGTGGTGTTCAACATGGAGGAGTACTGATTTATCAGCTGAGGGAGGGCGGTAGGTGATAATCAGCAGGAGGTTTCTTTGCCCATACTTGGCCTGATACCAATGGACTTCATGGTGTCCGGAGACAATGTTGAGGACTCCCAGGGCCACTCCCTCCCGACTGTATATCACTTTACCATCACCCCGGCTGGATCTGTCCCGCCGGTGGGACAGGACATACCCAGGGATGGTGGTGGAGGAGTCTGGGACAATAGTTGAAAGGTATGATCCTGTGAGTATGACTATGTCAGGCTGTTGCTTGATTAGTCTGTGGGACAGCTCTCCCAATTTTGGTACAAGTCCCCAGATGTTAGTGAGGAGGACTTTGCAGGGACTACTGGGCCGTTGTCATGTCCGTAGCCGGTGCCGATGTCACTGCCGGGTGGTCCATCCGGATTTATTCTAATTATTGTTTTCTGTAGTGGTTTCTTACTGTGGCTCGCTGGGCCATTTCAGAGGGCAGTTAAGAGTCAACCAGATTGCTGTGGGTCTGGAGTCACATATAGATCAGACCTACCAAGGGAAACCTAAAGGGCATTGGTGAAGCAGATGGGTTTTTACGACAATCCGGTAGTTTCATGCTCAGTAGCTTTTTATTGCAGATTTAAAATGTTTTAATTTGAACTGAATTTAAATACCACAGCTACCAAGGTGGGATTTGAACTCATGTCTCCGGAGTATTAATTCAGGCCTCAGGATTACTAGTCCTGTAATTTAACCACTAAACTACCATTTCCGGGTTGGGCCTCAGCTATTTACAATCTATATTAATGACTTAGATGAAGGGACCAAGCACAATATATTCAAGTTTTCTGATGATACAAACCTAGGTGGAAGCATAAGATATGAGGAGGACGCAAAGAGTCTGCAAAGGGATATAGACAGGTTAAGTGAGTGGGCAATAAGGTGGCAGATGGAGTATAATTTGGGGAAATATGAGGTTATTCACTTTCGTAGGAAGAATTAAAAAGAGAGAATATTCTTTAAAAATGATGAGAAACTATTAAATGTTGGTGTTCAGAGAAATTTGGGTGTCCTAGCACAAGGAAAACAGAGAGTTAGTATGCAGGTACAGCAAGCAATTAAGAAGGCAAATGGCATATTGGCCTTTATTGCCTTTATTGGAATATAAGAGTAAGGCAGTCTTGCTACAATTGTACAGGGCTCTAGTGAGACCACACCTGGAGAACTGTGCCCAGTTTTGGTCTCCCTATTTAAGGAAGGATAAACTTGCCTTAGAGGCAATGCAACGGATATTCAGTAGATTGATTCCTGGGATGAGAGGATTGTCCTATGGAAAAGATTGAGCAGACTGGGCCTATACTGTCTGGAGTTTAGAAGAATGAGAGGCGATCTCATTAAAACATGCAAGATTCTGAGGGTGATTGACAGGGTCGATACTGAAAGATTGTTTCCCCTAATACAAAAGCAAAATACCGCGGATGCTGGAATCTGGAATAAAAACAGAAAATGCTGGAAATCTTAGCAGGTCAGGCAGCACCTGTGGAAAGAAAACAGAGTTAACGTTTCAGGTCGACGACACTTCGTCAGAACTGGAAAGTGTTCGGAAAGAACAGATTCTGAACAAGCACTGAAAGGGGGAGGGGAAGAAAGAACCAAAGGGAAGGTCGGTTTTAGGGTGGAAGGCAGGAGAGATTAGAGAGACAAAAGGAATGATGGGCCAAATTGAAATGGTAATGTTAGAGGTTAGAAAAACATTAGTCAAGATAGGGTGTGAATGGCAGAATAATAACCAGCTGTCATTAGAGACAAGGAGAAAAAAAATAAACAGGCTTGGGGAGCGGCGAAGGAAGCCAAAGATTGGCAGTGGTTACGCTCTGAAATTGTTGAACTCGATGTTGAATCCAGAAGGATGTAAAGTGCCTAAATGAAAGATGAGGTGCTGTTCCTCGAGCTTGCGTTGAGCTTTGTTGGAACAGTGGAGGAGACCGAGGACAGAGAGGTCAGAGAATTAAAGTGACAGGCGGCCGGAAGCTGAGGGTCACACTTGTGAACTGAACAGAGGTGTTCTGCAAAGCGGTCATCCAATCCACGCTTGGTCTCTGTTGTGTATCTGTAAAGCATGCACTCCCATGTTCCACCACCAGGGAGCACATCCCCTGAAGTCCCAAGGGATCCAGCATCCCTTGGGAGCATTGTATATAAGCTGGCCCCGAAGGCCTGTTCCTCATTCTGGAGTGTCTTAATAAAGACTGAGGTCACTGTTACTTTAACCTCCCTATGTGCAGTCTCATCTGTGCTAGGAACACAACAACTGGCGACGAGTATACGAATCCAACGCAAAGATGCAGCAAACTGTGGACATCTTGGAGACGTTCTCAGAGGGTGAGGACTGGGAAGCCTATGTCGAACGGCTAGACCAGTACTTTGTAGCCGATGAGCTGGATGGAAAAGGAAGCGCTGAAAAAAGGAGAGTGGTCCTCCTCACGGTCCGCGGGGCACCGACCTACAGCCTCATGAAGAATCTTCTGGCTCCGGTGAAACACACATGTAAGTCGTATGAGGAGCTGTGTACAATGGTTCGGGAGCATCCTAACCTGAGGGAGAGCGTGCTGATGGCGAGGTATCGGTTCTACATGTGCCAGCGATCTGAAGGTCAGTAAGTGGCGAGCTACGTCGCCGAGCTAAGGCGACTTGCAGGACAATGTGAGTTTGATGGCTACCTGGAGCAGAGGCTCAGAGACTTTTTTGTACTGGGCATTGGCCATGAGACCATTCTATGAAAACTTTTGACTGTAGAGACACCGACCCTCAGTAAGGCCATTACGATAGCACAGGCGCTTATGTTCAGCAGTGATAACACCAAACAAATCTCTCAGCACAGAAGTGCTCGCAATGTTCATAAATTAACTGGAACTGTGTTTGCGAGCAGAAATGTACAGGGCAGAACCCATGAGTCTGCAACTGCCAGCAGGCCTCAGGTGACCCAGATGACTCAGAGTGCCCAACAAAGGATGAATGCAAGGCAATTTACACCTTGTTGGCACTGTGGAGGCTTCCATTCAGCCTATTCATGCTGCTTCAAAGGGTATGTTTGCAAGAGCTGTGGAACAATGGGGCACCTCCAACGAGCTTGCAGATGAGCTGCAAGCTCTGCAAAACCTGCTAACCACCACGTGGCAGAGGAAGATAGGTCCATGGTGGATCAAAGCAATTTCGTGCCTCAGAGAGAGGAGGCAGATGCTGAAGTACACGGGATGCACACATTTTCGATGAAATGTCCAACTATAATGCTAAATGTAAAACTGAATGGCTTACCCGTAGCCATGGAACTGGACACTGGCGCAAGCCAATCCATCATGAGTAAAAAGATGTTTGAGAGACTGTGGTGCAACAAGGCACTCAGACCATCCCTGAGAGCCATCCACACGAAACTCAGAACGTACACCAAAGAGCTCATCACTGTTCTGGGCAGCGCCATTGTCAAGGTCACCTACGAGGGCACAGTGCACAAACTGCCACTCTGGATTGTCCCCGGCGATGGCCCCACACTGCTTGGAAGGAGCTGGATGGGAAAAATCCGCTGGAACTGGGATGACATCCGAGCGTTATCACATGTCGATGAGGCCTCATGTATCCAGGTTCTTAACAAATTTCCTTCCCTTTTTGAGCCAGGCATTGGAAACTTTTCCGGGGTGAAGGTGCGGATCCACTTGGTCCCAGAGGTACGACCCATTCACCACAAGGCGCGAGCGGCACCTCACATGATGAGGGAGAGAGTGGAAATCGAGCTGGACAGGCTGCAACACGAGGTCATCATCTCCCCAGTGGAATTCAGCGAGTGGGCCAGCCCAACTGTTCCAGTACTCAAAAGTGATGGCACGATCAGGATTTGCAGCGATTATAAAGTAACTATTAATCGTTTCTCGCTACAGGACCAATACCCGCGACTTATTTGCCATGCTGGTAGGAGGCAAGATGTTCACCAAGCTCGACCTGACTTCGGCCTACATGACGCAGGAGCTGGAGGAGTCTTCGAAGGGCCTCAGCTGCATCAACACGCACAAGGGACTGTTCATCTACAACAGATGCCTGTTTGTAATTCGGTTGGCTGCAGCGATCTTCCAGAGAAACATAGAGAGCCTACTCAAGTCGGTACCACACACGTTGGTTTTTTAGGACGACATATTGGTCATGGGTCGGGACACCGTCGAGCACCTACAAAACCTGGAGGAGGTCCTCCAGCGATTGGATCGCGTAGGGCTGCGGCTAAAGAGGTCGAAATGCGTCTTCATGGCAACAGAAGTGGAGTTTTTGGGGAGAAAGATCGCAGCGGACAGCATTTGGCCCACAGACGCCATGACAGAGGCTATCAGGAACGCGCCCAGGTCACAGAACGTCACAAAGCTGCGGTCGTTCCTGGGACTCCTCAACTATTTTGAGACCTTCCTATCGGGGTTAAGCACCCTCTTAGAGCCCCTACATGTGTTATTGCGTAAAGGTGAGAACTGGGTATGGGGAAAAAAACAAGTAATTGCTTTTGAGAAAGGCAGAAACATTTTATGCTCCAACAAGCTGCTTGTATTGTTTAACCCGTGTAAAAGACTTGTGCTAGCATGTGATGTGTCGTCGTGTGGGGTCGGGTGTGTATTACAGCAAGCTAACGTTGCGGGGAAGTTGCAGTCTGTCGCCTATGCCTCCAGGAGCTTGTCTAAGGTCGAGAGGGCCTACAGCATGATTGAGAAAGAGGCATTAGCATGTGTGTTCGGGGTAAAGAAAATGAACCAGTACCTGTTTGGCCTCAAATTTGAGCTGGAAACCGATCACAAGCCCCTCATATCCCTGTTCGCTGAAAACAAGGGGATAAATACTAATGCCTCAGCCCGCATACAAAGCTGGGCACTTGCGCTATCAGCATATAACTATACCATCCGCCACAGGCCAGGCACCGAGAACTGTGCAGATGCTCTCAGTCGGCTACCATTGTCCACCACGGGAGTGGAAATGGCGCAGCCTGCAAACTTGTTGATGGTGGCGCAGCCCGCAGACTTGTTGATGGTCATGGAAGCGTTTGAAAATGATAAATCACCGGTCACGGCCCACCAGATTAGGACTTGGACCAGCCAAGATCCTCTGCTGTCCCTAGTAAAAAACTGTGTACTACATGGGAGCTGGGCCAGCATCCCTGTTGAAATGCAAGAGCTAATCAAGCCGTTCCAGTGGCGAAAGGATGAGCTGTCCATTCAGGCAGACTGCCTGTTGTGGGGTAACCGCCTAGTGCTACCCAAAAAGGGCAGGGAGATGTTCATCTCGGATTTCCACAGCACACACATGGGTATAGTAATGATGAAAGCGATAGCCAAATCCCACGTGTGGTGGCCCTGTATCGACTCTGACTTAGAGTCCTGTGTATGGCAATGCAGCGTGTGTGCTCAGTTGAGCAACGTGCCCAGAGAGGCACCACTAAGTTTGTGGTCCTGGCCCTCCAGACCATGGTCGAGGATCCATGTCGACTATGCGGGCCCGTTTCTCGGTAAAATGTTCCTGGTGGTGGTGGATGCCTTTTCAAAATGGATTGAATGTGAAATAATGTCGGGAAGCACCGCCACCACTACCATTGAAAGCCTGAGGGCCATGTTTGCCACCCACAGCCTGCCTGACAACGGGCCATGTTTCACCAGTGCCGAATTTAAAGAATTCATGACCCGCAATGGGATTAAACATGTCAACTCGGCCCCGTTTAAACCAGCCTCCAATGGGCAGGCAGAGTGGGCAGTGCAAACAATCAAACAGAACCTTAAAGAAGTCGCAGAAGGCTCACTCCAAACCCGCCTGTCCCGAGTACTGCTCAGCTACCGCACGAGACCCCACTCGCTCACAGGGTTGCCCCCGGCTGAGCTACTCATGAAAAGGACACTTAAAACCAGACTCTCGCTGGTTCACCCCAACCTGCATGATCAGGTAGAGAGCAGGTGGCAGCAACAAAATGTAAACGATGGTCACGCCACTGTGTCACGGGAAATTGATCTGAATGACCCTGTGTATGTGCTAAACTATGGACATGGTCCCAAGTGGATCGCGGGCACGGTGATAGCTAAAGAAGGGAGTAGGGTGTTTGTAGTCAAATTAGACAATGGACAAATTTGCAGAAAGCACCTGGACCAAACGAGGCTGCGGTTCACAGACTGCCCTGAACAACCCACAGCAGACACCACCTTTTTCGAGCCCATAACACACACCCAAAGGATCAACGACACCACCCCGGACCAGGAAATCGAACCCATCACGCCCAACAGCCCAGCAAGGCCAGGCTCACCCAGAAGCCCTGCAAGGCCAATAACACCCCAGCCCAGTGAGAGCACAGCCAACACACCAGAACAGACATTTGTACCGAGGCGGTCCACCAGGGAAAGAAAGGCTCCCGACTCACCTTGTAAATAGTTTTCACTTTGACTTTGGGGGTGGGGGTGGGGAGTGATGTTGTGTATCTGTAAAGCATGCATTCCCAGGTTCCGCCACCAGGGAGCGCATCCCCTGAAGTCCCAAATGATCCCAGCATTCCTTGGGAGCACTGTATATAAGCCGGCCCCTAAGGCCTGTTCCTCACTCTGGAGTGTCTTAATAAAGACTGAGGTCAGTGTTTCTTTAACCTCCCTGTGTGCAGTCTCATCTGCGTTAGGAACACAACAATCTCCCCAATGTAGAGGAGACCACATCGTGAGCAGAGAATACAGTACACAAAATTGAAAGAATATAAGTAAATCTCCTGGAAGGAGTATTTGGGGCCCTGGAGAGTGGGGATGAGGTAAAAGGGCAGGTGTTGCACCTCCTGCACTTGCACGGAAAAGGGAGGGGGAGCAGGGGGTGACTGCGGAATGGACCAGAGTGTTGCGGAGGGAGTGGTCCCTTCGGAATGCTGAGAGGGGAAGGGAGGGGACGATGTGATTGGTGGTGGGAGCACGCTGGAGGTGCCGGAAATGGCGGAGGATAATCCGTTGAACATGGAGGCTGATGGGGTTAAAGGTGAGGACAAGGGGAAACCCTGTCATGGTTGTGAGAGGGAGGGGAAGGGGTGAGAGCAGAGGTGCGGGAAATAGAATGGACATGACGGAGGGGAATCCTCTATTGAAGAAAAAGGAAGACATCTCAGAGGCACTAGTGTGAAAGGTGGCATCGTCAGAGCAGATGTGACGGAGACGGAGAAACTGAGAGAATGGAATGGAGTCCTTGCAGGATGCGGGGTGGGAGAAAGTGTAGTCCAGGTAGCTGTGGGAGTCAGTGGGCTTATAGTGGATACTGGTCGAAAGCCTATCCCTAGAGATGGAAACGGAGAAGCCGAGGAAGGGAAGGGAGAGTCGGAGATGGACCATTTGAAGGTGAGGGAAGGGTGGAAATTGGATGCAAAGTGAATGAAATTTTCAAGTTCAGGGCGAGAGCAGGAAACGGCACCGATACAGTCATCAACGTACCGGGAAAAGAGGCGAGGGAGGGGACCGGAGTAGGACTGGAACAAAGATTGTTCCACATTCCCACGAAAAGGCAGGCATAGCTAGGACCCATGCGGGTTCCCATAGCAACACCTTTAATTTGGAGAAAGTGAGCAGAGTTAAAGGAGATGTTCTTCAAAGTGAGAATACGTTCAGCCAGGCGGAGGAGGGTGGTGGGGGATGGGGACTGGTTGGGCCTCTGCTCGAGGAAGAAGCGGAGCGCCCTCAGGCCATCCTGGTGGGGGATGGAAGTGTAGAGGGACGTCCACGGTGTAAAGGAGACGGTTGGGGCTGAGAAAGTGGAAACTGTTAAAGTGACGGAGGGCGTTGGAGGAGTTGCGGATGTAGGTGGGAAGAGAGTGGACAAGGGGAGAAAAAAGTCGAGATAGGAAGAGATAAGTTCTGTGGGGCAAGAACAGGCTGAAACGATGGGTCTACCGGGGCAATTCTGTTTGTGGATCTTGGGAAGGAGGTAGAAGCGGGCTGAGCGAGGTTGGGGAACTATGAGGTTGGTGGCTGTGGAGGGAAGATCTCCAGAGGAGGTGAGGTCAGTGATGGTCTGGGAAATGATGGCTTGATGTTCAGTAGTGGGGTCATGGTCCAGGGGGAGGTCGGAGGAGGTGTCAGAGAGTTGTTGATTAGCCTCTGCAAGGTAGAGGTCGGTTCACCAAACAACAACAGCACAGTCGATTTGATGTCAAGGTTGGGGTTGGATCAGAGCGAGCGGAGTGCTGCAAGTTCAGAGGCAGGTAGGTTGGAGTGAGTGAGGAGAGCAGAGAAATTGATGCGGCTGATGTCCCATTGGCAGTTTGCAATGAAAAGATCTAGAGAGGGTAAGAGTCCAGTGGGAGGGGTGCAGGTAGAGCGAGAATTCTGAAAACAGGAGAAAGTGCATAAAAACATAAAAAATAGGAGCAGAAGTAGGCCATTTGGCCCCTCGTGCCTGCTCTGCCATTTAATAAGATCATGGCTGATCTGATCATGGACTCAGTTCCACTTCCCTGCCCACTCCCCATAACCCTTTACTGCCTGATCGCTTAAAAATCTGTTCTTCTCTGGGGGAAGACTCCTGGCCAAAGAAGTGGGCACGGAGGCGAAGGCGGCAGAAAAAGAGCTCAGCATCGTGCCGAGCTCGAAATTCATTGAGGTGGAGGCGTAAGCGAATGAAGCTCAGGCCTTTGTTGAGGACTGATCGTTCGGGGTCAGAGAGGGGAAAGTCAGAGGGGATAGTGAAAACATGGCAGGGGGTGATATTGGAAGAAGGGATGGGATCAGAGGTTTCCCCTAGCTGGAAAGGCTGGAACTAGGAGGCATAGGGCTAGAAATTTGCCAGGTTTGCAAATTTTTGAGCGCTAAATAAATTAGTCACCATTTTGCAAGATTTGCCAGCAGTTTAGTGCTAGCGGTAAAAAGTTTTCAGCCGCCTTTTGTTTTTGCTGTTTTTATGACGTCAATTGTCATGCAACGCTCCGCTACCGCCGTTTTTTTGCAAAATTCGCCGATATCGTCATTTTTAGCGCCAGCGATAAAACCTGCCCGAAAAAAATCAAGACTTACCAGTCGGACTAATGATGCACCCGGCGCTAACGCCGCCATCTTGAAAAACGGAGCAAGAGTTCAGTGCAGAAAAGGCTACATGTCACAGATTGAGCTTTTTTTGAGTTTATACTTCGTTTTTAAGGACATTTGAGGATATTTACAAGAATGGGGCCTATGCTATCTCTGGCATTATTGCTGGTTGCTTTTTCTATGCAGCATAGAGCTGGAAGAAGGCTTATTCAACAGCTTTATGAATGTAATCAAAGAGCTCGCAGACATATGGGGTGGAGGCCTTACCACCAATGAGTTTACAGGGAACAGCGCTCATACGTGCATTTGTCGGAGGCACAGGGCATTAGAAGGCTGCGCTTTCGAAGAGGTGGTCACAGCGGTATGCCAGCTCATAAAGGCTGTAGGGGAGGACGAAAACCCCCTCATTTTACCCAGAAGGAAAAGGGCTGTGGGATCGGTCTGTGCTGTGAATTGAAACCAAGACGGTTTGACCTTGGCAGTGCAGTGATTGGACGGGGGAGGACACTGAAGGGCCAATGGTGAGACAGAGTCAGCCCGAAGCATGGGGCTTTCAAGCCAATGGGAGAGCACTTGTTCGAAAACTGTGGGACTGACTCAGCCATTATCGGGCTATTGTCTTCCCCATGTTTACACTATGGAAGGAAATTATGCAGACCTTCAGAAAACTAGGGAACCCAAAACAAACCAAGGGCCTACACAATGGCTACAGGAGGCCAACCCAATCAACACCTACTCAAACCTTGAGTAGGTTAGAAAAACTGAATTGGAGGAAAATTATGCAGACCTTCAGAAACCAGGGAACCCAAAACAATCCAAGGGCCTACACAATGGCTACAGGAGGCCAACGCAATCAACACCCACTCAAACCTTGAGTAGTTAACATCAGTGGAAAAAATCCGCAATAATCTAAAACTGCTGCATTTTTCAAAATCACAAAGCCCACCAATGGGAAGGATCGATTTCAGCAGGAGAGGCGGACTGGATAATCTGGCTATAAAAAGGGGTTTCTGATGCATTGTTCCCTGCCCTCGTGATCCAACAACCAGCAAGCCTCTCGACACTGAAGCAAAACCAGTGTCCGAAGACACCGAAGATAGAAGAAACAAACCACCAGACCTGCAGAAGGCACAGTAGTGAGTATAACCTCTGGTCCCCAGAACTCCCAACTCAGTTAGGCCAGGAAAGGTGGGAGGTTGGGCACTGTACTGCTAAACTTGTGTAAAGATTTTCGTTGTGTCTGTTTAGTGGGATTTAGGGAAATTGTTTTGTTGGTGTATTGCTGTTTGTTGAGATACACCTTATCAAATAAATTGGAAGCCTAAAGTTCCTCTTGGAATCACCTTGTCTCAGTTCTATTGTATTACATCTCCTGATCGTGAGTCTTATGTCAGAACAGTGTAAGGGAAGCTAGGAGCGCCTCGAAAACGCTCAACTGTGTGTCACAGGCTAGGGAAGAAGGGGTTAGGAGTGTTTGACACTCACAGGTGCCTCACAGGCTAGGCATAAGCTGTGGGGATGCATGAGTCTCAAAAACCCCCTTCATATAAGCTGTGGACACAGTCTCTACAGGGGTGCTCTTGCAGCACTCAGGGTACCTCACAGGCCAGGCATAAACTGTGAGGGCAGAAGCCCAGAGAGAGACACCCAAGGCACAACACTCCCCGAGAACCCCTTACAAGGCAGACCTACAACCTACCAACGGGAACAGGACTGCACTGCCCGTCGAGGTGAAGGTGACTGCGGCACTTGCCTTCTATGCCTCAGGCTCCTTTCAGGCATGGGCAGGGGACATATGTTGCATCTTGCAGTTTGCTACACACAGCTGCATTCGCCAGGTGACTACTGCACTGTATACACACAGGATGGACTTCATAAACATCCCAATGACCAGGGAGGCACAGAATGAGAGGGCAATAGGTTTTGCATGAATTGATGGTTTCCCCAAGGTACAGGCTGCCATTGACTGTATGCACAGCGCCCTGCGAGCACCTTTAGAGGATCTAGAGGTTTACTGAAACTGAAAGGGATTCCACTCGCTGAACGTACAGATGGTGTGCGCCCATACTCGACGTGGCAGTAAACGCACAATTTCCAGGGAGCATCGATGATGCTTTTATCTTGCCTGAGAGCACGGTTTGCGCGTCAGCCACAAGGCCAGAACTGGATGCTGGGGGACAAAAGTTACGGCTTCGCCACCTGGCTCATGACCTCCCTCCGCAACCCTCAGACAGAAGCCGAGCATCATTACAACAACAGCCATATAGCCACACGCAACATCGTCGAAAAGACAATTGGAGTGCTCAAGCAGCGCTTCCGATGCCTGGACCACTCTGGAGGCACCCTGCAATACACTGAGTTCATTGTGATGTGCTGCATGCTACACAACTTAGCCATCATGAGAGACAGGATTTGCCACTGGGGATTGCAGAACCATCTCAGGAGAGAGGGCAGGAGGAGGAGGAGGAGGAGGATGAGGGGCCTGTCGATGAACCCATGTCACCACCATCCTCACCACGACAGCGGAGGTCTCGTGGAGCATTCGTCGCTGTAAAAGTCTTATGTCAGCAGCTGATAATTCAACGCTTTGCATGAAGGCTGAATGGCATGCCCACTCTATCCCATCACATTGACTTTTTTTCCCATTATTCTGCAAATGAGACATTGCACAAGATTCATTTTAGGTGAAAAAAACAATTTAAATTTACATTTGTAATGTAAACTTTAATTTAGTAACTTGCATAAAATTTTTCACTGTTAAAACTTTTGCCAACTTTATTTAAATAACAGCAGCAAAACAACAAAACAACTCCTTCACCAAACATCCTTCAGCTGCAGCCATCTTTACCCCACTAATTTGAACCCCCCGCCCATGTCAATTGTTGCCCCTAACCCTACCCACGTTGGGCTCGAGATGTTTTTTAGCAACTCGCCCAGGGCGCCGGTGTTGTTGGGGGAGAGGGAGAGAAGTAGGAGACGCCATTGGACCCCCCCTGGAGAAGCTGGGGCTGTGGGAGGCCCGGCTCCTGAGTGGCAAGCCTGTTGCTCAGCCTCACCACTCACTGGTGCTGTCAGTCTGGGTGGCATGACACCGGGGACTGGAGTGCCATGAGTCAAGATCGTCCATTGCTGCTGGGCATTAACAGCCTTGGCGATCTGCCTTGTTGCAACTACAAGCTCCCTTATGTCCGCAGATAGTGCTGCAATGTTTGCGGAGGTCCCACCCAGGACCTCGAGGAGCTGTCGGCTGAGCTGGATGCTCTCCCCAGACAGTCCCACCAAATCCAGGTATGCGCGTCTGCCTGCCTTTCACCAGTCCGGCTTTGCCAACTCTGGATTCAACCCTGGGGGTTAGTTGCTGCAACCCACTTGGACCCGGGGCCCCGGATGCTGGCTAACCACGGAATGTGGTGTCCTCATTCGACGAACTGGTGGCTGCAGCTGAAGTCCTTAGTGCCTGTGTGGGCTTCCCCCCCACCCTCACATTACATTAACGCTTTGGTCCTCCTCCCATGGAGGTTCCTCAGCCTGCTGATGTCTGTGTCCTCCACCATGGCATCCGGTGAGGTGGGGGCTTCCACTCCTGGATGTGAGGCCTCGGAATCCATGTCTGCAAAATAGAAAACAACAGGCGACTGGTTAGCAGCAGGGGAGGGGGCAGGGTGACATGAGTAGGGTCACATAGCGCAGGCTCATTTCAAGGACCACCACTACTGCATTACATGTCGACGACAGACTGTACATTGCATTACCCGAACCCTAGCCCACAGACCATGCATAACATTGATCCAACCTAGACCGTGGATTTTTCAGGACTTACCCTCACTCTCAGACGAGGGCTCAGCACCCCCGAGGGTAGTTGATCTCTGCGAGGCATCCATCAGATCTGCCATCTCTCAGGCTGGGTGAGTGGGAACAGTTTGACCGGACCGCCGCCTCTGCGCCGCTGCTCCCGGCAGTTGTAAAACAACTTTCCCTGCTAAGATGACAATACAAATGGACATGAGATGGTGTGTAAAGGCACTAATCAACACCCCCCCCCCCCCCTCGCTCTCTCACACACACTGCAGGGACTGTGAGATGCTGTGTAAAGGCACTCACCCCCTTTTCCCTCTCTCTCTCTCTCTCTCTCTATCTCTCCCTCTCACACACCGCAGGGATTGTGAGATGGTGTGTAAAGGCACTGACCCCGCCTCCTCTCTCTCTCTCTCCCTCTCTCTCTATCTTTCCCTCTCACACACCGCAGGGATTGTGAGATGGTGTGTAAAGGCACTCACCCCCTCTCCTCTCTCTCTCTCTTTCTATCTCTCCCTCTCACACACCGCAGGGATTGTGAGATGGTGTGTAAATGCACTGATCCCCTCTTCTCTCTCTCTATCTCTATCTCTCCCTCTCACACACCGCAGGGATTGTGAGATGGTGTGGAAAGGCACTCATCCCCTCTCCTCTCTCTCTCTCTCGCTATCTCTATCTCTATCTCTCCCTCTCACACACCGCAGGGACTGTGAGATGGTGTGTAAAGACACTGATCCCCATATCTCTCTCACTCACACAAGTAATTGGAGTGCATCAATAACAGTATTACTTACTCTGACGACCCTGCAATAGTCAGTCCACCTTTTCCGACACTGTACATGCTCCCTCCTGATACAGTCGACTGAGGAAACCTCCTCTGCCATACTTTTCCAAAGATGTTTTACACTGGATGAGGGGAGTTTTGCACGATCCTTCTACAGTAGTAATGAGGGCCTCATTTGCATCAGGAGTGAATTTCCTGGCCCTCTTCCGATCTAAATCACCCTGCATTTTTAATTTCAGATGAACTGTGTTGAACTCTGGTATCTTCAATCAAGCTGGTCTCAAAAATGGTTGATTCAGCCCTGGGTGTACTACGCATGGGCGGGCGCACCCGACATGTGGCCAGGATCATGGGAAAAAATCAGATGAAACATGTAGTGTATGGAGAAAGAGTCAGACTGAACACTGTGAGCTCAAAGTAAAGCGTGACCGTAGTCTTTTATTGCTGGTCTCCAGAGTGCCTCTCCAACCTGTGAAGCCTCCTTAAATACCTGTGCTCCGGGGAATGAGCCCTATGGTGGCTGTACAGAATAAATACAAATATACATATATAACAACATTCCCCCCCAAAGTCAATAGTGTAACTATTTACAATGTGAGTCGATCTGGGGCCCTTCTTGTCCTGGTTGATCGTCTCGGTGTAAAAGCTGGTGTTGTTGAATCATTTGTTGGACCCTCGCTGGGCTGCTGTGCAGCTGGCCTTGCTGGGCTGCCTGGTGTGTTGGGCCCTGCAGGGCTGCTGTGGATGATGGGTTCTGCTTCGTGGTCTTTTGCCCCAAACCCATTCGCCCCCTTTTCATAGTAAGACATGTAGTGATTCTAGCAGGGTGCTGAGACCCGGTAAGAAGTTACCAAAGTAGTTCAAGAGTCCCAGAAACGACCGCAGCTCCGTCATGTTCTGTGGCCTCGGTGCCTCCGTCTTCGCGTTGGTGGGCCTGATGCCGCTTGCCGCAATCCTCCTTCCCAGGAACTCCACTTCAGACACCAGGAAAACGCACTCCGAGTGTTTTAACCTGAGCCCCATGCAGTTGGGTCGACTAAGAACCTCCTCCAGGTTCTGCAGGTGCTCGACTGTGTTCCAACCTGTGACCAAGATGTTGTCCTGGAAGACCACGGTGTGCGGGACCGACTTCAGTAAACTTTCCATGTTTCTCTGGAATATCGCCGCCACTGATCGGATTGAAAACAGGCATCTGTTATAAACAAAAAGACCTTTGTGCGTGTTGATGCAGGTGAGGGCCTTCGATGATTCCTCCAGTTCCTGCGTCATGTAGGCTGAAGTCAGATCCAACTTTGTGAACGTCTTTCCTCCCGCCAGTGTTGCAAAGCGGTCGTTGGCTTTTGGTAGTGGGTATTGGTCCTGCAGGGAGAAACGATTGATAGTTACTTTGTAATCGCCATGATTCTGACAGTGCCGTCTCCCTTGAGGACTGGGACAAGAGGACTGGCCCACTTGCTGAACTCAATCGGTGAGATGATGCCCTCTCTTTGTAGCCGGTCTAGCTCGATCTCTACCCTTTCTCTCATCATGTACGGTACTGCTCTCGCCTTGTGATGGATGGGTCTCGCCCCTGGAATTAGATGGATCTGCATTTTTGCTCCTTGGAACTTCCCGATGCCTGGTTTGAACAGCGAAGGAAATTTGTTTAAGACCTGGGCACACGAAGTATCATCAGCGCGCGATAGCGCTTGGACGTCATCCCAGTTCCAGCGTATCTTTCCCAGCCAGCTCCTGCCGAGCAGCGTGGGACCATCGCCCGTTTCCATCCAGAGTGGTAGCTTGAGCACTGCTCCATCGTAGGAGACCTTTACGGTAGCACTGTGATTACAGGAATCAGTTCTTTTGTGTAAGTTCTTAGTTTTGTGCGAACTGGAGTTAAGACTGGCCTTGAGGCCTTGTTGCACCACAACCTTTCGAAAATCTTTTTGCCCATGATGGACTAGCTTGCGCCCGTGTCCAGCTCCATTGACACCGGGAGTCCATTTAGTTCAACATTCAGCATTATCGGGGGACAATTTGTGGTGAATGTGTGTACTCCATTTATCTCTATCTGAGGCTGTTTCGTCGTGATCCTCCTCTGCAACATGGTGGTTTGCAGGTTTAACAGGCTTAGCAGCTCGCCTACACACTCGTTGGAGGTGTCCCATTGTTCCACAGCCCTTGCAAACGTATCCTTTGAATTGGCATGAATGGAAACGATGATCACCGCTGCAGCGCCAACAAGGTGTTAATGGCCTTGCATTCATCACCCTTGATGGTGGACTCAGACATCTGTGGACGTGTAGCTGCAGGTATCTGTGACCTGCCCTGTACGTTACAATAAAAACATCACTTTGTTCACAGTACTTGTAGCAGCACTTGTGTGCTGAGAGATTTGCTTGTCACTGGTGGCAATGAACGCCTGGGCTATCGCTAGGGCCTTACTCAAGGTTGGGTCTCTACATTCAAAAGTTTGCGACATATGGTTTTGTGGCCAATGCCAAGTACGAAAATGTTTCCGAGCATGTGCTCCAAATGTCCTTCAAATTCGCAATGTCCTGCAAGGCGTCTTAGCTCGGCGACATAACTCACCACTTCCTGGCCTTCAGATCTTTTGTAGGTGTAGAACCGGTACATCGCCATCAGAATGCTTTCCTTCGGATTCAAACGCTCTCAGACCAGTGTGCACAAATCGTCGTACGATTTCTCCGTGGGTTTCACTGGAGTGAGCAGATTCTTCATGAGGCCATACGTTGGTGCCTCACAGATGGTGAGGAGGATTGCCCTTTGTTTGGCAGCACTCTCTTTCCCATCTAGTTCGTTGGTCGAGTCACTCCACAAATGTTTCCCAATCATCTCCCTCCAAAAATTTCTCCAGGATGCCCACTGTTCTCTGCATCTTTGGGTTCACTATCTGTATCTCGTCGCCAGTTGTAGTGTATGGAGAAAGAATCAGACTGTGAGCTCAAAGTAAAGTGTGACCTTAGTCTTTTATTGCAGGTCTCCAGAGTGCTCTCCAACCTGTGAAGCCTTCTTAAATGCCTGTGCTCCCAAGGGATTATGGGATCCCTTGGGACTCCGGGGAATGAGCCCTCTGGTGGCTGTACAGAGTAAATACAAGTCCACATATATAACAAAACAAATCTGCAAAAGAAAATTGGCGCAGAATGTCCGTTTTTTTTTAACTTCGCGAGTTTCGATTTGGGCGCACAAATGTTCTTGTGCAACGCTGTTTTTTTACCACTATCACTAGCGCCATTTATCGTTTGACAAATTTTGTGAGCTTATTTTATAGCGGTATTTTGGCGATTAAAAAAAAAGACGGTAACAGCTATTAGTACCAAAAAAAACGGTGCTAGCGCTAATTGGCGAATTTCTAGCCCATTGTCTCAGGATAAGGTGCCGGCATTTTAAGACTGAGAGGAAGAGAAATTTCTTCACAGAGGGTTGTAAATCTTTGGAATTCTCTGCCTCAAAGTTCTCACTCATTTAGTATATTCTAGGTTGAGATAGATACATTTTTGGACTCCAGAGGAATTAAGGGATATAGGGATAGGGCATGAAAGTGGAGTTGAGGTCGAAGATCAGCCATGATCTTATTGAATGACAGATCAGGCTCAAGGGGCCATATGGCATACTCCCGCTCATAATTTTTATGTTCTTATAAAAACTGTATGAAAACTATACTGCCCTTTGAGCCTGCTTCGCCATTCAATAAAATCATGGCTACATCAACTCCACTTTCCTGCACTATCCCCATATCCTTTAATTAACCTTAGTGGCCAAAAATCCAGCAATCTCTGTCTTGAATATACTCAACAACTGAGCAACCACAGCTCTCTGGGGTAGAGAATTCCAAAGATTCACAACGCTCTGAGTGAAGGGACTGGGATATCTTATCCAAAGGACAGCAATTCCGACAACCTAGTGCTGTAATCTGATACTGTTAAGTCTCCCACTGTTAATCTGACAGGTGGTGCATATTCTTTCACGCCTATACTGGAGGGAGTATCAAAAGCGTCACTCTGTTATTAGAGCTCAGTGTAAAAATCTTCCAAAATGCTGAAAGACTCAAGCATGTTGGTCTGTGGTCAGAGTGTCGTGCCTGGTACGTGCACCACATGACACATCCTTTCCCTGAAGCATTGCGGTGATGGAGAAAACAATAAGAGCCTTCATAGAGATGATGTGAACCTTGGTACTCAGCCAGACCTTTGAGTCACTCAGTACAAATGTACTGAATTCCTTGGTAAATCACAGATACACAGGCATCATTTCTCAACAGAAGAGCTTGCTCAACGAGCTGTCTCGGAATGATCCAAGAGCGATTTCACAATTTGTTATTTTTTTCACCTGATTCACTGGCTTTGTGCAAATATTTTGAGTAAGAGCATTCACAGGACTACACAACACCTATAAATATAAGACCTAGGAATCTGGCCTCTGCAACTGGCAGTGAAACAGCATTCTATCTGATTAACACAGCAATGAGGAAAGTGTAGATTTAACTTCAGTGAGATAAAGTTTAAGCAATTCTCTCCTCTCCTGAAGGTGCTGACCCTTTGATACCTTGCCCAATGCCCTGTGTTCATGCATGAGCATAGGCAGTGAATGTTAACAGGCTA
The DNA here is from genome assembly GCF_044704955.1 of Pristiophorus japonicus. NCBI lineage: Eukaryota > Metazoa > Chordata > Chondrichthyes > Pristiophoridae > Pristiophorus > Pristiophorus japonicus. Next base: position 295,373,477 of record NC_091981.1, on the reverse strand, counting down.
TTCAATCACTGCCCCTCAGCCCTAAAAGAGACTAGTTTAGTCTTGTTTCTTATTTCTTCAGTTTGAAAGTGTTTAATGGGAAAAGAAAGACTTACATTTCTATAACATCTTTCCGGCCCTCAGGACATTCCAAAGCACATTACTGCCAATTAATTACTTTTGAAGTGTTGCAATGTAAGAAAGCTATTTAAAAGTATTTATTTAATCAGAGACATTTATATGTCATCCCACGTTATCTGGTGAGCTTAGTTTGCAATGATTTCATGCCTAGGGACAGCTCACAGACGCAGGACAAAATACAGATCAAATCACACACTGGCATAAAGCGGGTGCAATGAGGCCCAATCTCAAGGAACAACGACCTGCGCCTCCAAGGAATCCTGAAATCCGTTTGACCCGAAATTGAGTCAGACGATTATCCAGGCATCCCTGGTGGGCGCCTAAAACTGGCGTTAGGCCGTTACATATGTAAATGAGCGGCTCAACACCTGTTTTAGGGCCTCTTGGGTAAATGGTGCCCCCTCCCCCGCACCACCCCAGAAATGGAGCAGGCACTGACCGAGCCTAATGTTCGCCTCTTCAACTGCCCTATATCAGGCCTAGGAACCGGCTGCCGCTAAGAACTTAAGAACATAAGAAATAGGAGCAGGAGTAGGCCAACTGGCCCCTCGAGCCTGCTGCACCATTCAATAAGATTATGGCTGATATGATCTTGGCCTCAACTTCCCTTCCCTGCCCGCTCCCCATAACCCTTGACTCCCTTATTGTTTAAGTCGGAGATAGACAGATTTCTGAGCGATAAGGGAATAAAGGGTTATGGGGAGCGGGCAGGAAAGTGGAGCCGAGTCCATGATCCGATCAGCCATGATCTTATTAAATGGCGGAGCAGGCTCGAGGGGCCAAATAGCCTACTCCTGCTCCTATTATGTTCTTATGGATGGGCTGGGCATGTCTGGTGAGGCGATGGAGAGGACTCATGCTGGCTTTAGCAATCAGGAGCATGGCCTGGTACACATAGAGAAGGGGTACGCAGTGCAAAGTCTTTACATTGTGTGCGACACTGAGGTTCACATGAAAGCATTGGAGGCCGGATGGAAATGATTCTCACCCTGCGACATTGGGCTGGACTTTCGGCTTTGCCACCCAATTAGCGTTAACAATTAATTGCTTAACTTTCATTATTTGGGCTCTGTGCCAGGAGCGCAGCGCAAAGGGAGGCATTTTCAGAAAAGGCACAGGAAGAGGCCACAAACTAAAAATGGTTTAAAGAAGCCTTTGGGACTGCTTGGGTGGGAGAAACAGGGCACCAGCCTGGGGCAGGTTGTGACTCATCACTGATTAATGCAATTTCTGTGGTCAGGAGCTAGACTGCTCAAACATCGAGACAAAGGGTTTGATGCAATCAAGCTGAGGAGCTCTTGGATTGATTGGCTGGAGGGGGAAAACAAGTTCCTTAATGGAGACTACAAGTCTACGAAAAACCAGGACAACAAAGGATCCCACAAGGCATGCATTTTTGGATAATGGGGCACGAAAGATAAGGGGTTGTCTTTTGCCCTATCGACTCCGTGTGCAGATTGTGGCCATCCAAATCCATCACCACAGCCATTCAAACAGATCACCGCAAAACATCGAGACCGATCCAGGCGCATTAAGAGAAAAGCAGCCCAGCAGGAGATGTGTTCATAAAATGGATATATAGGTCAGAGCTGGAAACAACAGGTCAGAGCATGGGAAGGAAAAAGATCAAGAAGACCAAGAAGGAAGACTACGGTCGACCAGCAGCACAAGGAGCAGGGAACATTGGAGAGGAACACCAGTCAAGGAACAATGACCACGAGCCTGCGATCGACCACAGCAGCAACTGGCTGGATGGGTGATTGTATGTCTTCGGTCAATTCTCTCAGAATTCTTGTTCTGTAATTCTTAGTTGGTTTTTGTGCAATAAAACTAACAGTTGGGTTAAGCCTAAACTTTGCGTTAGGTGGAGTCCTTTCCTGTAATTCCCGAGGTCTATGAATCTAAGTAGAGTGGAACGCGGACACCCGACATCGTTGAACTATTTTCGTGCCACAAAAATGGGATTCTTGCCAACTTTATTGCGGGGCTGGAAGCGCTCCAAGAGAGGACTTGGGAGGGGAAACCCCCCCATTCAAAACGTTCAAAAAACATTGCCAATACCCTTACTTCACAAATCACTTCAAAATGATAAAAAAAAATACTTTATAACTTACCTTTTTTTCTGTTTTTCCAACTTACCGCCGCCGGCAGGGCTGCACCGCCATGTTTTCCCTAGCGGTCATTGCGGGGCGCATTTCACGGCGTACGGGTCGGGTGTTTGTCTCAGCGGTGTCGCAATGCAAACCCAGTGTAGCTCTTCCCGGCGGTGCTTCTAAGTGCCGCCGCTAAAACCGAGCCGAGGATTGCGACTGGGCCAAAAACAGCCGGTTGCCCCGTTTTTCGCTGCGGAGGGTCCAAACGCGGCAAAAACCCGGTCGCAAATGGCCCAAAAATCCAGCCCGTTGTGGTCACCGTGCTGTAACATGCTCAGCTACCTCCCTCCAGAGCCTGCTCAAATCCTGAGGCGCTGGCATTCGTCCCCCTCCAGGCTAGAGTGCACTCCAGCGACTCTCCATTGCCTCCAGCAGGGCATTAATGGAGGTGATTGAGAAGAGGGTAGAAAGCTACAGTACTCATTGCTCCTCCATTTTCGCACTCTGAAGACCCTGTGGATCTTTAACTGCGCATGCGCGAACTTCAGTTGCCGCGCCTTTAAGAGTCGGCTGTTCCCAGGGTTTGATTCGGAGTTCCGCGCATGCGCAATGGTTCCGCCGGATTTACCAACCAAACTTTCGTTATGGCCACCCCCCCCCACCACAGCTCTGGTGTGCAACGGCTGATTAATGCCCGTCAGCTCATCGCCGATTCTGACGAATTTCTGGACGGACGCCGCGAACCTTTTCAACTGATAAAATTAATGCTCCGCCTGGGTTACCGCATCAGATGAGTCCATCCCAGTGTGTTTGGAGGATGGACCAATGGCAGGTGTGTGGGGGTGGGGCGGTTTGAGGTGGGAAGTCACCTGATGAAACCTCTGTGACTATACCTAACAAGAGTTGGCAACGTTAACCGCCACCGAGGAAGTGAGTACATTTCTTTTAGATTCACGTGGGGACAAGATGGAGCAGGAGTGCTTTTTCCCGGCTCCATAGCACTCCTGATGGCCATCTACAACGGCGATCACATCCTCCCCTCGTGCTGCCCTCCTCCCCAGAAGTTACCTGGGGTGGTTGCCGTGAGGTGGGCCCGAAATGCACTGCCTGAAAGGGTGGCGGAAGCAGATTCAATTGGCCACCACAACAGAAATTTGGCCCGAGAGGTTTTGAGGCGGTGTGGGACACCGTCCCGATCGACGGACTTTCGTGGCTGTATGGGGCTTGCAGCAGTGATGACGCGATCAAAGTGCGCACTGCTGCTGCTCCGCCCCCGACACCATTTTCAGCTTTAAAAAGCCGGTCCTTTTACTGACAGCCCCCGCCAGCTTTTAGGGTCGGTGTACAGTTGTTGTCGAGCTACAGTACGCGGACGACGCCTGCGTCTGCATACATACTGAGGCTGAACTCCAGGACATAGTCGACCTATTTATTGAGGATTACGAAAGCATGGGACTTACGCTAAACATCAGTAAGACAAAGGTCCTCCACCAGCCTGTCCTCGCCGCATAGCACTGCCCCCCAGTCCTCAAGATCCATGGCATGGCCCTGGACAATGTGCCTCCTATCAACAAGAGCAGGCATCAACGACGAGATCCAACACCGCCTCCAGTGTGCCAGTGCAGCCTTCGGCCTCCTGAGGAAAAGAGTGTTTGAAGACCAGGCCCTCAAAACTGCCACCAAGCTCGTGGTCTACAGGGTTGTAGTAATACCCGCCCTCCTTTATGGCTGAGAAACATGGACCATGTACAGTAGACACCTCAAGTCGCTGGAGAAATACCACCAACAATGTCTCCGCGAGATCCTACAAATCCCCGGGGAGGACAGATGCACCAACGTTAGTGTCCTCGTCCAGGCCAACATTCCCAGCATTGAAGCACTGACCACACTCGACCAGCTCCACTGGACAGGTCACATAGTTCGCATGTCAGACTCAGCAGAGGAGGACAAAGGGTTTGATTAGGGCAGGGAAAATGGAGTATGAGAAGAAGCTTGCAGGGAACATTAAGACGGATTGCAAAAGTTTCTATAGATATGTAAAGAGAAAAAGGTTAGTAAAGACAAACGTAGGTCCCCTGCAGTCAGAATCAGGGGAAGTCATAACGGGGAACAAAGAAATGGCGGACCAATTGAACAAGTACTTTGGTTCGGTATTCACGAAGGAGGACACGAACAACCTTCCGGTTATAAAAGGGGTCGGGGGGTCTAGTAAGGAGGAGGAACTGAGGGAAATCCTTATTAGCCGGGAAATTGTGTTGGGGAAATTGATGGGATTGAAGGCCGATAAATCCCCAGGGCCTGATGGACTGCATCCCAGAGTACTTAAGGAGGTGGCCTTGGAAATAGTGGATGCGTTGACAGTCATTTTCCAACATTCCATTGACTCTGGATCAGTTCCTATGGAGTGGAGGGTAGCCAATGTAACCCCACTTTTTAAAAAAGGAGGGAGAGAGAAAACAGGGAATTATAGACCGGTCAGCCTGACATCGGTAGTGGGTAAAATGATGGAATCAATTATTAAGGATGTCATAGCAGTGCATTTGGAAAGAGGTGACATGATAGGTCCAAGTCAGCATGGATTTGTGAAAGGGAAATCATGCTTGACAAATCTTCTGGAATTTTTTGAGGATGTTTCCAGTAGAGTGGATAAGGGAGAACCAGTTGATGTGGTATATTTGGACTTTCAGAAGGCGTTCGACAAGGTCCCACACAAGAGATTGATGTGCAAAGTTAGAGCACATGGGATTGGGGGTAGTGTACTGACATGGATTGAGAACTGGTTGTCAGACAGGAAGCAAAGAGTAGGAGTAAATGGGTACTTTTCAGAATGGCAGGCAGTGACTAGTGGGGTACCGCAAGGTTCTGTGCTGGGGCCCCAGCTGTTTACACTGTACATTAATGATTTAGATGAGGGGATTAAATGTAGTATCTCCAAATTTGCGGATGACACTAAGTTGGGTGGCAGTGTGAGCTGTGAGGAGGATGCTGTGAGGCTGCAGAGTGACTTGGATAGGTTAGGTGAGTGGGCAAATGCATGGCAGATGAAGTATAATGTGGATAAATGTGAGGTTATCCACTTTGGTGGTAAAAACAGAGAGACAGACTATTATCTGAATGGTGACAGATTAGGAAAAGGGGAGGTGCAAAGAGACCTGGGTGTCATGGTACATCAGTCATTGAAGGTTGGCATGCAGGTGCAGCAGGCGGTTAAGAAAGCAAATGGCATGTTGGCCTTCATAGCAAGGGGATTTGAGTACAGGGGCAGGGAGGTGTTGCTACAGTTGTACAGGGCATTGGTGAGGCCACACCTGGAGTATTGTGTACAGTTTTGGTCTCCTAACCTGAGGAAGGACATTCTTGCTATTGAGGGAGTGCAGCGAAGGTTCACCAGACTGATTCCCGGGATGGCGGGACTGACCTATCAAGAAAGACTGGATCAACTGGGCTTGTATTCACTGGAGTTCAGAAGAATGAGAGGGGACCTCATAGAAACGTTTAAAATTCTGACGGGGTTAGACAGGTTAGATGCAGGAAGAATGTTCCCAATGTTGGGGAAGTCCAGAACCAGAGGTCACAGTCTAAGGATAAGGGGTAAGCCATTTAGGACCGAGATGCGGAGGAACTTCTTCACCCAGAGAGTGGTGAACCTGTGGAATTCTCTACCACAGAAAGTAGTTGAGGCCAATTCACTAAATATATTCAAAAAGGAGTTAGATGAGGTCCTTACTACTAGGGGGATCAAGGGGTATGGCGAGAAAGCAGGAATGGGGTACTGAAGTTGAATGTTCAGCCATGATCTCATTGAATGGCGGTGCAGGCTAGAAGGGCCGAATGGCCTACTCCTGCACCTATTTTCTATGTTTCTATGTTTCTATGAGACTCCCAAAGCAAGTGCTCTACTCGGAACTCCTTCATGCAAACGAGCCAAAGGAGGGCAGCGGAAACGTTACAAGGACAACCTCAAAGCCTCCCTACTAAAGTGTAACATCCCCACTGACATCTGGGAGTCCCTGGCCAAAGTCTGTCCTAAGTGGAGGAAGTGCATCCGGGAGGGCGCTGAGCACCTCGAGTCTCGTCGTCGAGAGCGTGCAGAAACCAAGCGCAGGCAGCGGAAAGAGCGTGCGGCAAACCAGTCCCACCCACCCTTACCCTCGACGACTGTTTGTCCCACCTGTGACAGAGACTGTGGTTCTCATATTGGACTGTACAGCCACCTAAGAACTCATACCAGGACTGGAAGCAAGTCTTCCTCAATTCCGAAGGACTGCCTATGATGATGGATGACAGTGGGAGAGCGCCAGCTGGTGTGTTGAGAGGTTTTTTGGTCATCTAAATTTCTCGGAGCTTTTTGTTCATCAAAATTTATCAGAGCTTTTTTTCATCCTGTGCCAGAGCAGTGTGCCCGCTCTCTTCACCAGCCCGAAACGGGACTGTGGGTGGCTGCTTGGGGATAAGGGATATTCCCTGTCCACTTGGCTGTTCACTCCACTTCGCAACCCCAGGACTGCGGCCGAGCACACCTATAACGATACTCATTCTGCGACCCGGTGCATAATTGAGCACTGTATTGGCATGCTTAAACAAAGGTTCCGTTGCCTTGACTGCTCTGGTGGTGCATTGCAGTACTCGCCTGAATGGGTCTCCATCTTTGTGGTTGTCTGCTGCATAACCTGGCTGTCATGAGTAGACAGCATCTCGAGGCCAAACCAGCAGTACCACCTAGGGAGGGGACGCAGCAGCAGCAGCAGGAGGAGGAAGAGGAGGAGGAGCAGGTGGAGGAGCAGGAGGAGCAGGAGAAGGAGCAGGAGGAGGCATCCTGAGCCACCCAGAAGGCATCGTTGCCATCCCAACCCTACAAGGGAAGTCCAGACACGTCTGATTGCTACTCGATTCCGATAATTTCATCCCCACATGACTCTTCAAATTCTACTTTCCATGGCCATCCCAATGAGTGCCTTGATACATCATTGCCCACTGTCACATTGTACACCAGCCCAGATATAGGTGCAAAAAATAAAGATTTAATGCATAATTAATATCATTCCAAACAACTAACAGAATAATAAACAGTGCAGAAAAGTAACATATAAACATAATTTGCCACCCTTGTGCATTTCCTTATAACCCCTCTTAAGCGTGCCTAACCTGCAACTTCGTCTCAGTCTCCTCTGTGGATGTCTCATGGATCCAGGAAGGCTGCTGGCTTCCTTGCCTGGAAAAGGGGCTGGGAGACTGGTCAGCACCCTCCTGGGAGGGTTCAGTCTGGCTTGGCTTGGGCGAGTCTATGCGTGGAGGCACTGGCAGAGTGATAGGTCTGGGGCCAGGAATGCTGCGATCCTGAGGGAGTGCATTATACGTATCCTGCCCGAGGAGCCTGAGTCACTCACCGGGGGTAGCACATTACCACCACCACCTCGGATCTGAGGGAGCTCAGGTTGGTGCTGTGGCGCCACACTGGAAGGTCCTCTGTGGCCCGTGGTGGACCCAGCCGCAAAAGCAACTCTGAGGTCTCGGGTGGCATCGACCTGAGACTGCACGAGAGAGTGTCGAAGCCACCAGATATGACAACACTTAGACGCTCCGTCGACTCTTCCAGGGCCGCGGCCATCCTCTCCAAAGCAGAACCGATACACTTGTTCTCTCGTGCCTGTGCTGCAATGGCAGCTGCCACATAACCTACAGGTTGCAGCATCACATCTGGATCCACATGGACCTTCTAGGAGTTCACCATTGCCTGCACACTGGCAATGATGGGCTCCATTGAGTGCGCTGCGCTGCCGACAATGCGGGAGGCAGACTCCTCCACGCTCCTCACCACTTCCGACCGGCTCTTTGGCACCCTTGCCAGTGCCCCCAACATCTGGGAATGCATGGCCTCCATCCTTGTCTCATAAGCCGCAACATTGATGGGCTCATCTGAATCCTCCTCAGCAGAGAGGTGGCACCTGAGGTTGCCGAGCCCCATCACCATGCTGTAGCCTGCTATTCCCCGGTGCAACACCCAGTGCAGACCCCTCTAGTATACTAACTAGATTGGACCGCGCACTCTCAGTATCTGAGCTGGGTAAAAGCAGTGACGCGGTGCTCTCAGCACTGCCCTCCTCTTCCTCTTCCTCATCACTGAGGTCGCCAAAAGATGGAGTCAGATCCAGGGTGTCAGCAATGCTCGAAAACTCAGTGTCCTCAATGCTGTCAGTATGCTCATCTGGCTAGCTCTCATCAGGCCTGGTGACGGTCCTTCAGCAGGATCCTCTCCCTCGGCTCGCCTGCCACTCGGCCTCTCATCTGCAAGCATTAATGATAGAAGAAACGTCTGATAAAAACATAGAAATTTACAGCGCAGAAGGAGGCCATTTTGGCCCATCATGTCCATGCCGGCTGACAAAGAGCCGCATGGCCCTCGGTCAGCAGCCCTAAAGGTTACATATAAACCTATGAACAATGACGGAAAGAATACTCAGCCCAAACCAGTCCGCCTCACACATCTGTGACACCCCTTATACTGAAACATTCTACACTCCACCCCAACGTGAGCCATGTGATCTCCTGGGAGGCGCAAAAATCAGATAAAAACCCAGGCCAATTTAGGGAGAAAAAAATCTGGAAAAATTCCGACCCATCCAGGCGATCGAAACTAGTGCAGGAGATCACCCTCGTCGTATTCTATTCCCTGCAGTACTTACCATTATATCTGTGCCGTCCAACAAAAGGTCATCCAGTCTGATCCCAATTACCAGCTCTACGTCCGTAACCCTGCAGTTTACTGCACTTTAAGTGCCCATCCAACTATCTCTTAAAAGTGGTGAGGGTTTCTGCATCCACCACTCTTCCAGGCAGTGAGCTCCAGATCCCCACAACCCTCTGCGTAAAGAAGCCCCCTCCTCAAATCCCCTCTAAACATTCCACCAACCACCTTAAAATTATGCCCCCTCGTAATAGACCACTCCACTAATGGAAATAGGCCCTTACTATCCACTATGTCCAGGCCCCTCAATATTTTGTACACCTCATTAAGGTCTCTTCTCAACCTCCTCTGTTCCAATGAGAACAAACCCAGCCTATCCAATTTGTCCTCTTAACTAAGATTCTCCATTCCAGGCAGCATCCAAGTAAATCTCCTCTGCACCCTCTCTAGTGTAATCACGTCCTTCCTATAATACGGCGACCAGAACTGCATGCAGTACTCCAGCTGTGGCCTAACCAAAGTATTATACAATTTAAGCATAACCTCCCTGCTCTTATATTCAATGCCTCGGCCAATAAAGGCAAGCATTCCGTATGCTTTCGTAACCACCTGGCCTGCTACTTTCAGGAATCTGTGGACAAGCACTCCAAGGTCCCTTTGTTCATCTACACTATTAAGTGGCTTACCGCTTAACGTGTATATCCTTTCCTTATTAGCCCTCCCAAAGTGCATCATCTCACACTTCTCTGAATTAAATTCCATTTGCCACTGCTCTGCCCACCTGACCAGTAGATTGATATCCTCCTGCAGCCCATGACTTTCCTCTTCATTATCAACCACACAGCCAATTTTAGTGTCGTCTGCAAACTTCTTAAACATACTCCCTATATTCAAATCTAAATCGTTAATATATGCCACAAAAAGCAAGGGACCTAGTACTGTGCCCTGCGGAACCCCACTGGAAACATCCTTCCAGTCACAAAAACATCCATCAATCATTATCCTTTGCTACCTACCTCCAAGCCAATTTTGGATCCAACTTGCCACTTTGCCCTGTATTCCATGGGCTTTAACCTTCATGATCAGTCTACCATGTGGGACCTTATCAAAAGCCTTGCTAAAGTCTGTTGTGTATCTGTAAATCTTGGACTCCCATGTTCCGCCACCAGGGAGCTCATCCCCTGATCCCAGCATCCCTTGGGAGCACTGTATATAAGCCGGCCCCGAAGGCCTGTTCCTCACTCTGGAGTGTCTTATTAAAGACTGAGGTCACTGTTATTTTAACCTCCCTGTGTGCAGCTTCATCTGTGTTAGGAACACAATAACTGGCGACAAGAATACGAATCCAACGCAAAGATGCAGCAAACTGTGGGCATCCTGGAGAAGTTCTCGGAGGGTGAGGACTGGAAGCCTATGTTGAATGGCTAGACCAGTACTTTGTAGCCAACGAGCTGGACGGAGAAGGAAGCGCTGCAAAAAGGCAAGCAGCCCTCCTCACGGTCTGCGGGGCACCCGACCTACAGCCTCATGAAGAATCTTCTGGCTCTGGTGAAACCCACAGATAAGTCGTATGATGAGCTGTGTACACTGGTTCGTGAGCATCTTAACCCAAGGGAGAGTGTGCTGATGGCAAGGTATCGGTTCTACATGTGCCAGCGATCTGAAGGTCAGGAAGTGGCGAGCTACGTTGCCGAGCTAAGGCGACTTGCAGGACAAGGTGAGTTTGATAGTTACCTGGGGCAAATGCTCAGAGACTTTGTTGTACTGGGCATTGGCCATGAGACCATCCTACGAAAACTTTTGACTGTAGAGACACCGACCCTCATAAGGCCATTGCGATGGCACAGGCGTTTATGTCCACCAATGATAACACCAAACAAATCTCTCAGCACACAAGTGCTAGCAATGTTCATAAATTAACTGGAACTGTGTTTGTGAGCAGAAATGTACAGGGCAGACACCACGAGTCTGCAGCTGCCAGCAGGCCTCAGGTGACCCAGATGACTCAGAGTGCCCAACAAAGGATGAATGCAAGGCAATTCACACCTTGTTGGCGTTGTGGAGGCTTCCATTCAGCCTATTCATGCTGCTTCAAAGGGTATGTTTGCAAGAGCTGTGGAACAATGGGGCACCTTCAATGAGCTTGCAAACGAGCTGCAAGCTCTGCAAAACCTGCTAACCACCACGTGGCAGAGGAAGATCGGTCCATGGTGGATCAAAGCAATTTCGAGCCTCAGAGAGAGGAGGCAGATGCTGAAGTACACGGGGTGCACACATTTGAGATGAAATGTCCACCTATAATGCTAAATGTAAAATTGAATAGCCATGGAACTGGACAATGGCGCGAGCCAATCCATCATGAGTAAAAAGATGTTTGAGAGACTGTGGTGCAACAAGGCACTCAGACCAGCCCTGAGCCCCATCCACACGAAACTGAGAACGTACACCAAAGAGCTTATCACTGTCCTGGGCAGTGTCATGGTCAAGGTCACCTACGAGGGCACAGTGCACGAACTGCCACTCTGAATTGTCCCAGGCGATGGCCCCACACTGCTTGGAAGGAGCTGGCTGGGCAAAATCCGCTGGAACTGGGATGACATCCGAGTGCTATCACATGTCGATGAGGCCTCATGTATCCAGGTTCTTAACAAATTTCCTTCCCTTTTTGAGCCAGGCATTGGAAACTTTTCCGGGGCGAAGGCGCGCATCCATTTGGTCCCAGAGGCACGACCCATTCACCACAAGGCGCGAGCGGTACCTCACATGATGAGGGAGAGAGTGAAAATCGAGCTGGACAGGCTGCAACGCGAGGGTATCATCTCCCCAGTGGAAATCAGCGAGTGGGCCAGCCCGATTGTTCCAGTACTCAAAAGTGATGGCACGGTCAGGATTTGCGGCAATTATAAAGTAACTATTCATCGTTTCTCGCTACAGGACCAATACCCGCTACCTAAGGCAGACCACCTATTTGCGATGCTGGCAGGAGGCAAGACTTTAACCAAGCTCAACCTGACTTCGGCCTACATGACGCAGGAGCTGGAGGAGTCTTCGAAGGGCCTCACCTGCATCAACACGCACAAGGGACTGTTCATCTACAACAGATGCCCGTTTGGAATTCGGTCGGCTGCAGCGATCTTCCAGAGAAACATGGAGAGCCTACTCAAGTCGGTACCACGTACAGTGATCTTTCAGGACGACATATTGGTCATGGGTCGGAACACCGTCGAGCACCTACAAAACCTGGAGGAGGTCCTCCAGCGTCTGGATCGCGTAGGGCTGCGGCTGAAGAGGTCAAAATGCGTCTTCATGGCAACAGAAGTGGAGTTTTTGGGGAGAAAGATCGCGGCGGATGGCATTCGGCCCACAGACGCCAAGACAGAGGCTATCAGGAACGCACCCAGGCCACAGAACATCATGGAGCTGCGGTCGTTCCTGGGACTCCTCAACTATTTTGGTAATTTCCTACCAGGGTTAAGCACCCTCTTAGAGCCCCTACATGTGTTATTGTGTAAAGGTGAGAACTGGGTATGGGGAAAAAAACCAAGTAATTGCTTTTGAGAAAGCCAGAAACATTTTATGCTCCAACAAGCTGCTTGTATTGTATAACCCGTGTAAAAGACTTGTGCTAGCATATGATGCGACGTCGTACGGAGTCGGGTGTGTATTACAACAAGCTAATGTTGCGGGGATGTTGCAACCTGTCGCCTATGCTTCCAGGAGCTTGTCTAAGGCCGAGAGGGCTGACAGCATGATTGAGAAAGAGGCATTAGTGTGTGTGTTCGGGGTAAAGAAAATGCATCAGTATCTTTTTGGCCTCAAGCCAGTCACAACCCTGTTCGCTGAAAACAAGGGGATAAATACTAATGCCTCAGCCCACATACAAAGGTGGGCATTCACGCTATCAGCGTATAACCATACCATCCGCCACAGGCCAGGCACCGAGAACTGTGCGGATGCTCTGTCGACTACCATTGCCCACTGTAGGGGTGGAAATGGTGCAGCCTGCAAATTTGTTGATGGTGGCGCAGCCCACAGACTTGTTAATGGTCATGGAAGCATTTGAAAATGATAAATCACCTGCCAGATTAGGACTTGGACCAGTCAAAATCCTCTGCTGTCCCTAGTAAAAAACTGTGTACTGCATGGGAGCTGGGCCAGCATCCCCGTTGAAATGCAAGAGCCAATCAAGCCATTCCAGCGACGAAAGGACGAGCTGTCCATTCAGGCAGACTGCCTGTTGTGGGTTAGCTGCGTAGTACGACCAAAAAAGAGAAGGGAGATGTTCATCTCGGATCTCCACAGCACACATCTGGATATAGTAATGTTGAAAGCAATAGCCAGGTCCCACGTGTGGTGGCCCTGTAGCGACTCTGACTTAGAGTCCTGTGTACAGCAATGCAGCATATGTGCTCAGTTGAGCCACGCGCCCAGATAGGCACCACTAAGTTTGTGGTCCTGTGCCCTCCAGACCATGGTCGAGGATTGATGTCGACTATGCGGGCCCGTTTCTCGGTAAAATGTTCCTGGTGGTGGTGGATGCCTTTTCAAAATGGATTGTGTCACGCATTTCACCATCTTGCAATGACAATAGTTATGTAACTGTAACTCATGCACACTGTATCTGTACCCTTGAAATGCACACCCTAACCACAGGGGGGGAGCTTGCGGGAGACACTTCTCATCTGGGTTTCCAGGTATAAAAGGGGAGGTCCCACCCAGGGTCAGCACTCTTTGGTCCTGGGAATAAAGGTCACAGAGTGACCATGTCTGATATATACATGCCTCGTGTGAGTTTGTTACAAGGTGCAGAGGCACTACATCTGGCGACGAGAAACGGGAATCACCGAACCACGAGGATGGCCACCGGTGGCACAGAGGAACGCTACTGTGTGGTTGAGGACTGGGATGACTTTGTGGGAAGACTCCAGCAGAGCTTTGTCACAAAGGACTGGCTGGAAGAGACAGCGGCTGACAAGCGGAGGACGTACCTACTGACCAGCTGAGGTCTACAGACGTTTGCGCTGATTAAAGATCTGCTCGCACCCCAAAAGCCAGCGGACACGTCCTTCGAAGAGCTCAGCCAGCTGATCAGTGAGCATCTCAAGCCGGCAAGTAGTGTACACATGGCCTGGCACCGGTTCTACTCTCACCGGCGTCGGGAGGGTCAAAACGTCTCGGATTTCGTGGCGGAACTGTGGCGTTTGACCAGTCTCTGTAAGTTCTCCGATGCCTGCAGGGGAGAGATGTTCAGAGACTTTTTCATCGAGGGCATTAATCATGCTGGCATTTTCAGGAAGCTTATAAAGACCAAGGACCTGACTTTAGAAGGGACGGCGGTGATAGCTCAGACCTTTATGGCAGGGGAAGAGGAGACCAAGCTAATTTACGCTCATAGCCCTGGTTTTAACGTTGCGATGAACCAGGGAGTCAATGTTATAAAAGTAATACAGAACCCCGCAAACAGGCAAGGACAATTCAACACAGCCCAGGCAGCAACAAGCTCCAGGGTGGGCCCGCAACAGGGACAATGGAAAGGGGATTGACAATTCACGCCATCACGAGGAACAATGCATCCCGTGATGGGACCATTAACACCCTCCATCAGAGTGCTGAGAAACAGCCAAACGGGTCATCAGAGAGGAATGCCTGGGAATAGTCCTTTTGTTAACAGTAATCTCAGCTCATGCTGGAGATGTGGGGGTAGACACACTGACAAAAGCTGCAGGTTCCAGCTTTATACCTGTAGGATTTGTAATGTCAGTGGACACTTGGCCAGGTTGTGCAAAAAGGCAGTAGCGAGGCTAGTCTGCGAGACAGAGGAACCAGATGAGGGGTCTGCAATGCAGGATGAGGCCTGGGGAACAACCATGGATGCTGGAGTTCAGAGAGTTCATGTGGCTGACGTCCACAGCTCATACACTAAAACACCACCCATGATGATGAAAGTCTTACTGAATGGCATTCCGGTGCATATGGAGCTGGATACGGGAGCTAGCCAGTCACTCATGGGCACCCAACAATTTGAGAGACTATGGCCACACAGAGCTAGCAGGCCCAAACTGGAACGCATTGAGACGCAGCTACGTACGTACACCAAAGAGATCATCCCAGTGCTGGGCAGTGCAAACTTGGTGGTAACGCATAATGGATTACAGAACCGGCTGCCACTCTGGATTGTTCCGGGAAATGGCCCCGCGCTTTTGGGGAGGAGTTGGCTAGCTGAGATGAATTGGAAATGGGGGGATGTGCACACCATTTCATCCGTGGAGCGAAGTTCATGCTCGCAGGTCTTGAAAAAATTCGAGTCACTCTTTCAACCCGGTGTCGGAACATTCAAGGGCACTAAAGTAGTGATACACATCGCTCCGGACGCCGGACCAGTGCACCACAAAGCCAGAGCGGTGCCGTACGTGATGCGTGAGAAAATTGAAAGTGAACTGGACAGGCTGCTCAGAGAGGGTATAATTTCGGCCGTTGAATTCAGCGACTGGGCAAGTCCCATCGTTCCCGTCCTCAAAGCAGATGGCTCGGTTAGAATTCACGGCGACTACAAAGCCACCATCAACCGAGTGTCGCTGCAAGACCAATACCCGCTTCCGAGAGCGGAGGCCCTCTTTGCCACGCTGGCAGGTGGCAAGCTGTTCACGAAGCTGGACCTCACTTTGGCCTACATGACTCAGGAACTAACTGAAGAATCCAAGCTTCTGACCACCATCACGACGCACAAAGGATTATTTGTCTACAACAGGTGCCCGTTTGGCATTCGTTCGGCAGCGGCTATCTTTCAGCGAAACATAGAAAACTTGCTCAAGTCCATCCCTGGAACGGTCGTATTCCAAGGCAACATCCTTATAACGGATCGAGACACCGAGGAACACCTCCGCAACCTGGAGGAGGTGCTACGCCGATTGGACTGGGTAAGCTTGTGGCTGAAAAAGGCCAAGTGCGTGTTTTTGGCCCCAGAGGTCGAGTTCCTGGGCAGGAGGGTTGCCGCAGATGGGATCCGGCCCACTGAATCAAAAACTGAGGTGATTCGCCGGGCGCCCAGGCCCGGCAACACGTCGGAGTTGCGAACATTCCTGGGACTTTTGAACTATTTTGGGAACTTTCTGCCGAACTTAAGCACATTGTTGGAGCTGTTACACATGCTCCTCCGCAAAGGTTGTGAATGTTTTTGGGGGAATTGTCAAGAACGGGCTTTCAATAAGGCGAGGAACCTGCTGTGTTCCAACAAACTGTTGACTTTGTACGACCCCCGGAGAAAACTGGTTTTAACATGCGATGCGTCATCCTACGGGGTTGGGTGTGTGTTACAGCAGGGTAACGATGACGGCCGACTCCAACCGCCTTATGCCTCCAGGTCGCTCTCCCAGGCAGAGCGTGGATACGGCATGGTCAAGAAGGAGGCACCCGCGTGTGTGTACGGTGTGAAAAAGATGCACCAGTACCTTTTCGGTAGACAGTTTGAGCTAAAGACGGACCACAAGCCGTTAACATCCCTGTTGTCCGACAGCAAGGCTGTCAAAGCTAACGTGTCAGCTCGCATACAGCGATGGGCCCTCACGCTGGCTGCGTATGATGGCACCATACGGCACCGGCCAGGCACCGAAAATTGCGCTGACGCACTCAGCAGGCCACCACCGAGGGGGTGTCGGCGCAGAGCGCCGAGATTGTCATGGCCATTGAGGCTTTTGACACTGCGGGCTCCCCCATCACAGCCAGACAGATCAAACTCTGGACCAACAGGGACCCCTTCCTATCCATGATAAAGAAATGTGTCCTGACTGGGAATTGGGCGCCCGCACACAGGGCGTGCCCCGAGGAACTCAGACCGTTTCAGAGATGGATGGACGAACTCTCCATCCAAGCTGACTGCCCGTTATGGGGCAGTTGGGTAGTCATACCCCAGAAAGGAAGGGAAGCGTTCATCAGGGAACTCCACAGTGAGCACCCTGGCATCGTGTTAATGAAGGCCATTGCCCGGTCACACGTGTAGTGGCCGGGGATTGACTCAGACCTGGAACACTGGGTTCGCAGGTGCACGACGTGTGCCCAATTGGGCAATGCCCCCAGGGAGGCTCCACTCAGCCCGTGGCCCTGGCCCACCAGGCCATGGTCACGCATTCATGTGGACTATGCGGGCCTGTTCATGGGGAAAATGTTCCTGATCGTTGTCGATGCATACTCGAAGTGGATCGAATGCATCATATTGAACTTGTGCACGACGTCCATCACAGTGGAGAGTCTGCGTACGGTTTTCGCGACCCACGGCTTGCCGGACATCCTGGTCAGTGACAATGGCCCGTGTTTTACCAGTCATGAATTCCAGGAGTTTATGTCGGGCAATGGGATCAAGCACATCCGGACAGTGCCGTTCAAGCCGGCCTCCAATGGCTCGGGCGGTCCAAGTCATAAAGCAGGGCATGCTACGCATCCAAGGACCCTCCCTTCAGTACCGCCTATCGCGCCACCTGCTGGCCTACAGGTCCCGGCCGCACTCGCTCACGTGAGTTCCACCAGCGGAACTCCTCATGAAACGCACGCTCAAGACGCGGCTGTCCCTCATTCACTCAGACCTGGCAGACATTGTTGAGTCCAAACCGAGTTCCATGATCGAGGCTCAAGGGGGAGATGTATAGAAATAGATGACCCCCGTATTTGTTCTTAACCATGCCTTGGGACCCAAATGGCTTGAGGGCACCGTAATTGGCAAAGAAGGAAACAGGGTCATGGTGGTCCGACTAAACACTGGGCAGATATGCTGCAAACACTTGGACCAAGTAAAGACAAGGTTCAGCATAGACATGGAGGAACCGGAAGAAGAGCATGATGAGATAGCACCCACACCACTGCCAGCGTATGAGCAACAAAGACAGCCCTCAGCATGCACAGTCCCTGCGGCCAGCCCGGACAGGCCGGAATCACCTCAAGTGACAGAGATGCGTGCTGAGGCTCAGCCACCAGAGCCACAACTGCTGCGCTCCACGAGAGAGTGTCGACCACCCGATAGACTTAACCTCTGAAACTAAAAGACTTAAGGGGGGAGATGATGTCATGTATTTCACCATCTTGCAATGACAATAGTTATGTAACTGTGACCCATGCACACTGTACCTGTACCCTTGAAATGCACACCCTGACCACAGGGAGTGAGCTTGCGGGAGACACTCCACACCTGGGTTTCCAGGTATAAAAGGGGAGGTCCCACCCAGGGTCAGCACTCTTTGGTCCTGGGAATAAAGTGAAGATCACAGAGTGACCGTGTCTGATATATACATGCCTCGTGTGAGTTTGTAACAAGGTGCAGAGACACTACAGATTGAATGTGAAATAATGTCGGGAAGCACCGCCACCATTGAAAGCCTGAGGGCCATGTTTGCCATCCATGGCCTGCCTGACACACTGGTCAGTGACAACGGGCCATGTTTCACCAGTGCCGAATTTAAAGAATTTATGACCCGCAATGGGATCAAACATGTCATCTCGGCCCTGTTTGAACCAGCCTCCAATGGGCAGGCAGAGCGGGCAGTACAAACAATCAAACAGAGACTTAAACGAGTCACAGAGGGCTCACTCCAAACCCGCCTGTCCCGAGTACTGCTCAGCTACCGCACGAGACCCCACTCGCTCATAGGGGTACCCCCGGCTGAGCTACTCATAAAAAGGACACTTAAAACCAGACTCTCGCTGGTTCACCCCAACCTGCATGATCAGGTAGAGAGCAGGCGGCAGCAACAAAATGTAAATGATGGTCGTGCCACTGTGTCACGGGAAATTGATCTGAATGACCCCGTGTATGTGCTAAACTATGGACATGGTCCCAAGTGGATAACGGGCACGGTGATAGCTAAAGAAGGGAATAGGGTGTTTGCAGTCAAACCAGACAATGGACAAATTTGCAGAAAACATCTAGACCAAACGAGGCTGTGGTTCACAGACTGCCCTGAACAACCCACAGCAGACACCACCTTTTTCGAGCGTACAACACACACCCAAAGGATCAACGACACCACTCCGGACCAGGAAATCGAACCCATCACGCCCAACAGCCCAGCAAGGCCAGGCTCACCGAGCAGCCCTGCAGGGCCAACAACACGCCAGCCCAGCGAGGGCACAGCCAACACACCAGAACAGCCATTTGTACCGAGGCGGTCCACCAGGGAAAGAAAGGCTCCCAACCGCCTCACCTTGTAAATAGTTTACACTTTGACTTTGTGGGGAGAGTGATGTTGTGTATCTGTAAAGCATGCACTCCCATGATCCACCACCAGGGAGTGCATCCCCTGAAGTCCCAAGGGATCCCAGCATCCCTTGGGAGCACTGTATATAAGCTGGCCCCGAAGGCCTGTTCCTCACTCTGGAGTGTCTTATTAAAGACTGAGGTCACTGTTACTTTAACCTCCCTGTGTGCAGCCTCATCTGTGTTAGGAACACAATAAAGTCCATATATACTACATTGTATGCACTATCCTCATCGACCCTCTTGGTTACCTCCTCAAAAAATTCAATCAGGTTAGTCAAACACGATCTTCCCTTAACAAATCCGTGCTGACTTTCTCTAATTAATCATTGCCTTTCCAAATGTAGATTTATCCTGTTTTCAGGATTTTTTCCAATAATTTTCCCACCATTGAGATTAGGCTGACAGGCCTGTAACTACTCAGCCTATCCCTTTCTCCCTTCTTAAACAAGGGTACTACATTAGCAGTCCTCCAATCCTCCGGCACCATCCCAGATCCAAAGAGGACTGGAAAATGATGGTCAAGGCCTCCGCTATTTTCTCTTTTAACTCACTCAACAGCCTGAGATGCATTTCATCCGGGCCTGAGGACTTATCTACTTTCAAAGTGGCTAAATCCCTTAATACGTTCTCTCACTATATTTATTTCATCCAGAATATCACACTCCTCCTCAATAGCAGTATCTGCATTGCCCCTTTTCTTTGTGAAAACAGATGCAAAGTATTCGTTAAGAACCCTACCAACATCTTCCACCTCCACACAAAGATTACCCTCATGGTCTGCTGCTCGATTCTGATAATGAGGGGAAGGTAGGGGATTGACGCATGGAGTCTGCAAATAGCAGATTTTCAGAAGGAAAGGCAGAGTGCGCGTTGTCGCTTTCAGGGAGAGAGAGCATTAAAGGAAGGCCTTCACTTACCCATGCTGCCTACATTGGCATCGCCAGTACCGGAGCCCACAGGGGGGGTCTCATCGGCAAACACAAATGGGAGAAGGCCTGCCGTGAGGGGGAGGTGGGGAATTTACGCATGGAGCCTACAAGTAGCAGACTTTCAGAGGCAAAGGCACAGTAGGTGCTGCAGCATTCAGGGAGAGATAGCTTTAAAGAAGGGCCTTCACTTACCCTCATCGGCATCAGCAGGGAAGGCACCATGGCTGCCCGCGAACGCCTTGAGCCTCGCCTCCAAGGATGTGAGGATTTGCATCTCGGCCTAGCCACCACCAGTCCTCCTTTGCTCAAAGCGATTACGAGCAAGTTTGGCTTGCATAACAAAGAATGGTTGGTTTGTAGCACTGTGATAATGCGTCAGAAATGAGAGCACAAGTGTGTGTCCGTGATATGCAGCTGTCAGTGTGAGATGAGAGCGCCTCCACTGCAAATACACACACACGCACATATATATATATATATATGTATGCCTTAGCAATGAAATGCTGCATCAATGACGAAAGAGTGAAGGTGGGAAATAAGAGGATGAAGGAGAGGCTCGCAGATGGAAGGTCAGCATTTGGTGGAACAGGTGCTCACTTTCATCAAATGAATTATGTCGTTCATCCTTTTTCTACATTAGGTCGTCGTCCTATTATGGATGGAGGTCCCCGACACCTCCTCCGATATCTCCCTCCAGGCATTACTAAACTGTTGGCGAGTCGGTCTCCCGACATCTGGGTACTGGACTCGCCTCCTTCCCTCCACACCCTGCATCAGGGTCTCCAGCTCGGCATCGGAAAATCTCGCAGCCCTTCTTACCACAGCAGCACCAGCCATCCTTGCCCATCACTCCTTCCCTCCTCAGTGCCTAACTACAAACCCTGGTCTTTAAGATGGCCAGGAAGCAGCTGGCTCATTGGCTACCAATCACCCCAAGGGTGAATTTTCCCGTGGGAATACCACCCCAATCAACCCACCCACACCGCTGCAAACTATCAGTTTTTAAGGGCAATTAGCACTGGAAGACTTTTTGGGGGTCAAAAAACTGAACTTGGATCTAATGGTCACTGCAACCATAGCGGCGCTAATCGAGGGAAAAAGGTGTTAACACCGCCAGGTGACAGTGAATTTTGGCCCCATAGAATCTTACAGCACTGAAGGAAGCCATTTGGCCCTCCGTGCTTGTACCGGCTCTTTGAAAGAGCTATTCAATTTAGTTCCACTCTTTCCCCATAGCTCTGTATAAATTCTTCCTTTTCAAGTAGATATCCAATTCCCTTTTGAAAGTGCATTTCTGATCATAACAAGTCGCTGCGTAAAAAAAATTCTCCCTTTTACCAATTTTCTTAATAAATCTGTGGTCTTTCATTACCGACCCTCCTGCCAGAGATTTATAAAGGCTTATAAAGAGTGTACCACTGACCATCCAATTGAGAGAAGGAATTGGAAGAGGAATTCTGCAGTCAGATTAAAAGGATGAGTGGGAATAACAAAATTATTGGTCTAAGAGATTTTAATTATCTACTGTCGGGAGGCGCGGCGGGAGTCGGAGGAGGTGCCCTATAAAAGGCCCAATAGTCGGGGAGCAGCGTGGTGAGTTGGGAGTCATGGCGGGAGTTGGAGGAGGCGGCCTGTAAAAGGCCCAACAGTCGGGGAGTGGCGTGGTGAGTTGGGAGGCCAGCCAGTGCAGCTGCAGGGACAGAAGGCAAAAAAGAAGTAGAAAGAAATCAAATGGTGACGTCACAACCAAGGAGGTAAGTGATTAATGGGTAGATTTTATTTTTCTTTTCCTTTATCAGTAGGTATCATTGTTGTTGCCAAATAAAAGGATTAGGGGTTAAGTCATGGCAGGAGAGCTCGGACACGTGTCATGTTCCTGTGCTATGTGGGAACTCAGGGATGCTTCCAGTGTCCTTGATGACTACATGTGCGGGAAGTGTATTCTGCTGCAGCTCCTGCCAGACCGCATTGCGGCACTGCAACTACGGGTGGATTTATTCTGGACCATCCGCGATGCTGAGGATGCCGTGAATAGCACGTTTAGTGAGTTGGTCATACTGCAGATAAAGGTTACACAGATAGGGAATGGGTGACCAACAGGAAGAGCAGTGAAAGGAAGGTAGTGCAGGGGTCCCCTGCAGTCATCACCCTACAAAACAGATACACCATTTTGGGTACTGTTGAGGGGGATGACTCATCAGGGGAGGGCAGCAGCAGCCAAGTTCATGGCACCGTAGGTGCCTCTGCTGCACAGGAGAGCAGAAAAAAGAGTGGGAGAGCGATAGTGATAGGGGATTCAATTGTAAGGGGAATAGAGAGATGTTTCTGCAGCCGTAATCGAGTCTCCAGGATGGTATGTTGTCTCCCTGGTGCAAGGGTCAAGGATGTCTCGGAGCGGCTGCAGGACATTTTGGAGGGGGAGGGTGAGCAGCCAGTTGTCCTGGTGCATATAGGCACCAAAGATATAGGTAAAGAAAATGAGGTCTACAAACTGAATTTAGGGAGCTAGGAGTTAAATTAAGAAATAGGACCTCAAAGGTAGTAATCTCAGGATTGCTACTAGTGCCACGTGCTAGTCAGAGTAGGAATTGCAGGATAGCTTAGATGAATACGTGGCTTGAGAAGAGGTGCAGAATGGAGGGATTCAAATTCCTGGGACATTGGAACCGGTTCTGGGGAAGGTGGGACAAGTACACACCAGACGGTCTGCACCTGGGCAGGACCGGAACCAATGTCCCAGGAGGAGTGATTGCTAGTGCTGTTGGGGAGGGGTTAAACTAATATGGCAGGGGGATGGGAACCTATGCAGGAAGACAGAGGGAAGTAGAATGGGGGCAGAAGCAAAAGATAGAAAGAAGAAAAGTAAAAGTGGAGAGCAGAGAAACCCAAGGCAAAAATCAAAAAGGGCCACATTACAGCAAAATTCTAAAGGAGCAAAGTGTGTTAAAAAGACAAACCTGAAGCTCTGTGCCTCAATGCGATGAGCATTCGTAATAAGGTGGACGAATTAACTGCACAGGCAGCAATTAACAAATATGATATAGTTGGCATCATGGAGACATGGCTCCAGGATGACCAAGGCTGGGAACTCAACATCCAGGGGTATTCAACATTCAGGAAGGATAGACGGAAAGGAAAAGGAGGTGGGGTAGCGTTGCTGGTTAAAGAGGAAATTAACGCAATAGCAAGGAAGGACATTAGCTTGGATGATGTGGAATCTGTATGGGTGGAGCTGCGGAATACCAAAGGGCAGAAAACGCTAGTGGGAGTTGTGTACATACCACCAAACAGTAGCAGTGAGGCTGGGGACAGCATCAAACAAGAAATTAGGGATGCGTGCAATAAAGGTACAGCAGTTATCATGGGCGAATTTAATCTACATTGGGCTAACCAAATTGGTAGCAATGCGGTGGAGGAGGATTTCCTGGAGTGTATTAGGGATGGTTTTCTGGACCAATATGTCGAGGAACCAACTAGAGGGCTGGCCATCCTAGACTGGATGATGTGTAAGGAGAAAGGACTAATTAGCAATCTTGTTGTGCGAGGCCCCTTGGGGAATTTTGACCATAATATGGTAGAATTCTTTATTAAGATGGAGAGTGACACAGTTAATTCAGAGACTAGGGTCCTGAACTTAAGGCACGGTAACTTTGATGGTATGAGACGTGAATTGGCTAGGATTGACTGGCAAAGGATACTTAAAGGATTGATGGTGGATAGGCAATGGCAAACATTTAACGATCACATGGATGAACTTCAACAATTGTACATCCCTGTCTGGAGTAAAAATAAAACGGGTATGTTGGCTCAACCGTGGCTAACAAGGGAAATTAAGGATAGTGTTAAATCCAAGGAAGAGCATATAAATTGGCCAAAAAAAGAAGCAAACCTGAGGACTGGGAGAAATTTAGAATTAAGCAGAGGAGGACAAAGAGTTTAATTAGGAGGGGGAAAATAGAGTACAAGAGGAAGCTTGCTGGGAACATAAAAACTGACTGCAAAAACTTCTATAGATATGTGAAGAGAAAAAGATTAGTGAAGACAAACGTAGGTCCCTTGCAGTCAGATTCAGGTGAATTTATAAAGGGGAACAAAGAAATGGCAGACCAATTGAACAAATGCTTTGGTTCTGTCTTCACGAAGGAAGACACAAATAACCTTCCGTAAGTACTCGGGGACCGAGGGTCTAGTGAGAAGGAGGAACTGAAGGAAATCCTTATTAGGCGGGAAATGGTGTTCGGGAAGTTGATGGGATTGAAGGCCGAGGGTCTGATAGTCTGCATCCCAGAGTACTTAAGGAAGTGGCCCTAGAAATAGTGGATGCAATGGATATAATTTTCCAACAGTCTATCGACTCTGGATCAGTTCCTATGGACTGAAGGGTAGCTAATGTAACACCACTTTTTTAAAAAAGGGAGAGAGAAAGCGTCTAATTATAGACCGGTTAGCCTGACATCAGTAGTGAGGAAAATGTTGGAATCAATTATTAAAGATGAAATAGCAGCGCATTTGGAAAGCAGTGATAGGATCGGTCCAAGTCAGCATGGATTTATGAAAGGGAAATCATACTTGACAAATCTTCTGGAATGTTTTGAGGATGTAACTAGTAGAGTGGACAAGGGAGAACCAGAGGATGTGGTGTATTTGGTCTTTCAAAAGATTGGTGTGCAAAATTAAAGCACATGGTATTGGGGGTAATGTACTGACGTGGATAGAGAACTGGTTGGCAGACAGGAAGCAGAGAGTCGGGATAAACGGGTCCTTTTCAGAATGGAAGGTAGTGACTAGTGGGGTGCCGCAGGGCTCAGTGCTGAGACTCCAGCTATTTACAATATACATTCATGATTTAGATGAAGGAATTGAGTGTAATATCTCCAAGTTTGCAGTTGACACTAAGCTGGGTGGTGGTGTGAGCTGTGAGGAGGACACTAAGAGGCTGCAGGGTGACTTGGACAGGTTAGGTGAGTGGGCAAATGCATGGCAGATGCAGTATAATGTGGATAAATGTGAGGTTATGTAATTTGGGGGCAAAAACACGAAGGCAGAATATTATCTGAATGGCAGCAGATTAGGAAAAGGGGAGGTGCAACGAGACCTGGGTGTCATGGTACATCAGTCATTGAAACTTGGCATGCAGATACAGCAGGTGAAGAAGAAGGCATATGGTATGTTGGCCTTCATAGCTAGGGGATTTGAGTATAGGAACAGGGACGTCTTACTGCAGTTATACAGGACCTTGGTGAGGCCTCACCTGGAATATTGTGTTCAGTTTTGGTCTCCTAATCTGAGGAAGGACATTCTTTCTGTTGAGGGAGTGCATTGAAGGTTCACCAGACTGATTCCTGGGATGGTAGGACTGACATATGAGGAGAGATTGGATCGACTGGGCCTGTATTCACTGGAGTTTTGAAGGATGAGAGGGGATCTCATAGAAACATATAAAATTCTGACGGGACTAGACAGGTTAGATGCAGGAAGAATGTCCCCAATGTTGGGGAAGTTCAGAACCAAGGGACACAGTCTAAGGATAAGGGGTAGGCCATTTAGGACTGAAATGAGGAGAAACTTCTTCACTCAGAGAGTTGTTAACCTGTAGAATGCCCTACCACAGAGAGTTGTTGATGTCAGTTCATTGGAAATATTCAAGAGAGAGTTAGATATGGTCCTTACGGCTAAAGGGATCAAGGTGTATGGAGAGAAAGCAGGAAAGGAGTACTGAGGTTAATGATCAGCCATGATCTTATTGAATGGCGGTGCAGGCTCAAAGGGCCGAATGGCCTACTCCTACACTTATTTTCTATGTTTCTATGTTATCGATTGGGACAGATGGGGAGTAAATGGAGAACAGGAATGAATTCATAAAATGTCTACAAGATTGCTTCCTGGTCCACAATAACAGAGGCATTGTTAGATCAAGCTATTAGTGATGAAATAGATCAGGTAGATGAGCTAAATATGGACAGGCATCTTGGGTGGGGTGACCACAATATGATTAGATTTATAATCCAAAGTACCTGACATACTCACCAAATGCTTTATTGTTCCATTTGATGTTGTTTTTGACATTTTTATCTTATCCTTCCTGTTGGCTTTCCTTTACATTTGTAGAAGGGGGAAAAAGTCAGTACGAAAACACGAAGATTAGATTGGATTAGGACGTATTTTTAGAAAAATGAGGAGTGAGCTAGCTGAGGTGAGGTGAGCTCACAGGACTGTACAGCAACAGTGAGATACACACAGAAAAGTCACAAAATAAGTATATTCCATTAGAAAAGAAGGAAACTACTAGTAGTTTTAGGATGCTAGGGATAAATAAAGAAGTTAGAAACCAACTAAAATTGAAGCAGACGATCTATGACGATTATAAGAATAATAATGACGAAAAAACTAAAGGAGAATATGAGAAAATAGAAACAGAGGTGAAGAGCAGGAAAAGGAACGCTAAGAGGACTAGGGAGTATGCTAAAACTAAAAAAAGAATAATGAAGTCTTTTATAAATATATCAGTAAACAGAGAATTGTTCGAGGTGCGCAGAGGCATCAGAGAGGAGAGGATTATCTATCTATAGAGGCTAATCAAATAATGATGACATACCACACATCGCATTTTGATGGATTAAAGTAATTGTGGTGAAACCTCTTCAAATGTAAGATAGTCACTCATAAATCCAGTAGGGAATTCAGGAGAAACTTCTTCACTCAGAGAATGGTGAGAATGTGGAACTCGCTGCCACAGAGAATGGTTGAGGTGATTTAAGGGGAAGCTAGATAAGTAGATGAGGGAGAAAAGAATAGAATGATATGCTGATAGGGTGAGATAAAGAGGGGTGGGAGGAGGCTTGTGTGGAGCATAAACAGCTGGGCCGAATGGTGCTGTACATTCTGTGTAACTCCAGGTAAGTTAGTTAAGATAAAGGAAGATAAAAGATTTTATATAGATTTTAGCAAGGTTTTTGATAAGGTCCCACATGGCAGATTGGTCACAAAAGTAAAAGCCCATGGGGGATCCAGGGCAAAGTGGCAAGTTGAATCTAAAATTGGCTCAGAGGCAGGAAGCAAAAGGTAATGGGTGATGGATGTTTTTGTGACTGGAAGGCTATTTCCAGTGGGGTTTCACAGGGCTCAGTACTAGGTCCTTTGCTTTTTGAGGTATATATCAATGATTTAGACTTGAATATAAGGGATATGATTAAGAAGTTTGCAGATGATACTAAAATTGGCTGTGTGGTTGATAATGAAGAAGAAAGCTGTAGACTGCAAGAAGATATCAATCAACTGGTCAGGTGGGCAGAACAGTGACAAATGGAATTCAATCCAGAGAAGTGTGAAGTAATGCATTTGGGGAGGGCTAACAAGGAAAGGGAATACACAGTAAATGGTAGGATACTGAGCTATGTGGAGGAACAAAGGGACCTTGGAGTGCATGTCCACAGATCCCTGAAGGTAGCAGGCCAGGTAGATAAGGTGGTTAAGAAGGCACATACAATACTTGTCTTTATTAGCCGAGGCATAGATTACAAGAGCAGGGAGATTATGCTTGAACTGTATAAAACACTAATTAGGCCACAGCTGGAATACTGCGTGCATTTCTGGTCACCGCATTACAGGAAGGACATGACTGCACTAGAGAAGGTACAGAGGAGATTTATGAGGATGTTGCCAGGACTGGAGAACCTTAGCTATGAGGAAAGATTGGATAGACTGGGTTTGTTTTCTGTGGAACAGAGGAGGCTGAGGGCAGACCTTACGGAGGTGTATAAAATTATGAGTAGCCGAGATAGAGTGGATAGGACGGCCTATTTGCCTTAGCAAAGGGGTCAACAACTAGGGGGTATAGATTTATAGTAATTGATAGGAGGTTTAGAGGGGATTTGAGGGGAAATTTCTTGTAGATGTGGGAAATGCAGTGGATGTAAGGGCTGGAATTTCGGTTTTGGTCATTTCGGGGCGGTAATGTCGGCGGTTCGGTAAAGTTTGCGCAGGGAAATGGTTTGCATCCTCAGCCATAAAATTCATCCGCTGGGCCCTGAGTGTGGAGTGGAGCGCTAAGGGAGGCATTCCCCCACACCTCTTTTAGTCCGCTAGGTCGGCTGACCAACTGAAAATCCCGAGCTAAAGAGGCTTGCTTGAAAAAAATAAAATCGGCACAAAACACACAAAAATCATTCCCAATACCTTGACAACCCCACATTAGGATAAATCGCAAAAACACAAAAGAACGAAACAATCACAATGACCTCATTCAATATTTACTGCACGCACCCCTGCCGGGACAGCTCTGACTGACTGGTTTTCCAGGCGGTCCCACTAGGGGGCGCTACGGGGCGCTAGAAGCTCAATTCAAAATCGAAGTGCAGTCGAAACCGATGGCGTTCCACACCGGCTCGACACTCCCAGGCGGTGCTGCTCAACGCCCCCACAAATCCAGCAACTAATTTCCCGGGCGGGGCGCTGCAAGCTGGCTGCCCGCCCAGAAACCATTCCCGCTGCCATTGCCGCCCCTGCGGGGCACCATCAGGGGCAGCAGAAGACTGAATATTCAGCCCCTAGGAAAGCCTTTGACAAGGGGTCACATGGGAGATTCAGTGAATCCCTTCCCACACTCAGAGCAGGTGAACGGTCTCTCCCCAGTGTGAACTCGCTGGTGTGTCAGCAGTTGGGATGACTGAGTGAATCTTGCTGAGACATGAGAGTTCACCTGCTCTGAGTGTGGGGAGAGATTCACTCGGTCATCCAACCTGCTGAGACATCAGCGAGTTCACACTGGGGAGAGGCCGTTCACCTGCTCTGAGTGTGGGGAGGGATTCACTCGGTCATCCAACCTGTTGAGACACCAGCGAGTTCACAAGTGACTGCAGGGTTTGGATTCTGCTGTTGTTGCTGCTGTTATTCACATCCTAATGAACTGTGTTCATTCTGTTAGTTAGCATTTGTTTCTGCTGATAGGCTGGAGTTTAATATTTTGATATTTCAAATAACAGTGTTGATAACAATGTCTCCAAGGTAAGAGGAGACTAATTGATGGCCTGTTTCTGACTACTCCATTTTTGATCGGGAAGGAGGAGCAGTGAGAGATCGGGACCCAGAAGCATTGTGATCGGGGTCCAGGAGAGGCGAGGGTTCGGGGCCCAAGAGAGGTGAGGGCCCAGGGGCAGCATGGGCCAGCCCACACTGCGATCTCTGGATAGTAGGAGTATGTGTGCGCACTAGGTCCGTGCAGCAGAGCTTTGTCTTCAGTCGTCTTGGTTAACCCTTGCCACTGGATCAAGACCTAGCTCTGTCAAGCCCGTGTGGTGGCTGGTATGCAACGGCCAGCCCACGTTAAAAATATCCAAGCACAGGCATCTTCCACCCTTCAGTATGTAGTTCGGGGCCTAGATTGTCAGATCCCTCATTGAAACACCTGTGAACTAATCCCTTTTTGGTGTGGAAGCAGGTCATCCTTGGTACGAGGGACTGCCTAATACTACTACTAATATATGGGAGATTATGAGAAGATTGAAGGGGTATGGAATTAGGAGGACAACAGCAAATTGGATTGGTTAGATGGGAGAAAGCAGAGAGCAGGAGTTATGGGCAGTTTCTCAGAATGGTTGGAAGTGGGCAGCGGTTCAGTTCTGGGGCCATTTCTGTTCACTGTGTATATCAATGATTTGGATACAGACCTAGAAGGAGAGGTGTCAAAATTTGCAGATGATACCAAAATAGAAAGTACAGTCAGATCTTTAGAAGATTAAAGAAGGCTGCAAAGTGATATTGATAAGAGAGGTAAATGGACGTCAAAGTAACATGAAATTCAATGTCAGTAAGTGTGAGCTGATATATTTTGATGAAAAAAAAGCAGGGATTATACTCTGAGTGGAAATAGGCTCGTGCTGTGGAAGAGCAGAGGGATTTGGGGGTCAGGATTTACAGGACACTAAAGACAGCACCTCAGGGTGATAAGGCTATAAAAATAGCTAGTAGAATTTTTGGCTTTATCTCAAGAAGTACAGAATATAAAAGCCAAGAAGTAATTGCAGCCCGCCCGACTTTCTTTTCCAATGAAGTCAATCCATTGCGGAGCTGGCTGCTTCCGGTAGATGGAGTATAATGTAGGAAAATGTGAGGTTATCCACTTTAGGAGGAAAAATGAAAAAGCAAATTATTATTTAAATGGGGAGAGATTACAAAAATGCTCAGGGATCTGGGGTTCTTGTACATGAAACTCAGAACGTTACAAGTAATTAGGAAAGGAAATGGAATGTTGGTCTTTATTGCAAAGGGGATGGAGTATAAAAGTAAGGAAGTCCTGCTACAACTGTACAGGGTATTGGTGAGGCCACACCTAGAGTACTGCGAACAGTTTTGGTCTCCTTATTTAAGGAAGGATATACTTGCATTGGAGGCTGTTCAGAGTAGGTTCACGAGGTTGATTCCTGAGATGAAGGGGTTATCGTATGAAGAAAGGTTGAGCAGGTTTGGCCTATACTCATTGGAGTTTAGAAGACTGAGAAGTGATCTTATTGAAACGTATAAGATTCTGAGGGGGGCTTGACAGGGTAGATGCAGAGAGGATGTTTCCCCTCATGGGGAATCTAGAACTTGGGGGCATAGTCTCAGAATAAGGGGTTGCCCATTTAAAACAGAAATGAGGAGAAATTTCTTCTCTTCGAGGTTCATCAATCTGTGGAATTCTCTACCCCCAGAGAGCTGTGGAGGCAGGGTTGTGGAGATAGACGGATTTTTGAGAGATAAGGGTGTCAAGGGTTATGGGGAGAGGGCAGGGAAGTGGAGTTGATCTTACTGAATGGCGGAGCAGGCTCGAGGGGCTAGTTGGCCTACATTTGCTCCTATTTCTTATGTTCTTATGAGTGTTACAATTGGCCTATGGGCTAGTGAGGGAAAAATCAGTCAGTGATCACACGTCAGATATCTTTGCGCACTTGTGTGAACATCAAGTGTGGACGGGACCAGACTTTACGATATTCCTTAGTATAGTAGCATTCCAACAGTCGCGTATTAATAATGGTCTGTTGGACTGGTAATGAAAAGCCATTGTGACACGTGGGAACAGTGAGAAGGTTAATGGGGGAGAAGTTGGACCCCGCTGCAGGATGCCCCCAATTTCCCAGTGCTGTCTGCCACGCCACAAGAGCACCTGAAATATGTCTTACACCATATTTTGGCGGGTAATATTCAGACGATTCTGCAAGTTACCTAGTTTGTTAGGCCTGCTTCATGTTAATGAGGGGACTAACACTGGCTTCGGGGCCCCTGCTGGAACTTCTCCACCACTAAGTGGAGTGTGTGCCGAGTCTGCGCAGTTTTTTTTATTCTTGATTCGATCTAGCAAGTGGTTCTTAAAGGGGCCGCTGGAGGCCGCCAACATAAAAGGGTGTGGAGCCAGAAGGAACGGGGGTGTTTCTCCTGGCCCCGCGCCAACACTGTGGCTGCTGTCCCCCACCTCCTCTCGCTTCTCGGCCTTTTGGCTAAGATCAAGTGTAGTATCTGTTCTTATCAGTTTAATATCCCCCATGGGGACCAAATATTAAATAGATTTTTGGAACAGGGAGATGGAACAGGGGCTTGCTCCGTCCACTCCACGCACCGACCTGGTATTGCAGTGTTTCCAGGAACGGTGCAGCTTCCCCTCTCGGCCTTTTGGCTAAGATCAAATGTAGTAGCGCAAAGTGATCTTTGGCGCTGGAGTTGATCTGACAAGAATGAACAAAAAAAAAAACCCTCCTCCCAGGACCTACCAGAGAACTGCTGCCAGCATGGCAGCGACCCGCAGTTCGGACGCATGCCTCTGGAGGCCCAACAGGCGGCGACAGCTCACTGGCTTCAGACACATGCTCTAAGCGTTTGAGGTCGAAAAATGGGTCGATACCAACTTCCACCCCAATGCCTTCAGATGATGGCAATATTGGTCAAAGAAACAATTACAGCTGTGAGAAGCGATGATATGTTAGAAGGATCATCAAATGAGGTCATATGGGTTGAACTAAAAAACAAAAAGGAGGCAATTACACTGCTGGGAGTGTACTATAGACACCCAAACAGTTCGAGGGAAAAAGAAGAGCAAATTTGTCAGCAAATCTCTGAGGTTAAAAAACTATAAGGCAGTAATAGTAGGGGATTTTAACTACCCTAATATTAACTGGGATACAATCAGTGTAAAAGGTATAGAGGGCACAGAATTCCTAAATTGCATTCAGGAGAACCTTTTTAACCAGTATGTAGCAAGCCCAACAAGAGAGGAGGCAGTTCTGGATTTAGTTTTAGGGAATGAAGCTGGGCAGGTGGAAGAAGTATCAGTGAGAGAGCATTGTTGTGGTACTGATTATAATTCAGTTAGTTTTAGCATAGTTATAGATAAGGGCAAATATAAAACAGGAGTAAAGGTTCTAAATTGGGGGAAGGCCAATTTTACTAGGTTGAGAAGTGATTTAGTAAAAGTGGACTGGAAACAGTTACAATACGGTTAATCAGTGCCAGAGCAGTGGGAGGCATTCAAGAGGGAGATACAAGGGGTTCAGCATAAACATATACCCACAAAGAAAAAGGGTAGTACTGCCAAATTTAGAGCACCTGGATGACAAGGTGCATACAGGGTAAGATAAAGCAAAAAAGGGAAGCCGATATCAGACATCGAGTGCTCAATACTGCAGAAAGCCTAGAAGCATATAGAAAGTGTAGGGGTGAAATTAAAAAGGAAATTATGAAGACAAAGAATGGGCATTAAAAAATACTGGAAAATAGAATCAAAGAAAACCCAAAGATGTTTTATATTACATAAAGAGCAAGAGGATAACTAAGGAAAGAGTAGGGCCTATTAGGGATCAAAATGGTAACCTATGTGTGGAGGCGGAGGATGTGGTAAGGTACTTAATGAATACTTTGCGGCTGTCTTCACAAACGAGGAGGATGATGCCGACGAAGTTAAGGAGGAAGAGAGTGAACTATTGGATGGGATAAACATGAGAGAGCAAGTATTAAGGGGTTTAGCATCTTTGAAAGTAGATAAATCACCAGGACCAGATTAAATATATCCTAGGATATTAAAAGAAGCAAGGGAGGAAATTGCAGAGGCTTTGACCGTCATTTTCCAATCCTCCCTGGCTACAGGAGTGGTGCCAGAGGATTGGAGAACTGCTAACGTTGTACCATTGTTTAAAAAGGGAGGAAGGGATAAACCAAGTAATTACGGGCCAGTTAGTTTAACCTCGGTGGTAGGAAAATTATTGGAATCAATTCTGAGGGACAGTATAAACCTTCATTTAGAAAGACACAGATTAATCAAGGACAGTCAGCATGGATTTGTTATGGGAAGGTCATGTCTGACGAATTTGATTGAATTTTGAGAGGCGGTAACAAGGAGGGTCAATGAGGGCAGTGCATATGATGTAGTCTACATGGATTTTAGCAAGGCTATTGATAAGGTCCCACTTGGTAGGCTGATCAAAAAATTTAAAAGCCCATGGGATCCAGGATCCAAAATTGGCTCAGTGGCAGGAAACAAAGGGTAATGGTTGACGGGTGTTTTTGCGACTGGAAGGCTATTTCCAGTGGGGTTCCACAGGGTTCAGTACTAGGTCCCTTGTTTGTTGTAAATATATTAATGATTTAGACTTAAATGTAGGAGACACAATAAAGAAGTTTGCAGATGATACACAAATTGGCCGTGTGGTTGACAGTGAGGAAGAAAGCTTTAGACCTACAGGAAGATATCGATGGACTGGTCAGTTGGGCAGAAAAGTGGAAAATGGAATTCAATCCGGAGAAGTGTGAGGTAATGCAATGGGGGAGGTGCAACAAGGCAAGGGAATACACAATAAATGGGAGGATACGAAGAGGTGTGGAGGAACAGAGGAACCTTGGAGTGTATGTCCACAGATCCCTGAAGGTAGCAGGACAGGTCGATACGGTAGTTAAAAAGGCATACAGATTGCTTTCCTTTATTAGCTGAGGCATAGAATATAAGAGCAGGTAGGTTATGCTAGAACTGTATACAACACTAGTTAGGCCACAGCTTTAAGTATTGTGGCAGTTCTGGTCACCACATTACAGGAAGGATGTGATTGCACTAGAAAGGGTACAGAAGTGATTTACAAGGATATTGCCAGGACTGGAAAATTTTAGCTGAGGAAAGATTGGATAGGCTGGGTTTGTTTGGAACAGAGGAGGGTGAGGGGAGATTTAATTGAGGTGTATAAAATTATGAGGGAGCTAGATAAAGTGGATAAGAAGGATCTATTTCCCTTAGTAGAGTCCACAATAACCAGGCGGGGGGGGGGGGGGGGCATAGATTTAAAGTAGCTGGTAGAAGGATTAGAGAGGAGATGAGGGAAAAAAATTTCACCCAGAGGGCGGTGGGGGTTTGGAACTCACTGCCTGAAAGGGTGGTAGAGGCAGAAACCGTCACCACATTTAAAAAGTATTTGGATGTGCACTTAAAGAGCCGTGACCTACAGGGCTATGGATCTAGTGCTGGAAGGTGGGATTAGGCTGGGTAGCTTTTTTTCGACTGACACGGACAAAATGGGCCAAATGGCCTTCTTCTTTGTTATAATGTTTCTATGATTCTATGAAGAAGGGCCAAATTTGGATACAAAAAGGTAAAGAGAATTTATCATTTTCTTTTAAAGGTCAGATTTCCCCGTACATCTGTAAATCCATCTAATGATTGGAAGATGCAGAAGGAACAATACAAGTAAAATTACCGCTGCTAATGTTTGCCTAAAAGATTAAGCCGGATTTTGTCTTTTAGAGGCCGATAGATTTGACGTGCATTTCCAGCATTTTTTGTTTTTTAAGTTAAAAAAAAACAGATGACAAAAATGTTTAAAAAAAAACACACATACACAAAATACAAGAAAAACTGACAGGAAATCTAGAAGGAAGAGAGGATAAAAAAACAAATGATTTGGTGAGAAAGTTTAAATAAAAAAATGCAGAGATGATGCCAAGGAAAGAAAGAAAATTAAAACTTGAAAGAATTTTGTTTGGCAGTGATTGGGTGAAGTATTGATTTGTACTCTTCTGAAGTCAGAGTGACATTTTGTTTACCTCCAATAACTTATTAAAGGGAAGCCGGGTGACTTGAAGTGTACATGGGTGGAGGAAGTAGACCTAGATTCTGCTCACTATGGGGATGTAAATGTTTTTAAATCTGTTAAAAAAAATTGTATATTTTTTCTCAAAATATTTATTCATATGAAATTGAAATGTATATGTTCAAGGTGAATGTGTTTGCTTTGATAACCAACAGAGTTGGGTCCCTCATTATCAAAGTAAGATCTGCAAACCTGGGAGTTTCCTATTAGTTGTGGAATGGCTGACATCATTAATCTTTCCCTGGCCAATCAGGAGAGAGGGAGAGGGAGGGGGGGCATTTGCCACAAGGTTACATATAAAACTCATCAACTTTAGCCAGCGGCCATTTGAATCTCTTTGCACAGAAGTACTCAAGGTTTTACTCAATAAGCTTTTGTGTGAACGGGGTGGAGAGATCCCTGCCCTGTTTTTTTGTTTTCTGCACTATGCTCAGGCTGTCTGTACTGCTCCCCGTGCTTCTAGCTACCCTAAAGCAGGCAGCTTCGCAGGGAAATGGATCTCTCTTTATCACTGAGCAAGAGGTCTTCAGGAGAGTGGTGGATCTCCTGGTCCCAGGAGAAGACATTCTGAGCGAGACTGCTGTCACCTCTTTAATAAGTATCTTAGGGAACCGTGTGCAGTGTTCTGAGGTGTCGTGTGAAAAGGTAAATGCAAGGCTTTCTGATCATTGGGTTTAGAGGACAAACTCCACCGCAGGCTGATGGTGCCACCTGAAGGTGGCTTTAAGCACTAACTCAGCCTTTTGGTCGATGTTTTAAATTACAGCCTATAATAGAAAGCAGTAGGATAATCAAACCGTGCACTGTTTTACAATAGTGTGAATTAAGATCCTGCAACTTAAGTTCTGTTGTAAAGTTTTATATATATAAATGCATACATATTCTGTAAATGGGAACTATTCAGTTCGACTGAAATTAAAAAAGTATTTAAGAAGGGGTTTTAGAGCATGTTATCTTTTCAAATGTGTGCATTGTGGTCTAACTTCATTAATTCAAAATGGTCCTTGTTAAACGGGGTGGCTGCTGATGGCAGGTGGTGGTGGGGGGGCGGGGAATATTCTCTATCATCACCATTTAACTTCATTTTTAAAAATATAGGCAGTACGCTATGTATTCTCGTAACAGGAGGTTATTTCCACACAGCAGGTCATTGACTAACTCCCAGCAATAACAGCATTGCACCTTAGTTTCACAAGAGGACATGTTGGAAAGCACTTTTTCATTGCGAGAGTGGAAAGGGGCATTATGATTATTGCACATTACTGAGTATGAATCGTTGGGAATTCTCTTTGAAGAAGTCAGTGGAAACAAACACGTTTGTTTCACAATACCACAAAGCATTCGCCATGTAGCAACTGTGGAAACATGGACAATGATTCGGTGGTTAGCAGAGAGTTGAGGAAAACTGTGATGGGGTAGTGAGCCATGAAAGGGAAGGGGACATCATTTATATCACTGAGACTAATTTACACTCAAAACTTTCAACAATCTAATTTGTTTTCTGATTTAGTTCATTCAGACTATACGATTCAAAGGTGGAGCACACTTTGTTCACTAGTAAGTCAGGACAATCGAATGGAATCTGTCAAACTAGTTGATAAAACTAGCTTGTTCAAACACAATGAGAAGCCCTGCAAATAAGCCTCTCAAATAATCAGTTTATCGCTGTTGTCACTGGGTTGGTTTCTGGTTTCCATGCATGGTAAGAGGCCGGGGATCTAATATGTCAATAAATCAAAAGCCCTGTCGACAAAATAGATTGACAAAGGGTTAGCAATGTATTAACTTTCCGCAGTTGAAGCTGGCGCCAATGGCTTTGTGACTACGTGTCACTCTTCTGGGCAGTGAAAGGCCATTTCTCACTTTGTTCCTTTTTGGTGTGGAAGCGGATCATCCTTGTTATGAGGGATTGCCTAATACTACTACTACTGATCAGCACCTGCTCTATTTAGTGAGATCATGCTTCCACTGTGATGTTAACCTTGAGAGATGATAGAATGAAAAAGGAACCCCATAGGTGTGTGGCTCCTAACGCAAGCTACCAAAAGCTGCCCAGATTGATGTCTGGGTCAATCTAATAAACAAACGTTGATGTTACCATGGCCCAATTTGTTTCTATGTAGTGCTGGTGATTAACCCATTAAAATTGTCGGTGTTTCATTTAGTTTTTTTTTGGACAAATGTCTATCTAAACTTAAAATACCTGACATTGGTTGTACCCTCGGTGCTTACAGCTCAAATAGTCGAGGTAGAGCAAAACCAAGAGTTGCCCATTCAGTCTGCATTTGATGACTGAAAAGTCACCAGTTGTCGTCTACATACAGAGTCATAATCTAAAAATAGAAATAAAGATCACAAAGGTAAATACAGGTGAGTGAGGCCATTCAGTCCATCCTTTATAGAAACGTATGATCTTGATTAACTGCCTCTTGAATGAGTCCCGAGTCTTTGCCTCCATTACCCTATGCAAAGACCATTTCAGGTATAAATCATTATTTGCATGCAGAAATCCTTCTTAACATCATCTGGATGTACAAATTTACCGATTAGTACCCGTGTCCCCATGTCCTGAAGTTGTGGTTCAAGGGGACAAAGGTGCAAAAAAACAATTTTAGCTCCTAGTTTTAATGCTTAATTCAGACAGTAACTGCGATGACTTCCTTCGCTCCACCATTGACGGTTGTGCCTACAGCCGCCGAGGTCCTGAGCTCTGCAATTCCCTCCCATGCCTCTCTACCTCTCTTTCCTCATTTAAGATCCTCCTTAAAACCTACCTCTTTGACTAAGCTTTTGGTCACCTGTTATGACTATGTATGTAGACAACAACAGGTGAGTTTTGAGTCATCAAATACATATTGTCCTTCTTTGGCTTGGTGTCAATCTTTCTCCAATTATGCTCCTGTGAAGCGCCTAGCGACATTTTGCTGTGTTAAAAGCGCTATATTAGTGATATATATTAATGACTTGGACTTGGGAGTACAGGATACAATTTCAAAATTTGAAGATGACACAGATGATATATAGAGAATAGTGATAGACTTCAAGCTGGTGGAATGGGCGGACATGTGGCAGATGAAATTTAACACAGAAAAGCGCAAAGTGATACATTTTGGTAGGAAGAATGAGGAGAGGCGATATAAACTAAAAAGTACAATCGTAAAGAGGGTGCTTGAACCGAGAGACCTGGGGTATATGTTCACAAATCGTTGAAGGTGGCAGAGCAGGTTGAGAAAGCGGTTAAAAAAGCTTACAGGATCCTGGGCTTCATAAATAAAGGCATAGACTACAAAAGCAAGGAAGTTATGATGAACCTGTATAAAACACTGGTTCGGCCTCAACTGGAATATTGTGTCCAATTCTGGACACCGCACTTTGGGAAGGATGTGAAGGCCTTAGAGAAGGGGCAGAAAAGATTTACGAGAATGATTCCAGGGATGAGGGACTTCAGTTACGTGGAGAGGCTGGAGAAGCTGGGGTTATTCTCTTTAGAGCAGAGAAGGTTGAGAGGAGATTTGATAGAGGTGTTCAATATCATGAGGGGTCTAGACAAAGTAGATATAGAGAGAAACTGTTCCCAAAAGTCGAGAACCAGAGGACACATATTTAAGATGATTGGCAAAGGAACCAAAGGTAAAACTTTTTTACACAGCAAGTGGCTAGACTCTGGAATGCACTGTCTGAATGGCCTCCTGTTGTGCTGTAACCATTCTATGATTCTATTTAAATGCAAGCTATTAAATGAAGTATCAAAAATATAGGTTATGAGGAAGTGCCAAAAAGGTTGGGCTTGTTTTCTTTGAATGAAAGGAAGTGAAAAATCTGATCCAGGTACATTGCTGACCCGGGGGTGCTTGTGCATAAATCTTTGAAGGTGGCACGACAGGTTAACAAAGCAGTTAATAAAGCATAATAAAGCATAAGTGTCAGTTGTGGTTAGCACCCTTTCCTCTGAGTCAGAAGCTTGTGGGTTGAAGTCCCTCTCCAGAGTCTTGTGCAACACACCTAGAGTACTGCGTACAGTTTTGGTCTCCTTATTTAAAGGATATATTTGCACTGGAGGCAATTCAGAGAAAGTTTACTACATTGATTCCTACGATCAAGGGTTTGTCTTAGGAGGAAGAATTGAGCAGGTGCGGCCTGTGCTCATTGGAATTTAGAAGAATGGGAGGTGATCTTATTTAAATGAATAAGATTCTGAGGGGGCTCGACAGATGCAGAGAGGATGTTTCCCCTCGTGGGGGAATCTAGAACTAGGGGGCATAGTTTCAGAATAAGGGGGCGACCATTTAAGACGGCGATGAAGAGGGATTTCTTCTCTTAGAGGGTCGTGAATCTTTGGAATTCTCTACCACAGAGAGCTGTGGGGGGCTGGGTCATTGAATATATTCAAGGCTGAGATAGACAGATTCTTGAACTATAGGGCAGTCAAGGGTTATGGGGAACAGGCAGGAAAGTGCAGTTGAAGCCAAGAACAGATCAGCCATGATCTTATCAAATGGTGGAGCAGGCTCAAGGGGCCATATGGCCTACTCCTATTCTTATTTCTTATGTTCTCAGCACAAAGATCTAGGCCCTCACTCCAGTGCAGGGCTGAGGGAGGGCTGCACTGTTAGAGAACATAAGAAATAGGAGCAGGAGTTGGCAACCTGGCCCCTCGGGCCTGCTCCGCCACTTAATATGATCATGGCTGATCTGATCATGGATTCAGCTCTACTTCCCTGCCCGCTCCTCATAACCCTTTACTCCCTAATCACTCAAAAATCTGTCGATCTCCGCCTTAAATATATTCAACGACCCAGCCTCCACAGCTCTCTGGGGCAGAGAATTCCATAAATTTACAACCTTCAGAGAGAAGAAATTCCTCCTCATCTTAGTTTTAAATAGGTGGCCCCTTATTCTCAGACTATGCCCCCTAGTTCTAGATTCCCACATGAGGGGAAACATCCTCTCTGCATCCACCTTGTTGATCCCCCTCATTATCTTATATGTTTCGATAAGATCACCTCTCATTTTTCTGAACTCCAATAAGTATAAGTTCAACCTACTCAACCTATCTTCATAAGTCAATCCCCTCATCTCCAGAATCAACCTAGTGAACCTTCTCTGAACAGCCTCCAATGCAAGTATAGCCCTCCTTAAATACGGAGACCAAAACTGTATGCAGTACTCCAGTTGTGGCCTCACCAATACCCTGTACAGTTGTAGCAGGACTTCTGTTTTTATACTCCATCCCCCTTGCAATAAAGGCCAACATTCCATTTGCCTTCCTAATTACTTGCTGTACTAACTTTTTGTGTTTCATGCACAAGGACCCCCAGGTCTCTCTGTACTGCAGCACTTTGCAATTTTTCTCCATTTAAATTATAATATGCTTTTCTATTTTTTCTGCCAAAGTGGATAACCTCACATTTTCCCACATTATACTCCATCTGCCAAATTTTTGCCCACTCACTTAGCCTGTCTATATCCTTTTGCAGATTTTTTGTGTCCTCCTCACAATTTGCTTTCCCACCCATCTTTGTATCAGCAGCAAACTTGGCTACATTACACTCGGTCCCTTCATCCAAATCATTAATATAGATTGTAAATAGTTGAGGACCCAGCACCGATCCCTGCAGCACCCCACTAGTCACTGTTTGCCAACCGGAAAATTACCCATTTATCCCGACTCTCTGTTTTCTGTTAGTTAGCCAATCCTCTATCCATGCTAATATATTACCCCCAACCCCATGAACTTTTATCTTGTGCAGTAACTTTTTATGAGGCACCTTATCGAATGCCTTTTGGAAATCCAAATACACATCCACTGGATTTTCTTTATCCATCCTGCTCGTTACATCCTCAAAGAACTCCAGCAAATTTGTCAAACATGATTTCCCTTTCATAAAACAATGCTGACTCTGCTTGATTGAATTATGCTTTTCCAAATGTCCTGCTACTGCTTCCTTAATAATGAACTCCAGCAATTTCCCAACGACAGATGTTAGGCTAACTGGTCTATAGTTTCCTGCTTTTTGTCTGCCTCCTTTTTGAAATAGGGGCGTTACATTTGCGGTTTTCCAATCTGCTGGGACTGCCCTAGAATCCAGGGAATTTTGATAGATTACGAGCAATGCATCCACTATATCTGCAGCAACTTTTTTAAGACCCTAGGATGTAAGCCATCAGGTCCAGGGGACCTATCCACCTTTAGTCCCATTATTTTACCGAGTACTACTTCATTAGTGATAGTGATTGTATTAAGTTCCTCCTTCCCTATAGCCCCACTGATTATCCACTATTGGGATGTGATTAGTATCTTCTACCATGAAGACCGATAAAAAATATTTGTTCAACGTCTCTGCCATTTCTCTGTTCTCCATTATTAATTCCCTAGTCTCATCCTCTAGGGGACCAACATTTACTTTAGCCACTCTTTTCCTTTTTATGTACCTGTAAAAACTTTTACTATCTGTTTTTATATTTTGTGCTAGTTTACCTTCATAATCTATCTTCCCTCTCGTTATTATTTTTTTTAGTCGTTCTTTGCTGGCTTTTAAAAGTTTCCCAATCCTCTGGCCTCCCACTAGTCTTGGCCACATTGTATGCCCTTGTTTTCAATTTAATACGATCCCTTATTTCCTTAGTTAGCCACGGATGGTTATCCCTTCTGTAACAGTCTTTCCTTCTCATTGGGATATATTTTTGTTGCGAGTTATGAAATATCTCCTTAAATGTCTGCCACTGCTCATCAATCGTCACATACTTTAATCTATTTTCCCAGTCCACTTTAACCAACTCTGCCTTCATACCTTTGTAGTCTCCTTTATTTAAGCTTAGGACACTGGTTTGAGATCCAAATTTCTCACCCTCCAACTGAATTTTGAAATTCAACCATGTTATGGTCACTCATTCCTAAAGGATCCTTTACTACCAGATCTAAGATAGCCTGCTCCCTGGTCGGTTCCACAACGTACTGTTCAAGAGTGCCATCTTTCAGATGAGACATTAAACCGAGGCCCTGCCTGCTCTCTCAGGTAGATGTAAAAGATGCAATAGTACTATTTCAAAGAAGAGCAGAGGAGCTATCCCTGGTGTCCAGGCCAATATTTATCCCTCAATCAAATTCACTAAAACAGATTATCTGGTCATTATCACATTAGTATTTGTGGGAGCATGTTGTGCGCAAATTGGCTGTCACCTTTCGTGCATTACAATGACTACACTTCAAAAAAAAGCACTTCATTGGTTGTAAAGCGCTTTGGGACATCTGGTGGTCATGAATAGTGCTATATAAATGCAAGACTTCCTTTAATATGGGATCTTGGGCTTTATAAATAGAGGCATAGAGTACAAAAGCCAGGAAGTTTTGCTAAATCCAAGTCAGTAAATCTATATAAAACACTAGTTTGGCCCCAGCTGTAGTTTTGTGTCCAATTCTGGGCACCACATTTTAGAAAGGATGTGAAGGCTTTGGAGAGCGTACAGAAGAGATTTACTAGAATGGTTCCAGGGATGAGGGAATACAGTTAGGTGGCTAGACAAAAGAAGTTTGGGTTGTTCTCCTTGGAGCAGAGAAGGTTAAGAGGAGATTTGATAGAGGTGTTTAAAATCATGAAGGGTTTAGATCGAGTAAATAAAGAGAAACTGTTTCCAATTGCTCAAGGGTCGATATTGAGAGAATACAGATTTAAGGTGATTGGCAAAAATACCAGAGGCGACATGAGAAAAAACTTTTTTACGCAGCGAGTGTTAGGATTTGGAATGCACTGCCTGATAGGGTAGAGTTACAGATCCAATAATAGCCCTCAAAAAGGAATTGGATAAAAACTTGTGGGAGAAAAAAACTGCAGAGATATGGAGAAAGAGCAGGGGAATGGGACTAACTGGACTGCTCTTGGAGAGAGCCGGCACAGACTCGAAGGGCCGAATGGCCTCCTCCTGTGCTACACTATTCTATGATTCTATGGCCTAGAAATTAGCCTTGTTAACGCCTCCCATTATCACTTCCGGGGGACTGGGAGAAATTTAGAACTCAGCAGAGGAGGACAAAGGGTTTGATTAGGGCAGGGAAAATGGAGTACGAGAAGAAGCTTGCAGGGAACATTAAGGCGGATTGCAAAAGTTTCTATAGGTATGTAAAGAGAAAAAGGTTAGTAAAGACAAACGTAGGTCCCCTGCAGTCAGAATCAGGGGAAGTCATAACGGGGAACAAAGAAATGGCAGACCAATTGAACAAGTACTTTGGTTCAGTATTCACTAAGGAGGACACAAACAACCTTCCGGATATAAAAGGGGTCAGAGGGTCTAGTAAG
Source organism: Pristiophorus japonicus (assembly GCF_044704955.1). Taxonomy (NCBI): domain Eukaryota; kingdom Metazoa; phylum Chordata; class Chondrichthyes; family Pristiophoridae; genus Pristiophorus; species Pristiophorus japonicus. The sequence continues at coordinate 295,330,015 of NC_091981.1, read as the reverse complement.
GAGGAGGAACTGAGGGAAATCTTTATTAGTCTGGAAATTGTGTTGGGGAAATTGATGGGATTGAAGGCCGATAAATCCCCAGGGCCTGATGGACTGCATCCCAGAGTACTTAAGGAGGTGGCCTTGGAAATAGCGGATGCATTGACAGTCATTTTCCAACATTCCATTGACTCTGGATCAGTTCCTATCGAGTGGAGGATAGCCAATGTAACCCCACTTTTTAAAAAAGGAGGGAGAGAGAAAGCAGGGAATTATAGACCGGTCAGCCTGACCTCAGTAGTGGGTAAAATGATGGAATCAATTATTAAGGATGTCATAGCAGCGCATTTGGAAAATGGTGACATGATAGGTCCAAGTCAGCATGGATTTGTGAAAGGGAGATCATGCTTGACAAATCTTCTGGAATTTTTTGAGGATGTTTCCAGTAAAGTGGACAAAGGAGAACCAGTTGATGTGGTATATTTGGACTTTCAGAAGGCTTTCGACAAGGTCCCACACAGGAGATTAATGTGCAAAGTTAAAGCACATGGGATTGGGGGTAGTGTGCTGACGTGGATTGAGAACTGGTTGTCAGACAGGAAGCAAAGAGTAGGAGTAAATGGGTACTTTTCAGAATGGCAGGCAGTGACTAGTGGGGTACTGCAAGGTTCTGTGCTGGGGCCCCAGCTGTTTACATTGTACATTAATGATTTAGACGAGGGGATTAAATGTAGTATCTCCAAATTTGCAGATGACACAAAGTTGGGTGGCAGTGTGAGCTGCGAGGAGGATGCTATGAGGCTGCAGAGTGACTTGGATAGGTTAGGTGAGTGGGCAAATGCGTGGCAGATGAAGTATAATGTGGATAAATGTGAGGTTATCCACTTTGGTGGTAAAAACAGAGAGACAGACTATTATCTGAATGGTGACAGATTAGGAAGGGGGAAGGTGCAGCGAGACCTGGGTGTCATGGTATATCAGTCATTGAAGGTTGGCATGCAGGTACAGCAGGCGGTTAAGAAAGCAAATGGCATGTTGGCCTTCATAGCAAGGGGATTTGAGTACAGGGGCAGGGAGGTATTGCTACAGTTGTATAGGGCCTTGGTGAGTCCACACCTGGAGTATTGTGTACAGTTTTGCTCTCCTAACTTGTGGAAGGACGTTCTTGCTATTGAGGGAGTGCAGCGAAGATTCACAGACTGATTCCCGGGATGGTGGGACTGACCTATCAAGAAAGACTGGATCAACTGGGCTTGTATTCACTGGAGTTCAGAAGAGTGAGAGGGAACCTCATAGAAACGTTTAAAATTCTGACGGGTTTGGACAGGTTGGATGCAGGAAGAATGTTCCCAATATTGGGGAAGTCCAGAACCAGGGGTCACAGTCTAAGGATAAGGGGTAAGCCATTTAGGACCGAGATGAGGAGAAACTTCTTCACCCAGAGAGTGGTGAACCTGTGGAATTCTCTACCACAGAAAGTAGTTGAGGCCAATTCACTAAATATATTCAAAAGGGAGTTAGATGAAGTCCTTACTACTCGGGGGATCAAGGGGTATGGCGAGAAAGCAGGAAGGAGGTACTGAAGTTTCGTGTTCAGCCATGAACTCATTGAATGGTGGTGCAGGCTAGAAGGGCTGAATGGCCTACTCCTGCACCTATTTTCTATGTTTCTATGTTGCGACCAGGTGCGGCGATAACATTAATTCCCGCCATATTCGGCGGGAGTTTTACGGCGATGGTACGGCATTGCGCCCCAATCCCCTTCGCCTGGAGATTGTGACATCATTGCCGTGCGCATCGCCCCGCTAGTGCAACGGACCCGAACTTGGGTTCCGCCCCCTGCAGCATCGCAGGTGGTGTCCATCACCGCTTCGGGTGCGATACATAAAAGTGAGGTGTCCGAGTTAAGTAAAAAAAAAAAATTGACCTTCACTCTTGCAAGTTTTTCACCGGTCTTCTTGCCCCGCGATCAATCAGCCCGGTACTCTGCTTATGCCGGGCTGATCAGGCAGGATCGCAAGCGCTAAAGTGGAGAAGGTAAGTTTTTTTTTGAAGAGCCTGCAGCGGTGGCCCTTCCCTTTATCAGAAAGAAGGAACCTTTCAACGCTGCAGCGCTCCATTTTCTTCCTGGAGCGCAAACGCCGAATCTTTTAAAAGTAGAAAAATATTAGTGGATGGTGGTCTTTTGTTCTGCTTTTAAGAGTTAGCACCCCAAATTGGCCAATCCCGAATTTTTCGCCCTATGATTCTATGGTGAAGTATTCAAATACCAGGGGATACAGGTTAAAAATGGGAAATTAGCAGCAAGAAAGCAAATCTGAAGAATGCTTTTATCCAAAGGGTAATAGGGTTCGGGAATATGTTACAAGATATGGTGTGGAGGTAATTTTGACTTTGTCTGATAGTGTAAAATGGGTGATAGCGAATCGACAGCCCATTCCACACTGAAGTCAAGGGAAATAAAAACCGGGAGAGATGTAAAACAGGCTGTCGATTTGCTATCACTTGTCTTATACTATCGCACAAATTCAAAATTACCCCAATTAGTGCATTTCTAGAGAGATAATGGATTGAAAGGTACATGGAGTAGGCAGATAGTGTGGGGGACGGAAGGATTGGCGAAATGAGCTATCAAAAAGAACCCAGCTGGTTCAGACTATTGACCTTTTCCTGTGCTTTACATTTCTTTGTTCATACCACAAGGATTGAGAAGTTATGTGCTATATAAGCTGGCACCATGTGTGAATCAGTCACATTACACTTTGTCATTGTTACTTCCTTTTAGCTTTACCATATTATCAAACCTACTAAGCATGCCAAATCCTCCCAAACCACACATCAGGAGATCATCCCTGTTCAATGACTAAGCAGTTTTTTCAGATATCAGCAAGAGATAACTAGAAATTCATAGGTTGCTAATAAATCTCAAGTAGCTCTCCCAAAGACGCAATGGCTCTGAATTTAACTTCCTCCACCTGGCAAAAACTAGGCGGTGGGGGGGTGGAAGGGGAGACAGTTAACATCGAGCAGGGACTTACCCAATCCTTTCCTGACCTGATCTGACTGCCTGCAATAATGTCATCAGGGCCCAATCTGCTATTTTAACGGGAGGCCTGAGTGGGGGAGCAGTGACGGCTTCCTCATTCAAGCCAAGCCTGCTGGGAGCTGGTGGATCAAGGGCCAGATGAGGCCCACAAAGGTGTCTTTTACATTTTTTTTCAAGGTTCCTTGTGGGCCAGAATCAGCAGTTGTGCCCGCCCAGGCCCCACAAGGTAACCTTGGGCCTCCCTTGCCCCACTGGCTTTCCCAGATTTTGATTGGCCCTCCGAGTTCCCTGCTCTCCAATTATCTGACTGCCGGGGACTATTTCCGCAAGGGTTTAGGAGTTGGGGAGTGAGTATGGAAAAGAGGCCCGGGAGTTACAATCTCTCAGGGACTCCACGAGCTCGATGCTTGCTCTGGGCCTCGCGTGAATGGATCAGGCCAATTCAGACCAATGGGTACGGTAGTATAGTGGTTATGTTACTGGACGAGTAATCCAGAGGCCTGGATTAATGGTCCAGAGCCATGAGTTCAAATCCCACCACGGAAGCTGGGGAATTTAAATTCAATTAAATAAATCTAGGATAAGAAGCTAGTGTCAGTAATGGTGACCTTGAAACTACCGGATTGTCGTAAAAACCCATCTACTTCACTAATGTCCTTTAGGGAAGGAAATCTGCCGCCTTTACCTGGTCTGGTCTATATGTGACTCCAGACCCACAGCAATGTGATTGACTCTTAACTGTCTTCTGAAATGGCGTAGCAAGCCAATCAGTTGCATTCAAGAAGCTGGCTCACCACCTTCCCGTGGGCGATTAGGGATGGGCAATAAATTCTGTCCTTGCTGGTGACATACCCATCCCGTGAATGGAGAAAAATGGTTTATTTAGTGATATGAACAGACTAGAAAAGTCCCACACTCGACTCCCCAATCTGCGATGAATTACCAATCTCAGTCACGGTGGCCCTAAGGGCACTACAATTGACTTCAGCTCTTTGGGGGCAGGAAGCACCAAACCAGCCAAGGTCCAAGCTTCTGGTCCTCTTTCTAGTGAAATATACTTTGACGTGAAAGAACTAGTTGTGTTCCATTATATAGATTTTTTTTTACATGATTCAGCAGAGCAGTATTAATTGTTGAGGTTGCCTGATAATCTCTACACATTGTAAAACAAAACATTTAAAAGCAGGAGTTTGCATTCTTAGGAACTCTGCAGCTATGTAAGAATGAAAGGATACATTTTGCTCTCTCCTTGAGTGACACCGTAAGTTTGTGCAGAAGCTGCAACCATTCTTGCACAGGGTAACAGACCCATTACAGACTTTCTCAACATCGGTTATGTTACGTATAGTACTTTTATCATTTGCTAATTCTTACACTTCATAGCTATATGCTTTAACTGTAAAAATATGAATTGCTTTGCTCTGTCTGTACGGTAATATCAGAGAGAGTTTGGTGGTGTAGGGTGAACCATCAGATCCAGCAGGCAGGACCTTGCCAGTGGGTGATGGTTAGCTGTTCAGTGCACACCTGTATGAGGACAGAGTGTAAAGGTACAGTATTCGTATCACACGGGGCAAGGTCTGCTTAGGGCATTTGCTGTTAGGCCATTGAGTACGGTTCTGTAACAACCAGAAATTGTAACACATGGGTCAGATCAACCTTGTAAATTCATTTCAGGATCTAGATAAAAGTTATAAAATGTGCGTGCTTTGTTCTCTCATTTTCCACTGCAATTGATTCTTTGATTAGATTCCAGCTTATAGCTCACTCACAGTCGCAACTATCTTAGCTCAGACGATTATATAAAAACGATATATATTTTCCACCTGAACTCCTTATAGCTTGATACTGAACCCCAAGTAACCCTTGTCTATATATTAAAATGTCTTATGTCTGAACTGGAGCCAGAAATTTATAAGCACCTGGCAGTCTGCAAACTTCCCTCGCCAATAACAATTAATGTCTAACTGACTTCAGGAGTTTCAACTTTAATGACCTTAAAGAGACAAGCTTTCCTGAACAGAACTCCACCTGATCAACAGATTATGGCAGGACCCTTTAACGGTATAAGACTGTTATTGCTCTGGAATGCACTGCCTGAAAGTATGATGGAAGCAGATTCAATATTAACTTTCAAAAGCTAATTGGATATATACTGGAATGGAAAATAAAATTGCAGGGCTATGTGTAAAGAGCAGGGGAGTGGAAGTAATTGGATAGCTCTTTCAAAGAGCCAGCACAGGCACGGTGAGCCAAATGACCTCCTTCTTTGCTGTATGATTCTCTGATTGCGGCAGGATAGACCTGTGCCACATTGAAAATTGAGAGGCCTAGAAGCGGTGACTTTGTATGAATACCAAAGCTTGATTTTATTTTTTTGAGTGTTTTCTGTTAATGTTCAGTGATAGTAGGGTGTGAGATGGCAACACCTTTAAATTTCATTTTAAAAATATAAGCAGTAGGTCATAGGCAGGGTGCAGTTTGTACACTGTGAATAGAATGTTTGTGCTAGTGACAGGGTGAGGTTGAAGTGTCCTTACCAGTAACAAAGGAACTGCAGTACGAAGTACAATTTTTCTGTGCTGGGGCCCCAGTTGTTTACATTGTACATTAATGATTTAGACGAGGGGATTAAATGTAGTATCTCCAAATTTGCGGATGACACTAAGTTGGGTGGCAGTGTGAGCTGCGAGGAGGATGCTATGAGGCTGCAGAGTGACTTGGATAGGTTAGGTGAGTGGGCAAATGCGTGGCAGATGAAGTATAATGTGGATAAATGTGAGGTTATCCACTTTGGTGGTAAAAACAGAGAGACAGACTATTATCTGAATGGTGACAGATTAGGAAAAGGGAAGGTGCAACGAGACCTGGGTGTCATGGTACATCAGTCATTGAAGGTTGGCATGCAGGTACAGCAGGCGGTTAAGAAAGCAAATGGCATGTTGGCCTTCATAGCGAGGGGATTTGAGTACAGGGGCAGGGAGGTGTTGCTACAGTTGTACAGGGCCTTGGTGAGGCCACACCTGGAGTATTGTGTACAGTTTTGGTCTCCTAACTTGAGGAAGGACATTCTTGCTATTGAGGGAGTGCAGCGAAGATTCACCAGACTGATTCCCGGGATGGTGGGACTGACCTATCAAGAAAGACTGGATCAACTGGGCTTGTATTCACTGGAGTTCAGAAGAGTGAGAGGGGACCTCATAGAAACGTTTAAAATTCTGATGGGTTTGGACAGGTTGGATGCAGGAAGAATGTTCCCAATGTTGGGGAAGTCCAGAACCAGGGGTCACAGTCTAAAGATAAGGGATAAGCCATTTAGGACCGAGATAAGGAGAAACTTCTTCACCCAGAGAGTGGTGAACCTGTGGAATTCTCTACCACAGAAAGTAGTTGAGGCCAATTCACTAAATATATTCAAAAGGGAGTTAGATGAAGTCCTTACTACTCGGGGGATCAAGGGGTATGGCGTGAAAGCAGGAAGGGGGTACTGAAGTTTCATGTTCAGCCATGAACTCATTGAATGGCGGTGCAGGCTAGAAGGGCTGAATGGCCTGCTCCTGCACCTATTTTCTATGTTTTCTATGTTTTCAATGTACTATTTCCTGGTCATAATATTGGGTCTGATCTTGCTGGTAAAATAACTATGTGGCAATGATGCACGCCGTTATTAATGCAGAAATCGGCCAGCAAGTTCAGGGGATTAACTGACTAGCCATGCAATGCGGATCCCCAGAACTGGCTGGTTAATTTACGCCACTCTGCCATTTGCTTTAGCTTTAGCCTCCCAACTATTTTAAGAACTTGCTGGATTTTCACATTAATGGCCATTAAACTCATTACACAAAGTCAAGACTGGTAATAGCATAGGCACCTTGTAACGATGAGACAATTGCTAATGCCAATGGTTTATGCCAATCAACCTCTCTGGCCCAGAAAGGAAATAATTTAAACTGTTTAATCTCATTCCTGCATGTATTTAAATATTGTTAGAAATTTAAAAAATGTAAAATTTTACATTTTTATACTTTTTTCTTATTTTTCCTTTTGGTCTCTTTTTTTCACTCTCTCTTAATCCAATCTTTATTTCCCTCTTTATTTCTCTTTCTGTGCCTGATTTGACTCTAATTCACTCTCCTTCTCCATCGTTTCTGTTTCTACCTCAATCCTTAAATCTTAGTTCATTGAGTTTCAAGTTGTGGACCCATGGAACCTGTCTGGGACTGGGCACAACCTGTACCTTGAGTGCAGTATCTCAACGACTCAGTATTTGAATTTGAAAAAAAATTCTGCAATGAAGGAACTCTTTCTTCCCCTTTGGATAGCAGATACTATCTCTTGAGAGTTGGGGCTGGGGATCCTGAGATTGTGCCAATATTTGCACGGAATTTCCTGAACCCAACAATGAGAAAATCATGATTTCTAAGTCTCTACCTGTAATATATGCACCTGTAAGTATGTTCACAGGTTGGTTGAGCTCTGGAGTTGTGAGTTGTTCACAAGACTCAATAAAACCCCAGCCAGTTGGGTTCAGGGGATCCACAATGAGGCAGGTGGTTGTGAGCCTGGTGGATGAACTGGTAATGTGTCGTGTGATTGTTAAATCTTTGCTAATAAAACAACTAGTTCTTAATAGCAATGTGATGCTATGAATTCTTAAGCAAAGAATCCAAGAAGCAAATACATGACACTACCCCCAGCTGTATTTTGAACTCCTGTGTCTCTTTGTCTATTATTCCAAATATTTAAAATTTTTGGATTAAAAAATTCTTTGTGATGTCAATTTTCATAGTTTCAGTTAATGTCCTCTTGTCCTAAAATCCTGGTTGATTCTCAGGTAGGTTTACCTTGTCAACATCATTTAAGATTTATACACCTTCTTTGTTGACTGTGGAACAATACCCCTGTTGTAGAGTACTGTAATTTAATTACATTGTAAAATTTTGTTAGCTTTGAGCCCTATATTTAATAATGCAATATGCACACATTATGAAACTCCGTAAGTTAATGAACAACTATGAAATAATGAACTGGAAGTTTCATATGTAGCTTAACATTCCTAAGTTTAAACTTTTCCTGGCTTTTCAGCAGGATGACAGCATCAGACTACCCTCCGTTTAGTTTAATTGGCTCAGTATATTTCAGCAAAGTAGAAGTCTAACCTTGGATTGAACATAATTGGAATAGTTGGACAATTCTGGTATTTATAATACAAAAATGACTTAGCAGCATAGGAGAAAGTGAAAAAAATATTCAGAAGATGATGTGCTCATACTCTATTTATTTGTTATAGCTCACTGGACGGGCATTAGAACCCTGCGGGAGCTATTCACAGTTGCTCGATTCATTCTGGTTCATGCTGGTTTGAGACTCCATTTTGGGTTTTTGTATAAAGCACAGTTAAGTTAAGTTACATTTCTCCTGGCTCAGTTTGTCGGTTATTTACGTACACAACATAATTTGGCGACGAGGATTAATCAAATTAACCTCCCTAGCTCCCCCCTCTGCCTTTCCTCTCCACACCCGGGGACCCTCCAGTTCCGTGCCCGAGGTAAAAAGCTTTTCTACGTACATCACGGCGAGTGGGTTAGACGGCGACAACATAACACCAGCTCGCCGCCGTGCAATACTTACCCACTGCCTCGGCACCGAAGGCCAAATCAAAGACATGGAGTCCTCCGACAAAACGGTAAGCGCCCAGAGAAATATTTTGGGCCAAAGAAAAGTATCGTGATGGAGAGATACCAATTTCGTCAAAGGGGGAAAGGGAACAGTGAACCAATCAAACAGGACATCATTTCATTGATTGAACTGGCAGGTACGTGTAACTTTGGAGCACTCACATAGGAAATGATCAGGGATCAAATTATTGAGAAAACAACGATTCCCGCATTCGGGAATGCTTACTAATGGAGGATGACAAAACGACATTGACAAAGCAACTAATTTCGCCATCCAAATCCAATCAGTGCTTTCCGATTCAAAGGCAATCAGATCCCCTGCTCCCCCTGTGCAGCAGATTGCAGCTACAGCCCATGTGCAAGGCATTCGTCCAAAGCGGAAATCACAGCAGAGACCCAGGGCTAGTAATAAGCCCCCCATTACGGATCGCGGGCTTAACTTCCACTGCTTTAACTGTGGGGACAAATCACACCCAGCAAAGAGTCCTAACTGCCCTGCAAGTGGGACGAAATGCCCTGCATGTGGTAAAATGAACCATTTTGCGAGGGTCTGTTGTGCATCGCAGCATATTCGACATGTGAACAACCCCGATAGTAATGAACCCAGTATGGTTTATACCGATAGTGATATTTCGCACGTCGGTTTGGGCAAATTCAAGGACTGTGATGTAAACATTGACGGCACGCCTATCTGCCTCCTCATTGCCCTTGGAGCCAAAGTCTCCACATTGAGTGAGGCTGTGTACAAAACCCACTTCACACACTGTCAACTGCAGCCCCCAACTTTCACTCTACATGCGTACTCCGACTCCAAAATTGATGTGCTTGGAATCATTTCTGTCCCAATATACTACAAGGACATAACATTGGAGAACTTTTCCTTTCATGTCACGAAGAAACAAAAGCCTCATGGGCGTTGACCTTTTTGACAAGCTTGGGTTCAAAGTTGACGACCCAACCGGCACACTTGTGTACACTGTGGACTTTGACAAGCAGTATCCCTCAATCTTCACAGGCTTTGGAGTGACAACAAAATTCTGCCATCGATCGGGTGTTGACCGTTTTGTCAAACTGATCATGCAGCGACTTCGCCATCTCCCATTCGTGGTTCGCAACCAAGTATCCACAGAATTAACACGATTTGAATCTCAGGGAATCATTGAGAGCGTCGGCAGCTCAGCCTGGATCTCAAACTTAGTCATTGCTTGGCTTAAAAATGGGGAGATCTGCCTATGCATCAACCTGAAAGAGGTCAACAAGACCATCATCCCCAACAAGTATCCTCTTCCTACCATGGACGAACTGTCTTTAGAATTCTACAGCTCAATAGTCTTTACAAAACTCGGCATGCGCCGCAGTTACCTTCAAATACCCCTAGCGGAGGACAGCAAACTGCTCACTGCATTCAAGATGCAAGATGGTCTGTATCAGTATCGACACATGCTCTACAGACTATCTTCTGCACCAAGTGCATTTCAGAAGATTGTCACTTCAATGCTAGCAGGCATGGAGGGAGCCCTCAATCTGCTTAATGATATCATCGTCCATGGACGGACAATGGAAGAACATGACCAGCAACTTCACGCAGTTATGGCTAGACTTGCTACACATAACATTACACTTAATGCCAATAAGTGTACATTCACTGGTGGAGAAATAAACTTTCTGGGCTACGAGGCACAGCACAATGACAACATTGACGCAATCCAGCGAATGTAGGAGGCTACCAACATCAAAGAATTTTAATTATTCCTTGGCACTTGCAACTTCTATCTGAAGTTTGTCCCACACTACACGCACATTGCTGAACCACTTCGCAAGTTGCTGCACAAGGACGTCCCTTGGGTAAGGACAGATTCCTAGGCTCAGGCATTCACCATGCTTAAGGAGAAAATTACATCCCCTCCTATCCTCGCGCACTTTGATCCGAATGCCACTATGCATGTCACCATGGATGCATCAGGCACTGCCATGGGTGCTGCGCTCTCACAATGGATTGACGGCCTGGAACACCCAGTAGCCTTCGCCTCACGCACGCTCTCGTCTGCAGAACATAAATACTCTACAGGCGAACGTGAAGCACTCGTTTGCATCTACGCATGTGAACGCTAGCACATCTACCTCTATGGCAGGAAGTTTATCCTCCTTACGAATCACCAAGCGCTAGCTATGCTACTCGCTACATCTGGATCTGGGCACAGACCACTACGAATCAGCCAATGGTCAGATCGCCTTCATATTTAACTTTGATGTACAGTACATCGCTGCCAGTTGCAACCACGTAGCTGACATGTTCAGCTGCTCGACACCAGTTTCAGACTCTGCTGATTTGTTCACAGATGACGACACATATGTCACGTCAACCATCACTCAGTCCATCAGAAATCTTGTCTCCTGCGACAAACTCAAAACCGAATCACAGAGTGATGCTCCGCTCCAGCACGTGTGCCACTTCCTCCAGACAGAGTGGCGGAAGCAAATTCCAGATGAACTGAAAACATTCCACAGTCTTCGCGATGAATTTTCCATTTGGAACGATGGCTGCCTAGCTCGTGATGATAGAGCAGTAATTCCCTAGTCGCTTCAACGGTGTGTTCTCTCATTGGCACACAATGGACACCCTGGCATTGTCCGCATGCAGCAGAGATGTCGCGATTCCAGTATGGTGGCCTGGGATTGACACTCGCATCGAGGAGTTCGTCTCACCCTGCGAAGCATGCAGTCTGAGCGAAAAGACCACAAACATCCGACCAGCGCCAATGAAGCCCATTCCATGGCCACAAAACCATGGCAACAACTTCAGTTGGATATCTTCGGTCCAGTTGAAGCAGCCCCACCACACCAGCATTTCCTTGTTGTAGTACATGACCTGCATTCCAAATGGCCAGAAATCGCTACAATTTCAGTGACCTCTTCAACTATTCTGCAGCCTATGTTCACGAAGTGGGGCCTCCCAGAGATCATAATCACTGACAATGGACCACAGTTTGTATTGTATATGCAAGCACTCTGTTAATGACTCCACGAGGCAGGGGTATGGCACTTAACTGTAGTGACCTTAGTCCTTTATTGCAGCTCCAAGAGTGAGGACACCAAGAGGTGAGCTCCCTTTTATACTTGGTTACCTGCAGTGTACAGGTGACCCTTAGGTCTCCAGCAGCAGCACCCTCTAGTGTACAGGTATGGTATATACAGGGTGAAGGTACATTCAGGTCTAGTGTTACAGTACATCACTGACATGTACACATAACAACACTCCCCCCTAAGCCTTTCCCAAGTCCTTATTGTCATGACATGGGGAGATGATCAGTAGTGGGCTGTGGGTGGTTATGGTGAGGGTTGTGTGGGTGCCAGGTGTGATCCCTGTGCTTGTGGCTGCACTCATCCATTTCACCCCCTTCACTCAAAGACCATGTGGTGTCACTGTTGGAGGATTCCTCAGTGGTAGAGCCAGTGCAATGGGTGAAGTACATACATTGTAGAATGGGTAGTGGTGGTGTTTGGTGCTGGGCAGGGCCACAGGGCTGTGTGGGCTCCTTGTCCTTCATTGATGGTGGAAATCTGGTTATCCCAGGTTCCGCCAGGGAAGCTGACAGGTACTGGTCTTTCGCCTCCCGTGCTGGCCCTGGTGGCCAGGGGGTGTAAGGCCGATCTGGGATAGGTTGCCAGTGGTGGTGGCTGTGCTGCCCATTGACCGCTGTCCCTGCAGTGAGTCTGCTCCCACTGGGTGTGTGTGAGCCCTTCCTGGGGCATCACATTGGTCTCAAAAGCACAGGCTACATGGTCTGGTAGCCCACTGGACCTCGGGGTCTCCCATGGGGGTTTCCTCTGGCACTGACATTATACCCGTAGAACCTGATGTAATTTATAATTCTATCTTTTACATGCATGACACATTGGCTCCGATCGCAACTAGTCGACTCGACATTGTTATCTCTCTTCACATTTTCACATTTTGCACTTACAACACTTTCTTGTGTATTGGTATCTCTATACAGGATTACATTTATCACATTAGCATTTCTGGCATCACTATTCAATGGTACAAACTTGTTACTTACATCACTTTTAGAAGCATTCATTACATTTTTGCCATTAGCTTTTCCGGCATCACCATTTAACATTACATTTGTAGACCTGCATTCATTTACTGCACTTTTAACTTAATGTCACTGGCATCGCTGTGCCTAGAGTGGAACTGTCCCTTTAATTGTCTTGGGTTGCTGGTCTCCTTTAAGAGGGCCTTGCAATCTTTACCCCAATCCAGTTCGCCGCTCGATACCACGTGTTACTCCTCCAACGTTGCCCCTCGTGGTCTGGTCGCAGCCACCTTGATTCCAGGTGCTTTGCCTCGTGGTGCGGCCGCCATCTTCTCTCTCTCCTCGAGGTAGCCTGCGGTGATCCTTTTCTCCCCAGGTTCTGCCATGGACGCCGGGAATCTACCTTTTACATCGATCTTCTTCCCTCAGAGTCCTGCCACGGCCCAGAAGGTGAGGTCTGGTCGTTCGGGTTCGATCATCTCACCACGGTGTTGTGCAGTCTGTGTCATCGCCACGCAGTTGAGCTGGACGGTAGGATTTCTAGGAGCTGTAATGGATCCGAGTTTGGGGCCACGTAGGATGTCGATCGCTGGGGCCCGGAGGCCTTCGTCGCTCCATTGGACTTGCTTCATCCAACTTCTTCCCAGCAGTGTTGGACCATCACCGGCAACGATCCACAGGGGAAGCTTGTGCATCGCGCCACCATGGGATACCTGGACATCAACGCTGCCAACAACTGGGATGGTGCCTTTTGTGTAGGTGAGCAGCTTTGCCTGGATTGGGGACAGTTTTGGTCGTTCAGAGGGATTGTTCGAGCATCTCAAAGGCCGTCTGATTCATCAACGACTGGCTCATCCCTATGTCGATCTCCATCGAAACTGGAACCCCATTGATTTTCACTTCCATTTTCCACGGGGAATTCTCACGTGGAGCAGATATATATTCCGTACTCTTCTTCCAGGGGCTGAGCAGTTTCGTCTTCATCAGTGTCGGAGTCCAGGTGACCGGCCAACTCTTCAGCGACTCGGTGAGTATAACTTTTTCTACACATTCGCTGAAGGTGACCTTTTGCGTTGCAGTCTTTGCAGGTATAGTCTTTGTATCAGCACTGGTGAGCCCTGTGGTTTCCTCCACAGTGCCAGCACAGGGCCAGCCGGTTGGCCCCATGTGACGGAGTCAGGATTCCGGGACTCGGGGCAGCATTCTTGCCTCTGAAAGTCGCAATTCTGTTCACTGCGCTCATCATTTTAGAGTCCTGGGTCATCATTCATTTGGAGTCGCAGACAAAAATCATGAAAGCCTGGCTCACTTTGATTGCTTTCTGCAGGGTGACCATAATGTCCGCAGAGAGCAGTTTGTGAAGGAGGCACTCGTGGCCGATTCCAATAACGAAAATGCCCCTTCGTGCTTCGGTGAGGTGGTCGCCAAAATCACAAGATGTTGCCAACCTTCATAGATCTGCAGCATACTTAGCAATTTCTTGGCCTTCGGGCCGCCAGTGAGTGTAAAACCGGTGCCTGGCTGTGAGGATGCTCTCTTTGGGTTTAAGTTGCTCTTGTATTAAAGTTACAAGCTCTGTAAAGCTCTTGGTTGTCGTCTTCACTGGGGCCGGTTAGTTTAACATCTGTAGTGGGGAAAATGCTTGAAACTATCATTAAGGAAGAAATAGCGCGACATCTAGATAGGAATAGTGCAATCAAGCAGACGCAGCATGGATTCATGAAGGGGAAATCATGTTTAACTAATTTACTGGAATTCTTTGAGGATATAACGAGCATGGTGGATAGGGGTGTACCGATGGATGTGGTGTATTTAGATTTCCAAAAGGCATTCGATAAGGTGCCACACAAAAGGTTACTGCAGAAGATAAAGGTACGCGGAGTCAGTGGAAATGTATTAGCATGGATAGAGAAATGGCTGGCGAACAGAAAGCAGAGAGTCGGGATAAATGGGTTCTTTTTGGGTTGGAAATCGGTGGTTAGTGGTGTGCCACAGGGATCTGTGCTGGGACCACAACTGTTTACAATATACATAGATGACCTGGAAGAGGGGACAGAGTGTAGTGTAACAAAATTTGCAGATGACACAAAGATTAGTGGGAAAGCGGGTTGTTTAGAGCACACAGAAAGGCTGAAAAGAGATTTAGATAGGTTAAGTGAATGGGCTAAGGTTTGGCAGATGGAATACAATGTCGGAAAGTGTGAGGTCATCCACCTTGGGAAAAAAAACAGTAAAAGGGAATATTATTTGAATGGGGAGAAATTACAACATGCTGCGGTGCAGAGGGACCTGGGGGTCCTTGTGCATGAATCCCAAAAAGTTAGTTTGCAGATGCAGCAGGTAATCAGGAAGGTGAATGGAATGTTAGCCTTCATTGCGAGAGGGATGGAGTACAAAAGCAGGGAGGTCCTGCTGCAGCTGTACAGGGTATTGGTGAGGCCGCACCTGGAGTACTGCGGGCAGTTTTGGTCACCTTACTTAAGGAAGGATATACTGGCTTTGGAGGGGGTACAGAGATGATTCACTAGGCTGATTCCGGAGATGAGGGGGTTACCTTATGATGATAAATTGAGTAGACTGGGTCTTTACATGCTGGAGTTCAGAAGGATGAGGGGTGATCTTATAGAAACATTTAAAATAATGAAAGGGATAGACAAGATAGAGGCTGAGACATTGTTTCCACTGGTCGGGGAGACTAGAACTAGGGGGCACAGCCTCAAAATACGGGGGAGCCAATTTAAAACCGAGTTTAGAAGGAATTTCTTCTCCCAGAGGGTTGTGAATCCGTGGAATTCTCTGCCCAAGGAAGCAATTGAGGCTAGCTCATTGAATGTTTTCAAGTCACAGATAGATAGATTTTTAACCAATAAGGGAATTAAGGGTTACGGGGAGCGGGCGGGTAAGTGGAGCTGAGTCCACGGCCATATCAGCCATGATCTTGTTGCATGGCGGAGCAGGCTCAAGGGGCTAGATGTCCTACTCCTGTTCCTAATTCTTATTATGTTCTAGCAGGTCCCTGACGAGGTCATGGATAGTGGGCCCACAGCTGCTGAGCAGGATGGCTCTGCGCTTATTCGCCAGCCAGGTCGCTCGCAATGAAAAAGTGTTCTAACCTTTCCACAAAGGCATCCCAATCTTCCCCATCAATGAGTTGTTGGAAGTTGCTTAGATTAGTCATTTCGTGCGTGGAAATTCGTAACCTCGTCGCCTGCTATTGTATATGCAAGCACTCTGTTAATGACTCCACGAGGCAGGGGTATGGCACTTGAACTGTAGTGACCTTAGTCCTTTATCGCAGCTCCTAGAGTGAGGACACCAAGAGGTGAGCTCCCTTTTATACTTGGTTACCAGCAGTGTACAGGTGACCCTTCGGTCTCCAGCAGCTGCAACCTCTGGTGTATAGGTATGGTATATAAAGAGGGTGAAGGTACATTCAGATATAGTGTTACAGTACATCATTGACATGCATACATAACAGTTTGTGTCTGACCAGTTCCTCATTTGTCATGCTATCGAGCATCGCTGGTACAATCCTCAAAGCAACGGAGTTTTTGAGCGTTTTTAACCACGTCATCAAAGAGGGTTTGAAAGCCAACCTCGCAGCAGTCCAAACATCCGACGAAGCGGTTCAGACCATTCTCCGCACATACCGTTCGACAAGGCACTCGCTAACGGGGAAGACACCCGCTGAGCTCATGATTAAGCAGAATCTTCGCTGGCTACTGGACATTCTCAAACCCCCAGCCAAACCTAGCACGAAGAGACCAGCAGGATGGAACAGAGGCATCATTCTGTTTCCCAACCAAAACCTAGAGCAAACACCACAAGCTCCATGCCAGTCTCAGTGTATCAGAACACGACCTGGCTATCTCAAGGACTTTGGCTGTACATAGACTGTGGTTTTAAAAAGGGGGGAAGTATGTTGTGTTCATACACTATTTATTTGTTACAGCTCACAGGATGGGAATTAGGACCCTGCGGGAGCTATTCATAGTTGCTGTATTCACTCTGGTTCATGCTGGTTTGGGACTCCATTTTGGGTTGTATAAAAGCACAGTTAAGAGCGAATAGCTCCCACAGGGTCCTGATGCCCTTCCAGTGAGCTGCAACAAATAAATAGAGTATGAACACAACATATTTGCCCCCTTTTTAAAATCACAGTTTGTGTCCGATCAGTTTGCGGATTTCTTCATTTGTCATGCTATCGAGCATCGCCTTACTGCTCGGTACAATCCTCAAAACAATGGAGGTGTTGAAACATAGAAACATAGAAAATAGGTGCAGGAGTAGGCCATTCGGCCCTTTGAGCCTGCACCACCATTTAATAAGATCATGGCTGATCATTCACCTCAGTACCCCTTTCCTGCTTTCTCTGCATACCCCTTGATCCCTTTAGCCGTAAGGGCCATATCTAACTCCCTCTTGAATATATCCAAAGAACTGGCATCAACAACTCTCTGCGGTAGAGAATTCCAAAGGTTAACAACTCTCTGAGTGAAGAAGTTTCTCCTCATCTCGGTCCTAAATGGCTTATCCCTTATTCTTAGATTGTGACCCCTGGTTCCGGACTTCCCCAACATCGGGAACATTCTTCCTGCATCTAACCTGTCCAGTCCCTTCAGAATTTTATATGTTTCTATGGAGATCCCCTCTCATCCTTCTAAACTCCAGTGAATACAGGCCCTGTCGATCCAGTCTCTCCTCATATGTCAGACCTGCCATCCCGGGAATAAGTCTGGTAAACCTTCGCTATACTCCCTCAATGGCAAGCATGTCCTTCCTCAGATTAGGAGACCAAAACTGAACACAATATTCCAGGTGAGACCTCACCAAGGTCCTGTACAACTGCAGCAAGACCTCTCTGCTCCTATACTCAAATCCCTAGCTATGAAGGCCAACATGCCATTTGCCTTCTTCACCGCCTGCTATACATGCATGCCAACTTTCAATGACTGATGTACCATGACACCCAGGTCTTGTTGCACCTCCCCTTGAGCGTTTTAACCATGTCATCAAAGAGAGTTTGAGAGCCAACCTCGCTACAGGCCAAACATTCGACAAAGCAGTTCAGACCATTCTCCGCACATACTGTTCGACAAAGCACTCGCTGAGCTCATGATTGGGCAGAATCTTCGCTGGCTACTGGACATTCTCAAACCCCCGGTCAAACCTAGCGCGAAGATAACTACACTCGCATCCCAGATTTCGGAATGCGAATGAAAAGCGAAATCGTACACTGACACAAAACGACACGCTTAAAAGCTCCAACTGAAGAACAGAGATTGGGTCAGAGTTAAGCGCCCAAACTGCAGTTATAAGCTCGCATCTTCACTTGCGCCTTCAAAACAGATCGGACGAAAGTTCAGCCCTCACACCTACGAGTTCAATGATGGAACTTGATGGAACGTTCCAAGACTGATCCCAACTCACAGGCCAACAGACCAGGTGGGCAGAGGCTCCGTTCTGTTTTCTAACTGAAAACCTCGATCAAACACCACAAGCTCCACGCCGGTCTCAGCGTATCAGAACACGACCTGGTTATCCAAGGACTTTGTCTGTACATGGACTGTGGTTTTAAAAAGGGGGGAAATATGTTGTGTTCATACACTATTTATTTGTTACACCTCACTGGACAGGCATTAGGACCCTGCGGGAGTTATTCACAGTTGCTGGATTCATTCTGGTTCATGCCCGTTTGAGACTTCATTTTGGGCTGTTGCATAAAGCACAGTTAAGTTACATTTCTCCTGGCTCAGTTTGTCAGTTATTTATGTATACTAAAACTGAGAGGGTACAACGATCAGGAATGACTGTACAGGCTGGGGTTATTTTCTCTAGAAAAGAGAAGACTGAGAGGTGACCTGATAGAGGTCTTTAAAATTATGAATGGGTTCGATAGGGCTGATGTAGAGAGGATGTTTCCGCTTGTGTGGGAGTCCAAAACTAGGGGCCATAAATGTAAGATAGTCACTAATAAATCAAATAAAGAATTCAGCAGAAACTTATTTACTCAGGTGGTAAGAATATGGAACTTACCACCACCTGGAGTGGTTGAGGTGAATAGCATAGATGTATTTAAGGGAAAGCTAAATAAGTACTTGAGGGAGAATGGAATAGAAGGATATGTTGATAGGGTGGGATGAAGTAAGGTGGGCGGAGGCTTGTGTGGAGCATAAACACTGGCATAGACAAATTGGGACAATGTCTATACTCTAAAATTCTATGTAAAGTCACCATTACTACATAATTGGGTTAAATAGAGGACTGATTTATCAAAAAGTGCTTTATTTATATAAAGACTGAGAAGTGGTTGGTCCACTGGATTTCAATACAATGAGACACCATGCAAAGTAAAGCTTCCTTATATCAGTCCTTAATTTACCTTTTTCTAGTTTGAACATCTTTTCCCAATTCAATTTAAAGTGATTTTTCACATTTACTTTTTCCATTTAGAACCTTTCTCAATGCTGATAATCCCAGTTTCTCCAGTCTTTTCTAATAACTCAGATCTTTCAGACTGGGAATCAGCCTTGTACCTTTTCTTTGCACTGCCTCCAATGCTCGAATATCTCAAGTATGATATTAGTAAGTATTGTGTTCCGAACACAGATGCGACTGCACACAGGGAGGTTAAAGTAACAGTGACCTCAGTCTTTAGTAAGACACTCCAGAGTGAGGAACAGGCCTTAGGGGCCGGCTTATATACAGTGCTCCCAAGGGATGCTGGGATCCTTTGGGACTTCAGGGGATGCGCTCCCTGGTGGCGGAACATGGGAGTACATGCTTTACAGATACACAACATCACTCCCCCCCAAAGTCAAAGTGAAAACTATTTACAAGGTGAGGCGGTTGGGAGCCTTTCTTTCCCTGGTGGACTGCCTCGGTACAAATGTCTGTTCTGGTGTGTTGGCTGTGCCCTCACTGGGCTGGTGTGTTGTTGGCCCTGCAGGGCTGCTGGGTGAGCCTGGCCTTGCTGGGCTGTTGGGCGTGATGGGTTTGATTTCCTGATCCGGGTGGTGTCGTTGATCCTTTGGGTGTGTGTTGTGGGCTCGAAAAAGGTGGCCTCTGCTGTGGGTTGTTCAGGGCAGTCTGTGAACCGCAGCCTCGTTTGGTCCAGGTGCTTTCTGCAAATTTGTCCATTTTCTAGGTTGACTACAAACACCCTAATCCCTTCTTTAGCTATCACTGTGCCCGCGATCCACTTGGGACCATGTCCATAGTTTAGCACATACACAGGGTCATTCAGATCAATTTCCCGTGACACAGCGGTGCAACCATCGTTTACATTTTGTTGCTGCCGCCTGCTCTCTACCTGATCATGCAGGTTGGGGTGAACCAGCGAGAGTCTGGTTTTAAGTGTCCTTTTCATGAGTAGCTCAGCCAGGGGCACCCCTGTGAGCGAATGGGGTCTCGTGAGGTAGCTGAGCAGTACTCGGGACAGGCGGGTTTGGAGTGAGCCTTCTGTGACTCGTTTAAGGCTCTGTTTGATTGTTTGTACTGCCCGCTCTGCATGCCCATTAGAGGCTGGTTTAAATGGGGCCGAGGTGACATGTTTGATCCCATTGCAGGTCATGAATTCTTTAAATTCGGCACTGGTGAAACATGGCCCGTTGTCACTGACCAGTGTGTCAGGCAGGCCATGAGTGGCAAACATGGCCCTCAGGCTTTCAATGGTGGCGGTGGCGGTGCTTCCCGACATTATTTCACATTCAATCCATTTTGAAAAGGCATCCACCACCACCAGGAACATTTTACCGAGAAACGAGCCCGCATAGTCGACATGGATCCTCGACCATGGTCTGGAGGGCCAGGACCACAAACTTCGTGGTGCCTCTCTGGGCACATTGCTCAACTGAGCACACACGCTGCATTGCCATACACAGGACTCTAAGTCAGAGTCGATACAGGGCCACCACACGTGGAATCTGGCTATCGCTTTCATCATGACTATACCCGGGTGTGTGCTGTGGAAATCCGAGATGAACATCTCCCTGCCCTTTTTGGGTAGCACTACGCGGTTACCCCACAACAGACAGTCTGCCTGAATGGACAGCTCGTCCTTTCGCCGCTGGAACGACTTGATTAGCTCTTGCATTTCAACGGGGATGCTGGCCCAGCTCCCATGCAGTACACAGTTTTTTTACTAGGGACAGCAGAGGATCTTGACTGATCCAAGTCCTAATCTGGCGGGCCGTGACAGGTGATTTATCATTTTCAAACGCTTCCATGACCATCGACAAGTTTGCAGGCTGCGCCATTTCCACCCACGTGGTGGGCAATGGTAGTCGACTGAGAGCATCCGCACAGTTCTCGGTGCCTGGCCTGTGGCGGCTGGTATAGTTATACGCTGATAGCGCGAGTGCCCACCTTTGTATGCAGGCTGAGGCATTAGTATTTATCCCCTTGTTTTCAGTGAACAGGGATATGAGGGGCTTGTGATCGGTTTCCAGCTCAAATTTGAGGCCAAACAGGTACTGATGCATTTTCTTTACCCCGAACACACACGCTAATGCCTCTTTCTCAATCATGCTGTAGGCCCTCTCGGCCTTAGACAAACTCCTGGAGGCATAGGCGACAGGTTGCAACTTCCCCGCAACGTTAGCTTGTTGTAATACACACCCAACTCCGTATGACGACACATCACATGCTAGCACAAGTATTTTACACTGATTATACAATACAAGCAGCTTGTTAGAACATAAAATGTTTCTGGCTTTCTCAAAAGCAATTACTTGTTTTTGCCCCCATACCCAGTTCTCACCTTTACGCAATAACACATGTAGGGGCTCTAAGAAGGTGCTTAATCCTGGTAGGAAGTTCCCAAAATAGTTGAGGAGTCCCAGGAACGACCACAGCTCCGTGATGTTCTGTGGCCTGGGCGCGTTCCTGATAGCCTGTGTCTTGGCGTTTGTGGGCCGAATGCCATCCGCTGCGATCTTTCTCCCCAAAAGCTCCACTTCTGTTGCCATGAAGACACATTTCGACCTCTTCAGCTGCAGCCCTATGCGATCCAGTCACTGGAGGACCTCCTCCAGGTTTTGTAGGTGCTCGACGGTGTCCAGACCCGTGACCAATATATCATCCTGAAAAACCACCGTGCATTGTACCGACTTGAGCAGGCTCTCCATGTTTCTCTGGAAGATCGCTGCAGCCGACCGAATTCCAAACGGGCATCTGTTGTAGATGAACAGTCCCTTGTGCGTGTTGATGCAGGTGAGGCCCTTCAAAGACTCCTCCAGCTCCTGTGTCATGTAGGCCAAAGTCAGGTCGTCTGCGTTAGGTAGCGGGTATTGGTCCTGTCGCAAGAAACGATTAATAGTTACTTTATAATCACCACAAATCCTGACCGTGCCATCACTTTTGAGTACTGGAACAATCAGGCTGGCCCACTCGCTGAATTCCACTGGGCAGATGATGCCCTCACGTTGCAGCCTGTCCAGCTCGATTTCCACTCTCTCCCTCATCATGTGAGGTACCCCTCGCGCCTTGTGGTGAATGGGTCGTGCCTCTGGGACCAAGTAGATCCACACCTTCACCCCGGAAAAGTTTCCAATGCCTGACTCAAAAAGGGAAGGAAATTTGTTAAGAACCTGGGTACATGAGGCCTCATCGACATGTAATAGCGTTCAGATGTCATCCCAGTTCCAGCGGATTTTGCCCAGCCAGCTCCTTCCAAGTAGTGTGGGACAGTCCAGAGTGGCAATTCGTGCACCGTGCCTTCGAAGGTGATCTTGACCATGGCGCTGCCCAGGACAGTGATGAGCTCTTTGGTGTACGTTCTCAGTTTCATGTGGATGGGGTTCAGGGCTGGTCTGAGTGCCTTGTTGCACCACAGTCTCTCAAACATCTTTTTACTCATGATGGATTGGCTAGCGCCATTGTCCAGTTCCATGGCTACGGGTAAGCCATTCAATTTTACATTTAGCATTATAGATGGACATTTCGTCTCAAATGTGTGCACCCCGTGTACTTCAGCATCTGCCTCCTCTCTCTGAGGCTCGAAATTGCTTTGATCCACCATGGACCAATCTTTCTCTGCCACGTGGTGATTAGCAGGTTTTGCAGAGCTTGCAGCTCGTCTGCAAGCTCGTTGGAGGTGCCCCATTGTTCCACAGCTCTTGCAAACATACGCTTTGGAGCGGCATGAATAGGCTGAATGGAAGCCTCCACAATGCCAACAAGGTGTGAATTGCCTTGCATTCATCCTTTGTTGGGGACTCTGAGTCATCTGGGTCACCTGAGGCCTACTGGCAGTTGCAGACTCGTGGTTTCTGCCCTGTATATTGCTACTCGCAAACACAGTTCCAGTTAATTTATGAACATTGCGAGCACTTGTGTGCTGATAGATTTGTTTGGTGTTATCACTGGTGGACATAAACGCCTGTGATATCGCAATAGCCTTACTGAGGGTCGGTGTCTCTACAGTCAAAAGTTTTCGTAGGATGGTCTCATGGCCATTGCCCAGTACAAAAAGCATCTGCTGCAGTTAGCCATCAAACTCACATTGTCCTGCAAGTCGCCTTAGCTCGGCGACGTAGCTCGCCACTTCCTGACCTTCAGATTGCTGACACGTGTCGAACCGATACCTCGCCATCAGCACACTCTCCCTCGGGTTAAGATGCTCCCAAAGCAGTGTACACAGCTCCTCATACGACTTATATGTGGGTTTCACCGGAGCCAGAAGATATTTCATGAGGCTGTAGGTCAGTGCCCCGCAGACTGTGAGGAGGACCGCTCTCCTTTTTGCAGCGCTTCCTTCTCCGTCCAGCTCGTTGGCTACAAAGTACTGGTCTAACCATTCGATTTAGGCTTCCCAGTCCTCACCCTCCGAGGACTTTTCCAGGATGCCCACAGTTTGCTGCATCTTTGCTTTGGATTCATATGCTCGTCACCAGTTATTGTGTTGCTAAAACAGATGAGACTGAACACAGGGAGGTTAAAGTAACAGTGATCTCAGTCTTTATTAAGACACTCCAGAGTGAGGAACAGATCTTAGGGGCCGGCTTATATACAGTGCTCCCAACGGATGCTGGGATCCCTTGGGACTTCAGGGGATGCACTCACTGGTGGCGGAACATGGGAGTGCATGCTTTACAGATACACAACAGTAAGCATATTAAGTATTCATACAGCAAGAGCACTGGCTAGGTGATACATGCCTTGGTTTATGCAATCTGCTGAAATCATACTGTCTGCTATGTTAACAAAGTGTTTCACCCAGTTATTTTACACAGGTTCATAACTTCATTAAAATAGGACACAAAGGAATTCCTACCCACTCAACACAGACTCTATTTCACCCATGTACATACAAATGCACATATAGATACACATACAAAGGCACATATGCAAATATACACACACATATACAAATGATCATATGTAAATTCACATATACAAGAACACACACTCAAACGGATATATGCACAAATATATACATACACGTGCCATGATAGATGACAGCATCTCCTCAATAAATAAACTGCTTGTTTACTCCTTGTTTATTAACACTCTGTTCCCTCTCCTTTCACCTAACCAGTGTTTCTCAGCAGACGATGTCTTTGACCTCGCCAGGAAGAACAGCAGTGACATCAAAACACTGACATCCGATGACTTTTTCCGAATTTCTCCCGGATTGCTGTTTTTTCTGAGTGACCCGCAGAAAGCATGCAAGGTTATACAGTCCGGAAGATGGGAAGAAGCAACACTGGCTTTCACAGAGAGTCTGGTGTTGACAAATGATACCAGCCAAATCCTTGACCCCACCCATCACCAAATAGAAGAGGTACTGCAGAAAGTACAGAGGAACTATCTGACAGTGGCCAAAGGTCAGGTAAGTAGTAATGCACTTGGAGCATTTCTCTTTTCAATAATTCAATAAGGTAATGTCAGCATAACCTTGAACACTGCACTGCACTAAAATAATTAACAGGACTGCACAGGGTGAGCCAACTTGGAACCTTAAATGATTGATTGGCTAAACAATAATGCATAAATTGAGGCAAGATTACAGCAAGAATAAAATCAATTGTTTTAATGCAAGACTTTGTCAGTTCTTGCAGCCCATAACTTTAAGGCAAGATATTTTACATCGAATTTACAGCAAAGAAGCAAGCTATTTGGCCCAACTGGCTCATGTCAGTTTTCTTACGCCACACGAGCTTCCTCCCACCCCTCTTCATCTAATCCTATTAGCATAATAGGATTCTATTCCTTTCTCTCTCATGTGTTTATTTAGTTTCCCCTTAAATGCATCTATGCTATTCATCTCAACTACTCCTTGTGGTAGTGAGTTTTATATTCTAACCACTCTTTGGGGAAAGATGTTTCTCCTGATTTGTACGTAGGTGTTAGTAATGAAGACAATCAAATAGAAAGGTGTACAGGTGTGTGTTAGTAATACAGACTTTAACATAGAGAAGTGTACAGGCGAGTGTTAATAATATAGGGGCTCAATTTTCCCCCAATGCATTTTTTTGGCGTACTTGAAGAGTATGTCTTTTTTTGGGGGCCCAAGTACGGCAAAAAAAATGTGTTGTGAGTTTCCCCGTTGGATCTCTTCATCTTGGCGTGGCTTAACCCGACCTTTAGTTTTGGGGGTGGAGCCTTGATCTGCGCCAAAAAGATTGGGCAGCCATGGTAACCAGGGACATAATGCGAGCTGAGGCTGCAAAGTGAAGCATACAGCCAGCTCCCAACACATTAAAAGAATTGAAAAACACATAACACCAACTTACCTCCAACCCCGCCGAAGGCTGTCCCGTCTTCTCGGTCGCTGGTTCGGGTCTCTCTCTCTCTGTCTCTCTCTTCTCTCTGTGTCTCAATCAGACTGTGTGTGGGGACCGGGGACCGAGAATGGGACCGGGCTCTGTGTGGGGACCAGGGACCGAGAATGGGACCGGACTGTGTGTGTCAACTGGGGACCGAGACTGGGACCGGACTCTGTGTGGGGACCGAGAATGGGACCGGACAGTGTGTGTGTGAACTGGGGACCGAGAATGGGACCGGACTGTGTGTGGGGACCGAGAATGGGACCGGACTGTGTGTGGGGACCGAACAGTGTGTGTGTGAACTGGGGACCGAGAATGGGACCGTACTGTGTATGTGGGGACCAAGACCGAGACTGGGACCGGACTGTGTGTGGGAACCGTGAATGGGACCGGACAGTGTGTGTGTGAACTTGGGACCGGACTGGGGACTGAGAATGGAACCGGACTGTGTGTGTGTGTGAACCGGGGACTGAGAACGGGACCGGACTGTGTGTGGGGACCGAGAATGGGACCGGACTGTGTGTGGGGACCGAGAATGGGACCGGACTGTGTGTGGGGACCGAGAATGGGACCGGACTGTGTGTGGGGACCGAGAATGGGACCGGACTGTGTGTGGGGACCGAGAATGGGACCGGACTGTGTGTGTGTGAACTGGGGACCGAGAATGGGACCGGACTGTGTATGTGGGGACCAGGACCGAGACTGGGACCGGACTGTGTGTGGGAACCGTGAATGGGACCGGACAGTGTGTGTGTGAACTGGGGACCGAGAATGGGACCGGACTGTGTATGTGGGGACTGGGGACTGAGAATGGAACTGGACTGTGTGTGTGTGTGAACCGGGGACTGAGAACGGGACTGGACTGTGTGTGAGGACCAAGAATGGGACCGGACTGTGTGTGGGGACCAAGAATGGGACCGGACTGTGTGTGGGGACCAAGAATGGGACCGGACTGTGTGTGGGGACCAAGAATGGGACCGGACTGTGTGTGGGGACCGAGAATGGGACCAGACTGTGTGTGGGGACCGAGAATGGGACCGGACTGTGTGTGGGGACAGAGAATGGGACCGGACTGTGTGTGGGGACAGAGAATGGGACCGGGCTGTGTGTGGGGACGGAGAATGGGACCGGACTGTGTGTGGGGACCGGGGACCGAGAATGGGACCGGACTGTGTGTGGGGACCGAGAATGGGGCCGTACTGTGTGTGGGAACCGTGAATGGGACCAGACTGTGTGTGGGGAGGACCGAGAATGGAACTGGACTGTGTGTATGGGGACTGAGAATGGGACTGGTCTGTGTGTGGGGACCAGGGACCGAGAATGTGACTGGACTGTGTGTATGTGTGTGTGTGTGTGTGTGTGTGGACCGAGAATGGGACCGGACTGTGTGTGGGAACCGGGGACCGAGAATGGGACCGGACTGTGTGTGGGGACCGAGAATGGAACCGGACTGTGTGTGGGGACCGAGAATGGAACCGGACTGTGTGTGGGGACCGAGAATGGAACCGGACTGTGTGTTGGGACCGAGAATGGGACCGGACTGTGTGTGGGGACCAGGGACCGAGAATGGAACCGGACTGTGTGTGGAGACCGAGAATGGGACCGGACTGTGTGTGGGGTCCAGGAACCGAGAATGGAACGGGACTGTGTGTGGGGATCAGGGACCGAGATTGGGACTGGACTGTAGTTGGGGACCAGGAACCGAGATTGGGACTGGACTGTATGTGTGGGTACCGGGGTCCGAGAATGGAACCGGACTGTGTGTGGGGATTAGGGACCGAGATTGGGACTGGACTGTATGTGGGGACCAGGAACCGAGAATGGAACTGGACTGTGTGTGTGGGTACCGGGGTCCGAGAACGGAACCGGACTGTGTATGGGGATCAGGGACCGAGATTGGGACTGAACTGTATGTGGGGACCGAGAATGGGACTGGACTGTGTGTGTGGGGACCGAGAATGGGACCGGACTGTATGTGGGGACCGAGAATGGGACCGGACTGTATGTGGGGACCGAGAATGGGACCGGACTGTGTGTGGGGACCGAGAATGGGACTGGACTGTGTGTGTGTGGGGACTGAGAATGGGACCGGACTGTGTGTGGGGACCGAGAATGGGACCGGACTGTGTGTGTGGGGACCAAGAATGGGACCGGACTGTATGTGGGGACCGAGAATGGGACCGGACTGTGTGTGGGGACCGAGAATGGGACTGGACTGTGTGTGGGGACCGAGAATGGGACCGGACTGTATGTGGGGACCGAGAATGGGACTGGACTGTGTGTGGGGACCGAGAATGGGACCGGACTGTATGTGGGGACCGAGAATGGGACTGGACTGTGTGTGTGGGGACCGAGAATGGGACTGGACTGTGTGTGGGGACCGAGAATGGGACCGGACTGTATGTGGGGACCGAGAATGGGACTGGACTGTGTGTGTGGGGACCAAGAATGGGACCGGACTGTATGTGGGGACCGAGAATGGGACCGGACTGTATGTGGGGACCGAGAATGGGACCGGGAATGGGACCAGACTGTGTGTGGGGACCGGGAATGGGACCAGACTGTGTGTGGGGACCGAGAATGGGACCGGACTGTGTGTGTGGGGACCGAGAATGGGACCGGACTGTGTGTGTGGGGACCGAGAATGGGACCGGACTGTGTGTGTGGGGACCGAGAATGGGACCGGACTGTGTGTGTGGGGACCGAGAATGGGACCGGACTGTGTGTGTGGGGACCGAGAATGGGACCGGACTGTGTGTGTGGGGACCGAGAATGGGACCGGACTGTATGTGGGGACCGAGAATGGGACCGGACTGTGTGTGGCGACCGAGAATGGGACCGGACTGTGTGTGGGGACCGAGAATGGGACCGGACTGTGTGTGTGGGGACCGAGAATGGGACCGGACTGTGTGTGGGGACTGAGAATGGGACCGGACTGTGTGTGGGGACCGAGAATGGGACCGGACTGTGTGTGTGGGGACCAAGAATGGGACCGGACTGTGTGTGGGGACTGAGAATGGGACCGGACTGTGTGTGGGGACCGAGAATGGGACCGGACTGTGTGTGTGGGGACCGAGAATGGGACCGGACTGTGTGTGTGGGGACCGAGAATGGGACCGGACTGTGTGTGTGGGGACCGAGAATGGGACCGGACTGTGTGTGTGGGGACCGAGAATGGGACCGGACTGTGTGTGTGGGGACCGAGAATGGGACCGGACTGTGTGTGGGGACCGAGAATGGGACCGGACTGTGTGTGGGGACCGAGAATGGGACCGGACTGTGTGTGTGGGGACCGAGAATGGGACCGGACTGTGTGTGTGGGGACCGAGAATGGGACCGGACTGTGTGTGTGGGGACCGAGAATGGGACCGGACTGTGTGTGTGGGGACCGAGAATGGGACCGGGCAGCTTTCGGGCAGGGTTGGAGGTAAGTTGCTGCTATGTGTTTTTCAATTGTTCAGTGTCCGGGCATCTGCTGCGCCGATTTCCTTGCCTGTGCCAATTTCCTTAACTCTAGGGAAGGTTTTTCAGGACAGGCCACATACGCTTGCCTGATTAGAACTGGGGTAACTCTCAGCTGGCCAAACTTCCCTAAATGGCCAGAAGTGGCGTAGGTGGCTGGTTACGCCGCCTTTGGCTGAAAAAAAAACTGACTTAAAAAATTCGTAACTAACTGAGTTACGCTGGTGCAAATTGATTGGGCAAACTGGGGATTTTTAAGTTAGGCCGGAAAAAGCAGCCTGCTCCAAAAAAGACGGGTGCAAATACTGGGGAAAATTGATATTATATAGACATTAACA
This sequence comes from Pristiophorus japonicus, assembly GCF_044704955.1. Lineage (NCBI taxonomy): Eukaryota > Metazoa > Chordata > Chondrichthyes > Pristiophoridae > Pristiophorus > Pristiophorus japonicus. The sequence goes on along the minus strand of NC_091981.1, from coordinate 295,300,702 downwards.
TAGAGGTGTACAGGTGAATGTTAGTAATATAGACATTAACATAGAGAAGTATGCAGGTATGCGTTTTTCCTCATGTCATAAGAACATAAGAAATAGGAGCAGGAGGAGGCCATACAGCCCCTCGAGCATACTCCGCCATTTAGTACGATCATGGCTGATCCGATCATGGACTCTGGTCCACTTCCCTGCCCGCTCCCCATAACCCCTTACTACCTTATCGGTTAAGAAACTGTCTATCTCTGTCTTAAATTTATTCAATATCCCAGCTTCCGCAGCTCTCTGAGGCAGAGAATTCCACAGGTTTCCAACCCTCAGAGAAGAAATTCCTCCTCATCTCGGTTTTAAATGGGCAGCCCCTTATTCTAAGATTATGCCCCCTAGTTCTAGTCTCCCGTATCAGTGGAAACATCCTCTTTGCATCCATCTTCTCAAGCCCCCTCATAATCTTATACATTTTGATAAGATCACCTCTCACCCCCTCATAATCTTATACATTTTGATAAGATCACCTCTCATTCTTCTGAATTCCAATGAGTAAAGGCCCAACCTACTCAACCTTTCCTCATAAGTCAACCCCCTCATCTCCGGAATCAACCTAGTGAACCTTCTCTGAACTGCCTCCAAAGCAAGTATAACGTTTTGTAAATATGGAAACCAAAACTCGACGCATTATTCCAGGTGTGGCCTCACCAATACCCTGTATAACTGTAGCAAGACTTCCCTGCTTTTATACTCCATCCCCTTTGCAATAAAGGCCAAGATTCCATTGGCCTTCCTGATCACTTGCTGTACCTGCATGCTGACCTTATATGTTTCATGCACAAGTACCCCCAGGTCCCGCTATACTGCAGCACTTTGCAATCTTTCTCCATTTAAATAATAACTTGCTCTTTGATTTTTTTTCTGCCAAAGTACATGACCTCACACTTTCCAACATTATACTCCATCTGCCAAATTTTTGCCCACTCACTTAGCCTGTCTATGTCCTTTTGCAGATTTTTTGTGTCCTCCTCACACATTGCTTTTCCTCCCATCTTTGTATCATCAGTAAACTTGGCTATGTTATACTCGGTCCCTTCACCCAAGTCATTTGATTGTAAATAGTTGGGGTCCCAGCACTAATCCCTGCGGCATCCCACTAATTACTGATTGCCAACCCGAGAATGAACCATTTATCCCAACTCTTTGTTTTCTGTTAGTTAGCCAATCCTCTATCCATGCTAATATATTACCCCAACCCCGAGAGCTTTTATCTTGTGCAGTAACCTTTTATGTGGCACCTTGTCAAATGTCTTCCGGAAGTCCAAATATACCACATCCACTGGTTACCTTGTTTGTTACATCCTCAAAGAATTCCAGCAAATTTGTCAAACATGACTCCCGTTCATAAATCCATGCTGACTCTGCCTGACTAAATTATGCTTTTCCAAATGTCCTGCTACTGCTTCTTTAATAATGGACTCCAACATTTTCCCAACCACAGATGTTAGGCTAACTGGTCTATAGTTTCCTGCTTTTTGTCTGCCTCCTTTTTTAAATAGGGGCGTTACATTTGTGGTTTTCGAATCCGCTGGGACATCCCCATAATCCAGGGAATTTTATCACCTTTGATTCTTCTGTCAATCGCCTTAAATTTGTGCTCTCTGGTTCTCGACCTTTCCACCAATGGAAACAGTTTCTTTCTATCTACTCTGTTTAGACCTCACATGATTTTGAACACCTTAATCAAATCTCCTCTAAATCTTCTCTACTTGAAGGTGAACAACCCCAGTTTCTCCAGTCTAGCCATATAACTGAAGTCCCTCAGCCCTGGAACCTGCACCCTTTCTAAGGCCTTCACATCGAAAGTACAGTGCCCAGAATTGGTCACAATACTCCAGTTGAGGCCGAAACAGTGTTTTATACAAGTTCATCATAACTTCCTTGCTTTTGTACTCTATGCATCTATTTATGAAGCTTAGGATCCGTATGCTTTATAAATTGCTTTCCCAACCTGACCTGCCACCTTCAACAATTTGTGCACATATAGTCCCAGATCTCTCTGTTCATGCACCCACTTTACAATTGTACCATTTAGTTTATATTGCCTCTCTTCATTCTTCTTATCAAAATGTATCACTTAACATTTTTCTGTGTTAAATTTCATCTGCCATGTGTCCGCCCATTCTACCAGTCTGTCTATGTTCCCCTGAAGTCTATCACTATCCTCCTCATTGTTCGCTATACTTCCAAGTGTTGTGTCATCTGCAAATTTTGAAATTGTGCCCTCTATACTCAAATCCAAGTCATTAATATATATCAAGAAAAGCAGTACCGACCCCTGAGGAACACCACTGTGTACCTTCCTCCAGTCCGAATAACAACCGTTCACCACTACTCTCTGTTTCCTGTCACTTAGCCAATTCCATATCCATGCTGCCACTGTCCCTTTTACTCCATGGACTTTAACTTTACTGGCAAGCCTATTATGTGGCACTTTATCAAACCCCTTTTGGAAGTCTGAAATCTAACAGAAAATGTCTTTTGGAAGTTCATGTACACCATATCAATTGCATTACCCTCATCAACCCTCTCTGTTACCTCATCAAAAAATTCAATCAAGTCAGTTAAACATGATTTGCCATTAACAAATCCATGCTGGTTTTCCTTTATTAATTCACACTTATCCAAGTGACTGTTAATTTTGTCCCGGATTATAATTTCTAACAGCTTCCCCACTACTGAGGTTATACTGACTGGCCTGTAGTTGCTGGGTTTATCTTTTTTGGACAAGAGTGTAACATTTTTAATTCTCCAGTCCCCTGGCACCATCCCTGTATCCAAGGAGGATTGGAATATTATGGCCAGTACTTCCCTCAGCATCCTAGGATGCATCCCATCCTGGTGACTTATCTACTTTTACAGCCAGCTTTTCTAGTACCTCCTCTTTATCAATTTTTATCCCATCCAGTGTCACAACGAACTCCTCTTTCACTATGGCTTTGGCAGCATCTTCTTCTTGGTAAAGACAGGTGCAAAGTACACATTTAGTATCTCAGCCATACCCTCTGCCTCCATGTATAGGTCTCCATTTTGGTCCCTAATCGGCCCCACCCCTCCTCTTGCTACCCGTTTACTATTTATATGCCTATAGAAGACTTTTGGATTCCCTTTTATGTTAGCTGCCAATCTGTTCTCATGCTCTCTCTCTGCCCCTCTTATATCCTGTTTCACTTCCCCTGGAACTTTCTATATTCAACCTGGTTCTCACTTATATTCTCGACCTGACATCTGTCACACGCCCCCTTTTTCTGCTTCCTCTTACTCTCTATCTCTTTCGTCATCCAGGGAGCTCGGGCTTTGTTTGCCCACCTTTCCCCCCCCCCCCCAGTGGGAATGTACATCGACTGTACCCGAACCATCTCCTCTTTAAAGGCAGCCCATTGTTCGATTACAGTTTAGCCTGCTAATCTTTGATTCCAATTTACCCGGGCCAGGTCCATTCTCAACCCACTGAAATTGGCCGTCCTCCAATTAAGTATTTTTACTTTAGATTGCTCCCTGTCCTTTTCAATACCTAATCTAAACCTTATTATACTGTGATCACTGTTCCCTGACTGACACTTGCTCCACTTGACCCACCTCATTCCCCAGAACCAGATTTGGCAATGTCTCCTTCCTTGTTGGGCTGGAAATGTACTGATCAAGAAAGTTCTTCTGAACACACTTCAGTAATTCTTCCCACTCTCTGCCCGTTACACTATTATTATCCCAGTCTATATTAGGATAGTTGAAGTCCCCCATTATCACTACTCTATAGTTCTTGCACCTCGCTGTAATTTCCCTGCAAATCTACTCCTCTATATCCTTCCCACCAGTTGGTGGCCTATAGAATATACCTAGTAGTGTAATGGCATCTCTATTGTTTCTCAACTCTAACCAAATAGATTCTGTCCTTGATCAGGGCTATGGGGACAGGGCGGCGGGGGAAGTGGGACTAGCTCTAGCTGAGATGCTCTTGCAGAGAGCCGGCACAGGCTCGACAGGCTGAATGGCCTTCGTCCGTGCTGCAACCATTCTACGATTCTGTGATCCCTCCAGGACATCCTCCCTCTCCAGCACTGTAATAATCTCCTTAATCAATACTGCCACCCCAACTCTTTTCTTTCCTTCCCTGAACATTTTATATCCAGTAATATGTAGAAGCCAATCCTGCCCTTTTTTGAACCAGGTCTCCGTTATCGCCACGACATCATATCCCTATGTCGCTACTTGCGCCTTCAGCTCACCAACCTTATTTACCACGCTTCGTGTGTTTACACACTCTAAGCCTATCTTAGACCTTCTTGTATTCTCTCTTAGTCTGACCCCACCTAATACTGTACCAGTCCCACCCACTCTTTCCATCAACTGTCCCACCTGTGACAAGGACTGTGGTTCTCCTATTGGACTGTTCAGTCACCTAAGGACACATTTTTAGAGTGGAAGCAAGTCTTCCTCGATTCCAAGAGACTGCCTATGATGAATGATGATGATTTCTTACTCTAATGCTATCTGCCTCTTCCAATCCTTTGTGCACCTTGTTTCTCCTAATGCCCATCCCCCTGCCAAATTAGCTTAAACCCTCCCCAAAAAGCACGAGCAAACTCCCTCCTCCTCTGCCACGAGGACATTGGTCCCGGTTCTGTTGTGGTGCAACCCGTCCAGCCTGTACAGATCCCACCTCCCCCAAAGCCAGTCCCAATGTCCCAGGAATCTGAAGCCCTCCCTCCTGCACCATCTGACCAGCCACGCATTCATCTGCTCTATCCTTCTATTTCTATACTCACTAGCTCGCGGCACTGGGAGTAATCTGGAGAATACTATCTTTGAGATCCTGCTTTTTAATCTCGTTCCTAGCTTCCTAAAATCTGCCTGCTGGACCTCATCAATCTTTCTACCTATGGCATTTATATGGACCAAGACCTTTGGCTCTTCCACCTCAGAATGTCCTGCAGCCGCTCAGTGGCATCCTTCACCCTGGCCCCAGGGAGGCAACATGCCATCCTGGAGTCATGTCTGTGGCTGCAGAAATGCCCGTCTGTAAATTGTCCAAATGCTGAGATTGTGTTTTTGATTCATATCAGCAAATGATGATGGAGCAAGGCAAAATTAGCTGATAATAGGATTAGTATAGAAACAAAAGAATGGCACATAAGAGATGTAAATAGTTACAAGAATGGTTAGTTTCTAGTTATATTTATTAATTAATTTCTTCCTACCTGCAGCCCTGTGTCGATGAGACTCAAATCATAGAAGAAAGTGAATTGGGCTCGAATGGATTGACAGAAGATGACCTCACGCACTTTTCTGCTATTGTGCTTTACCATGTCCTCCAAGGGGACTGTATACTCCAACACTTACTGCCGGGACCTGAGTACTTTCTCGATTTTATCTTTCACACACACTATAATGAATCAGGGAACATCACCAGAACAGGTAAGGTTAATATTCTCCATTCAGCTTTTGGTTAGTTTGTTGCAAATGTTGGACCGGTGCATGGGGGGCGCGTTGCTGCTCCGCTGCATGGGGATGCAACACTGCGCCGGTGCATGGAGGCTCAGTGCTCTGCCATTGCATGGGGATGTGGCGCTGCACCGGGCAGTGCAGCTGTAAGCAGAATTCAGTGCGTTAAAATGGTCTGGGCCTCACTTGCATGTGGCTGCGTGGACCCCCACAGTGACTAGGCAGTCGGGAGCAGGTCGACCTCCACCATCCAGAAGGACAAGGGCAGCAGGCGCATGGGAACGCCATCACCTCCAGCTCTTGAGGCGGGGGTGGAAGATTTGAGATAGAGGAACTCCTTTACAGACAGGTACATTGACAATATTGTTGTATATGCAGACTATGGACGTATTCTTTGTGTAGTCACTGTGCGGTTGCATAAGAAGAAGACTTGTTTACCTGATGTACGATCAATAAGGTTTACACTGTGTACATACATGCTGGCACCACTAGAGGGTGCAACTGGTTGAGACCGGGGCTTTCCTGCCCTGGTGGCAGGGTCCAGTATAAAAGGCTGCCCACCATGCTTATGCCTCACTCGGGAGTTTGGAATAAAGGACCAAGGTCACGACAGTTTGAGTACAACACATTGCCTCGTGGAGTCATTCACGAGTACATCACAGACATAATAAATATGACTTTCATTTGGAAGTAAGAATTGTTTCACAAATTAAAACAAATGGTCCTTCAGACGCATGTTGTAATTATATCGATATGTGCCTGGAATTATGTTCACAATTAAATGGTTAAGATGTGTTACTTTTTCTAAGTGCTGTGGTTTCATGATTTCTTACATTCCCAATAATATATTGACATTTCCTGTCCTGATCAATATTTATCCCTTAACCAATGTCATTAAACTAATTATCTGGCCATTTATCTCATTGCTGGTTATGGGACTTTACGATACGCAATTTTGCCTGTCGTGATTCCTATATTAGAACAATGACTTGACTTCAAAAAGTAATTCTTTGGCTGTGATGTACTTTCGGAGGTTGTGAACGGCACTATATAAATGCAAGTCTTTATTTTTTTGTTTCATTTCAGATCTTGAAGACTTAATGGATAAAATTGGTCTGGCTCATAATAACTATGAGGTTTCCATGGTTAATGGGCAGGAACAAGACCATGGGCATGAGGACCATAACGAGCAAGATCACGGGCTTGAGCATGAGCATGAGCATCGGCTCAACCTTCTGACAACTGGAATTCTGGAGCAGGAGGACGCCAACGTGACTGCCAGGAAATGGGACACGGTAATGCTACAGTCCTTTCAGCCATCCTCTTCATCAATCGCTGTTACAACTCCGTCAGGAAATGTAGACTAAATTATTTCAGGGCTCAGTGAGTTGATTCCACCTTTCTTTGGGATCAGACAAAGCAGGCATGGTTCAGCTGGTTTATGTACTGAGTACGTAAAGCTCAAATTTCAATATCCTGTCTATGTAGAGTCACCGAGATCTGAGCCAGGGCAGTGGTAAGAGGTGCAACAATTAGTTAGAGGAAAATTTAGCCAGGATTTCCACCCTAATTACTATCTGACGACCTTTGCCGGAAGTGCATGTGTACACCTCAAGTGAGGTCTATGGGATTGGAAAGTGAATATACCATAGATTGCTGCTATCCATGGTGTACTCACTCACCATGCCACCAAAATTGCTGAGCTAAGCAATTATTGCTTACGTTAGCATATAGATTCACTTTAATTGTATTGTTGAATGAACTGGCTACCACTAACGCAAATTCAAGGATATCTGCACGCACCATCATGATTACGACTCTCATTTACCATTTTTAAATGAACCTTAGTATATGCTCACTCATCTTAATACTTCCTTCATCGGTACATCTTGTATAAAACAAAATAAATATGAAAGTTTTTAACAACCAAAAGGTCTCGGGATGGGTTCTGCAATGGGTGAGCGATCTGTCCCCTGCCAACACCACCCCCCCCCCACCCCTCCCGACCTGTCCTTATTATACAGTACAAATGCACACGAGGCCCATACTAGAGAGAAGGTTATTCTGAGACGAGTCCTTTATTAGCCAGCACTGAAGTGATGAAGGTGGGTGGAGCTTCCACTTTTATATCTGAAAGTCCAGGTTAGGAGTGTCTCCCACAAGTTCACCACCTAGTGGTCAGTGTTCTCACGGTGTACAACTTAGATCAGTTTATACATGGATTACAATGACAGTTGAATACATGACATCCCCCACACCCCTGGTACTGTTCAGGAGTAGATGATTAAAAATGACCACCTTTTACCTTAGCTAGAGCTTTGGAAACATGCATGTTACGCAGCAGCGTGGGCAAACCTTCATGGATCTGAGTTCTTTGAGAGCACAGCTGGCAGCTTAGCAATCAGTATCATAGAATCATAGAAATTTACAGCACAGAAGGAGGCCATTTCGATCCATCGTGTCCGCGCCGGCCAACCAAGAGCTATCCAGCCTAATCCCACTTTCCAGCTCTTGGTCCATAGTCTTGTAGGTTACAGCACTTCAGGTGCACATCCAAGTATTTTTTAAATGTGGTGAGGATTTCTGCCTCTACCACCCTTTCAGGCAGTGAGTTCCAGACCCCCACCACCCTCTGGGTGAAGACATTTCCCTCAAATCCCCTCTAAACCTTCTACCAATTACTTTAAATCTATGCCACCTGATTGTTGATTCCCCCCACACCCTGCTAAGGGAAATAGGTCCTTCCTATCTGCTCTATCTAGGCCCCTCATAATTTTATACACCTCAATGGATAGCTTTTTTTCGCTGGCACAGACATTATAAAGAATATGATGAAGCAGAAAAAGAGCGTGTACGACAGATGTCAGGTCAAGAATACATCTTAGAATCAGGCTAATATGGAAAATTCAGAGGAGAAGTGAAAAAGAAAAGAGGGACAAAGAGAGGATATGAGAAGAGAATGGCAGCCAACATAAAAGATTATCCAAAAGCCGCCTTTTGGCTTATAAATAGTAAGCGGGTAGTAAGAGGAGGGGTGGAGCCAATTAGGAACCATAAAGGAGACCTACGCATGGAAGCAGAGGGCAAGGCTGAGTTACTAAATGAGTACTTTGCATCTGTCTTCACCAAGGACGAAGATGCTGCCAAAGTCATAGTGAAAGAAGAGGTAGAGGAGATAAGAACTGATGAAGACGAGGTACTAGAAAGGCTGGTTGTACTTAAAGTAGATAAGTCACCAGGACTGGATGGGAAGCATCTTAGGATGCTGAAGGAAGCAAAAGAAAAATCACGGTTATTGGCCATAGTCTTCCAATCCTCCTTGGATATGGAGCTGGTGCCAGAGGACAGGAGAATTGCAAATGTTACACCCTTGTTCAAAAAAAGGTGTAAGATAAATCCAGCAACTATAGGCTGGTCAGTTTAACCGCGGTAGTGGGGAAGTTTTTAGAAACAACAATCAGGGACAAAATCAACAGTCACTTGGACAAGTGTGGATTTGTTAAAGGCAAATCGTGTTTAACCAATTTGATTGAGTTTTTTGATGAGGTAACAGAGAGGGTTGATGAGGGCAATGCGGTTGATGTGGTGTATATGGACACCCAAAAGGCATTCGACAGAGTGCCACATAATAAGCTTGCCAGTAAAGTTGAAGCCCATGGTAGAGGCAGAAACCCTCAGACATTTTTAAAGTATTTGGATGTGCACTTGAAGTGCCGTAACCTATAGGGCTACAGACCAAGAGCTGGAAAGTAGGATGAGGCTGGATAGATCTTTTCGGCAGGCATGGACACAGTGGGCCGAAATGACCCACTTCCATGCTGTAAATTTCTATAATTCTATGAAAAGGGACAGTGGCAGCATGGATAAGAAATTGGCTAAGTGACAGGAAACAGAGAGTAGTGGTGTATGGTTATTTTTCGGACTAGAGGAAGGTACACAATGGTGTTCCCCAAGGATCGGTACTGGGATCACTGCCTTTCTTGACGTCGGTGTACAGGGCACAATTTCATAATTTGCAGATGACACAAAACTTGGAAGTATAGTGAACAGCGAGGAGGATAATGATAGACTTCAAGAAGTCATAGACAGGCTGGTGGAATGGGCAGGCACATGACAGATGAAATTTAAAAGTGTAAAGTGATACATTTTGGTAAAAAGAATAAGAGGAAATATAAACTAAAGGGTACAATTCTAAATAGGGTGGATGAACCGAGAGACCTGGGGGTATATGTGCACAAATCATTGAAGGTGGCAGGGCAGATTGGGAAAGCAGTTAAAAAAGCTTACGGGATCCTGGGCTTCATGAATAGAGGCATAGACTACAAAAGTGTGGAAATTAAGATGAGCCTATATAAAACACTGGTTCGGCCTCAACTGGAGTATTGTGTCCAATTCTGGGCACTGCACTTTAGGAAGGAGGTGAAGGCCTTAGAGAGGGTGCAGAAAAGATTTACGAAAATGATTTCAGGGATGAGGGACTTCAGTTACGTGGACAGACTGGAGAAGCTGGGGTTGTTCTCCTTAGAGCAGAGGAGATTGAGAGGAGATTTTATAGAGGTGTTCAAAATCATTAGTGGTCTAGACAGAGTAGATAGAGAAAAACTGTTCTCATTGGCAGAAGGATCAAGACCAGAGTACACAGATTTAAGGTGATTCGCAAAAGAACCAAAGTGACATAAGGAAAAACTTTTTTACACAGGGATCTGAAACAGTGGTGGAGGCAGACTCAATTACTGCTTTCAAAAGGGAGTTGGATAAGTAGCTGAAAGAAAAAAAATTGCAGGGCTACGGGGAAAGGGCGGGTGAGTGGGACTCGCTGAAGTGCTCTTGCGGAGAGCCAGCACGGGCTCGACGGCTGAATGGCCTCCTTCCGTGCTGTAACCATAATTCTATGATGGGATGAATGGCCTCCTTCTGTGCTTTAACTTCTATGATTCAAAAGCTAAGCTGTTCCGTGATGATATTTGGAAGGATAGTGGAAATCTGGAACTCTCTCCCCCAAAGAGCTGTTGAGGCTGGGTCCACTGAAACTTTGAAACTAAGGTTGAGAGATTTTTGTTTGTCAAGGGTATTAAGAGTTATGGAACCAAAGCAGATAAGATGCAGATCAGCCCTGATCTAATTGAATGGCAGAATAGGCTTGAGGGACTGAATGGCCTACTCCTGTTCCTATGGTATTCACTTGCCCTGAAAACATTCCCTCCTTGCTGGAGCATTGCCTTAGGGCTGCTCTCTGCTAGCTCGCTCAAACCAAGAATTTATGGGAAGCCTGTAAACCCAATTTAGATTGAGGATTGACACGTTAGCATGCCGTCTAACAGCCATACTCTTTTTTTTTTTGCATTCTGTTCGTAGAAGTGCTTTAGGTCTAGTGAAATAATGACGATCTATCACATCCCAGTCGATGCCACGATTTCTCGCAGTGACTTTGTTCAGCTGAGCCCTGCATTAATCCAGCAGCTTCTGAGTCAAGCCTGCACCAGAAAACACCAAACTACAGAACATGAATTTCAGCTGACCACTGCAGAAAGTAAGGTTCTTCAGCATGTGATGTGCATCTGTAGCATTTGCTCGTATCAGTGTTTTATAATGTGATGTATATTGGACTGTTTGGTGTCAGTCATGGCTCAGTGGTAGCATTATCGCCTCTGAATCAGAGAGTTGCATACATACTCGAGGCTGACACTCCACTGCTGTACTGTGGGAGTGCTGCACTGTCGGAGGTGCCATCTTTCAGATGAGACGTTAAACAGAGGCACTGTCTGCGCTCTCAGGTGGGCGTAAAAGATCCCATGGCACTATTTCGAAGAACAGCTAGGGAGTTCTCCCTGGTGTCCTGGACAATATTTGTCCCTCAACCAACATGTAAAAAAGTCAGATTATCTGGTCATTTATCTCATTGCTGTTGGTGAGACTTTGCTGTCCACAAATTTCCCAACAGTATACAGTGACTACATTTCATTGGTTGTAAAGTTCTTTGGGACCTCCTGAGGTTGCGAAAGGCACTATATAAATGCAAGTTCTTGCTTTTTTTTTTCTTTTCACTTTTCAAGATAATGATGAGTCCTAATAAAGAAATTCTGGTAACGATAAAAGGCTCGGGAGAAATGAAGGAGTAAACACTCAGTGAGTCCTCAGTCTCATGTCTCTCTATCGTGGATGAGCACCATCATTGTGGTGAGGCCATGTAGGTCACCACAGGGAGACAGAGATAGAAAGATCTCAGGACCTCTTGCATCCTGTTGATTTTCGCAGGGGCTGAGGCAGAGTGCTGGGAGTAATCTGACCTGCTCACTTGGCATGAGAATGATGAATGCTGTGGAGAGACTGATGGAAGGAGGAGAGAATATAACTTAAAACAAAAGAATTGCATTCTCAATAATAACAACAAATGATTAATTTTTGTGAGTCCATTTTTTTTTGTTGAAATGCCTCCTTTTTTCCAGAATATATTTACGCATCGATCGCAACGTTGGTCGTGAGTCTTTGTGCCGTGTTTGGGATTGTGATTGTGTTATTCACCACCTGCACCAACGCATATCAGTATGTCATACAGGCCTTTGTAAGTCTGGCTGTGGGGTCACTAACTGGTGACGCCGTGTTACATCTCATACCCTCGGTGAGCACACTTGACTGCATTTCTCTCATAATATTTTGTATATTACAAACAAAAAATGCTTTCATTTAAATTGCAAACTATGGTGAAACTTACTGCACAACAGGAATGGCAAAGTATTGTTGTCTATATAATCTGGTATAATCGCACATTTCCTCTTCAACTTCCTGTTGTCACAATTTTGGATTACATTTTTATGAAGCTGCTTATGTAAACATCTATAAATAATAATGGACAGAAAAAGACCTACTGGTCCATTCACACAACTCTGATGCTTTGTGCAGCACAATATGTATACACCCCTCCCCATCTGAAAGTCTTGTCATCTCCTGGGAAAGGTGAGAAAACCAGATAGAAATCCAGGCCAACAAGGAATAAAATCTGGAAAATTCCTCTCCGACCCACTTGGGCGATTGAAACTAGTCTAATAGGCCACTGGCCCTGATAAATGTTATAAAGTACCTACCTGTTATATGAGGTGATCTCTTCCCCAGCCGTAAACGGGTCCCCCTCTTGCTTGAAGAAATTCAGCAAATCAGCTTTCAATCTGCATATAGATTGGAAATCCTGTATGTAAACAGTCACCTGTAACAATGTTATTGCAGGTTCTATTGCAAGTGGTGCTGATTTTCTGAAGCTCTTTCCAACTCCATCGCCATATTACGCATAATAAAAATACTCACATCCAACTGACCATGGGCAATGCCAGGGTAATTTACTAGTATTTGTTAAAAGCACTAACTATAGAAAGATATAGCTTCTCTCATATCAATGCTAGAAAGTATGCTAGTATGGACATCGAGTGATACTGTCCACATTTGAACAACCTGCCAATATTCACTATCTAGGTCCATTCGTGAAGAACAGTGTCAGTGCGTGAAGTATCAGAGGACTATAAGCAACAATGGTCCTGTACCCCAGTATGAATGAAAATCTTCAGGAGAGGAGAGAAGAAATATAGAAGAAATAAATCACTGTACCAGGGACCTAAAATGACTTTATATCACTTAAGATAGGTCAGCTACCGTTCAAATCCTATCCCTCGAGCTGCTTTATTTTTATTAAAATAAATATAAGATAGTCACCAATAAATCCAATAGGGAATTCAGGAGAAACTTATTTACCCAAAGAGTGGTAAGAATGTGGAACCCATTACCACAAGGAGTAGTTGAGGCAAATAGCAAAGATGCATTTAAGGGGAAGTTATATACACACGAGGGAGAAAGGAATATAAGGATATGTTAATAGATGAAGGGGGTGGGAGGAGGTTCGTGTGGATCATAAAGGCCGGCATAAATCTCTTGGACTCTATGTAATTCTATGTAATATCTAAAGAAAGGTCTCCTGTGTATCTTTGTTTCAGTTTCTTGGCTTACACTCTCACACGGATGATCACAGCCACTTGTCAGCCTCTCACACCTGGAAGCTGCTGTCTGTTCTTGGAGGCATCTATGCATTCTTCCTGATGGAGAAGATATTTATCATATTAATGGAAGATGACGATGTGAGTATTTTTCTTTTTAAAAGGATGTACGAACACCAGCAGCACCAGGCACACCAGCAGCACCAACAACAACCTTCTCCGCAATCACCTGATGCTGCACAGGACACAGGGTATCAGTACCCGACCACATTGCTGCCCGGGATTCACCATGGCCAGATGTATATCACGTGACACTGTACACCCTGGCTGCCATATGATGTGCCAGGCTGGCACCATCCCACACCAACACCATAAAGCATCCCTACAATGTCCAAGCCATTCCTTTCACACTCACCACCATTGCAGGGGGTACCATTATGTTTCACCATTCACTGCAACTCACTATGCCACTTTCAAAGGTGCGCACAAATCTGTCCAAGAACACAAAGTGTTGAAAAATAAAGGTTTCAATGCTTGACACTACATTAATAGAAACTTTACATGAACATTGCATAAAATAACCAAGTGCCTACTCTTGTGTGTTATTAGTTGGTATGATTGCACTTAGGTGAGGGTGAGTGTGAGAGGTGGATAGTGAGATGAGAATGTGATAATAGAGAGAGGGATAGGTGGAGGTGCAAGGTAAGTTGGTGTGAGTAAGGATGTGCAGGAGTAGGGTAGGGAAGGCAGAGTGATGGGGATGTGATGAGAGGCACAGCAGGATGAGGTAGCATGTGACTTTGTACTCACATTTAGTGATCTACTGAGATCATTGAAAGGTTTGCGTCACTGCAGCCATGTCCTCCTGACCACATCCCTGCTTGTGCCCTCCTGTGCAATGTGCAATCAGGCTGGGTTGGTGTCCTGGGGACGTCTCTTCTGCCCATGGGAAGGGAAGAGGACCTCCCTGTGTGCTGTGACTCCCTCCATAAGCAGAGGAGGGAGTCATGGGAGAGCCTGGGTGCAGCCCTGAGCCTTTGTGCAGTGATTGACAGTGTTTGCAGAACCTCAGTGCTGTAGAACACTAACAACACAATTTCAAAATAAATTTGGACATGGTCCCTTTAAGGAAACTGGCTTATGACGTATCATCAAATGACGTCACCAGACCCGCTTCCTCTCTAATTGGCTGGGAAACGAGCTGAGCAGGCTTAACGAGCCCAATCAAGGGAAATTCATTTCACAGAGTGAGATGGAGCCAGCAGCGGGGTTGGGAATCGTCACTGACGTCATCTGCCACATACCCGCTGAAGTCAGCAAAATCACAGCCAGAGTTATATGAACTACAGCAAACATGACCAATTATACAGCAAAGTCTCCCGATGAAAGCAGGATTATTTTTCCAGTAAAATGTGAGTGGAGGATAGTTACATAATACAAATTCTGTGCGTAAAAATCAATCCCAGTCACATACAGTAATGCAGTCTGCAGGTGTGATTGACAGGGGAATTACCCATTCTGTCTGAGGCTTATGGTGCCACTATGTGCAGCCTATGGCCCTAAGTGGAGGAAGAGCATCCAGGAGGGTGCTGAGCAACTCGAGTCTCGTCGCCGAGAGCAAACAGAAATCAAGCGCAGGCAATGGAAGGAGCGTGTGGCAAACCAGTCCCACCCACCCTTTCCTTCAACCATTGTCTCGCCCACCTGTGACAGAGACTGTAATTCCCGTATTGGACTGTACGGTGCCACCTGAGAACTCACTTTTAGAGTGGAAGCAAGTCTTCCTCGATTTTGAGGGACTGCCTATGATGATATGATGATGATGGATTGGTATAAGACAAGGCTGCCAAGGAAAGGGGAGGAATATCTCCTTCAGGGCAGCCACTCCACTCACTCCTTAATGGAACTAATAACATGATGAAGATTTGCAAAAATGCAACAATATTTGATTCAGATTTCAAATGAATAAATATTGATCCCTCATGCTATCAGTTAGATGCATCTGTCTATCTGCACCATGTGCTACTGAAAAATAACATGATTCATGGGGAAACCTTCCTTGCAAGCACAGATATAATGGAAACAAATCTTGAAGAGATAATTGAATACTGCTCTGCTTATTTATTGAGAAAAAAAAGGACTTGCATTTATACAGAGCTTTCAGGATGTCCCAAAGCGTTTACAACCAATGAAGTATCTTTGACATATAGTCGTGTGTAATGTAGGAAATGTGACAGCCAATTTGCACACAGCAAGCTGCTATAAACAGCAATGTGATAATGCCCAGATAATCTGTTTTTGGTGGTGTTGATTGAGGGATAAACATTGGCCAGGACACTGGGGAGAACTCTCCAACCTAAATGAACCCCCAATGAACCACAATGCAGGGCTCCAATCCAACAACAACTTATATTTATATAGCGCCTTTAACATAGTGAAACATCCCAAGGCACTTCACAGGAGTATTATGAGATAAGAAATTTGACACCGAGCTGCATAAGTAGAAATTAGGGCCCCAAGTTTCCACACGCAGCAAAACAGGCGCCCCTCCGAGCTGGGTGCCCGTTTTTCGCGCCGAAAACGGCGCCTGAAAAAAAACGCGCTATTCTCGAGCGCTTTGCAGCTCGGTCAGCTTGGCGCGGCACCCAGGGGGCGGAGCCTACCACTTGCGCCGATTTTGTAAGTAGGAGGGGGCGGGTACCATTTAAATGAGTTTTTTTTCGTGCCGGCAACCCTGCGCGTGCGCGTTGGAGCATTCGCGCACGCGCAGTGTGAAGGAAACATTGGCACTCAGCCATTTTTGTAGTTCTTTGTAGCTGTTCAATTTTTAAAATTTTTTAATAAAACCACATTGCCCTTCCATGATCAGCACTGAGGCTTCTTGCAGCAGTGAGAAGGCTGCAGGAAGCCTCAGAAGTTGAGGCAGCCGTTTCCCGACGGGCCCGACCGACGGCAGGGGGGCCTCCCCCCACCCCCCGCCATCGGGAATGGCTGCCTCCTCCCTGCCTCCCCCCGGCTGCCATCGGGAACAGCTGCCTCCTCACTGCCTCCTCCCCCCCCCCGCCATCGGGAATGGCTGCCTCCTCCCTGCCTCCCCCCCGCTGCCGTCGGGAATGGCTGCCTCCTCACTGCCTCCTCCACCCCCCTGCCTTTGGGAATGGCTGCCTCCTCCCTGCCTCCCCCCCGCTGCCGTCGGGAATGGCTGCCTCCTCCCTGCCTCCCCCCCGCTGCCATCGGGAACAGCTGCCTCCTCACTGCCTCCTCCCCCCCCCCGCCATCGGGAACGGCTGCCTCCTCACTGCCTCCTCCCCCCCCGCCGTCGGGAACGGCTGCCTCCTCCCTGCCTCCCCCCCGCTGCCGTCGGGAATGGCTGCCTCCTCACTGCCTCCTCCACCCCCCTGCCTTTGGGAATGGCTGCCTCCTCCCTGCCTCCCCCCCGCTGCCGTCGGGAATGGCTGCCTCCTCCCTGCCTCCCCCCCGCTGCCATCGGGAACAGCTGCCTCCTCACTGCCTCCTCCCCCCCCCCCGCCATCGGGAACGGCTGCCTCCTCACTGCCTCCTCCCCCCCCCCCTGCCGTCAGGAACGGCTGCCTCAACTTGTGAGGCTTCCATAGAAACATAGAAACATAGAAAATAGGTGCAGGAGTAGGCCATTCAGCCCTTCTAGCCTGCACCGCCATTCAATGAGTTCATGGCTGAACATGAAACTTCAGTACCCCCTTCCTGCTTTCTCGCCATAACCCTTGATCCCCCGAGTAGTAAGGACTTCATCTAACTCCCTTTTGAATATATTTAGTGAATTGGCCTCAACTACTTTCTGTGGTAGAGAATTCCACAGGTTCACCACTCTCTGGGTGAAGAAGTTTCTCCTCATCTCGGTCCTAAATGGCTTACCCCTTATCCTCAGACTGTGACCCCTGGTTCTGGACTTCCCCAACATTGGGAACATTCTTTCTGCATCTAACCTGTCTAAACCCGTCAGAATTTTAAACGTTTCTATGAGATCCCCTCTCATTCTTCTGAACTCCAGTGAATACAAGCCCAGTTGATCCAATCTTTCTTGATAGGTCAGTCCCGCCATCCCGGGAATCAGTCTGGTGAACCTTCGCTGCACTCCCTCAATAGCAAGAATGTCCTTCCTCAAGTTAGGAGACCAAAACTGTACACAATACTCCAGGTGTGGCCTCACCAAGGCCCTGTACAACTGTAGCAACACCTCCCTGCCCCTGTATTCAAATCCTGCAGCCTTCTCCCTGCCTGAAGCACTTTCACACAGGTAGGAACATGGTTTATTTAATCTTTTCTTTGCTTATAAATTTTTATTCAGGTTGGAATTATTTGTATAAGTATAACTAAGGATTTATTGTAGAATGTAATGACTTCCCTCCGCGCGCCCCCCCCCCCCCTCCACCTCGTTCCGGACACCTAATTTGTAACCTGCGCCTGATTTTTTAATGTGTAGACAAGGTTTTTTCAGGCCTACAAAAATCTTCACTTGCTCCATTCTAAGTTAGTTTGGAGTACGTTTTCACTATGGAAACTTTCAAATCAGGCGTCAGTGGCCGGACACGACCCCTTTTGAAAAAAAAATTCTGTTCAAAAGTGAAACTGTTCTACATGACTAGAACTGCAGAAAACTTAAATGTGGAGAAGTGCGATTTCTAAGATACTCCGTTCTCCACCAGTTGCTCCTAAAAATCAGGAGCAAATCATGTGGAAACTTGGGGCCTAGATCAGGTGACCAAAAGCTTGGTCAATGAGGTAGGTTTTAAGGAACGTCTTGAAGGGGGAAAGAGATAGGGAGGGGAGAGACCATGGAGGGATTTGAAAACAAGGATGAGAATTTTCAAATCGAGCCATTGGTTAACCGGGAGCCAATGTAGGTCAACAAGCACAGGGGAGCGGGTCTTCGTGCAAGTTAGGACATGGGCAGTCGAGCTTTGGATCGCCTTTAGTTTAAGTAGGAGGCCAGCCAGGAGTGCATTGTAATAGTTAAGTGTAGAGGTAACAAAGGCATGGGTAAGGACTTCAGCAGTGGATAAGCTGAGGCAAGGGTGGAGACAGGCGCTGTTACGGAAGTGGAAATAGGCAGTCTTAGTTATGCTGCGGATATGTGGTCAGGAGCTCATTTCATGGTCAAGTCTGACACGGCTGAAACAGCAGAGGACGAGTTACATCAGCAAGTAATTGTTCGGTGATGCTAGCTTGGTTATTAAAAGCTGGCTGACTATAGCAGGAAGAACGCAAGACTGTAAAACAAAACAACCTAGCAGTAATAGCATTTAACCTTCCATTTAAGTTTAGGATATCTGAACTAATCCTGAGGATCTGTTGTATGGAGCACCCCGAGTTCAGATGATATGCTGTGCCTCGTGTTGAATTCCAAATCCTGATTTTCATGGTATTCTGTATCTGGTTGTAGGATGAACACGACCACCATCACTGTGACCATGTGATGGCGCTTCAGGCATTTAAAGAGGACCAAAAGAGCGAGCAGAAGAAAAAGCAGACAACATCCCAGGTGGAACTGGTAAGTGTTGGACAAGGGGGCGGGGACTGAAACTCTAACCAACGTTTTACCACCTCCCTGTTGTCTCACCCACTCTTGGGGGGTATTGTCCTCCTCGACCCCGCCCAAAAGTAGGCGGGATGATTGCAGCGAATGCTGCACAATTTTGGTGGTGAGACCTTCCTCTCCCCCTACCCCTGCCAGGACCGCCACTGGCTGCTACTTTCCTGCCTGCCACATGCAAATCATGGTGGGAGGGGGCAGGGCCTAGGCGAATTTTCCTCCTTTCCGCTCCAATTACCGATGTTTCCCAGGCTGCCATGTGGAAAGTGGTAGGACCCCAGTTCACCCAATGGAAGGACAGGGCCTTGCAGGGCCCTCCTCTCCCTCCAGTGAGCACTGAAGGACTTGGCCTTGGCCTCTTCTGGTGTTGCAGCAGTGACCCCACCCTTGTTCCGGCTCCTGGAATCCCACCATGCATACTTAATGACTCCCGACCCGGCCAGATGCATTGGGTTCCGGGTTGGATAAAGAAGGACAGGCGAAATCCTGGCCCATGGAACTCCACCATGAAGAAGAGTATTCACTCCACGTCTTCCTTATCTCATTCTATTGTTCTTCCTTTCTTTTTCCTTTTTTTAACCTTCCTTTTCTCATTCTTCTTGTTTCACTATTTTTTTCTCTCTTTCCTGTATTCCAATTAGATTTGTAAAAACATTTTCTCGGAATGTGGGCATCGCTGGCAAGGCCAGCATTTATTGCCCATCCCTAATCGCCCTTGTGAAGGTGGTGATGAGCTGCCTTCTTGAACAGCTGCAGTCTGTGTGGTGAAGGTGCTCCCACAGTGCTGTTAGGGAGGGAGTTCCAGCATTTTGACCCAATGACGACGAAGGAACGGCTATATATTTCCAAGTCAGGATGGTGTGTGACTGGGAGGGGAACATGGAGGTGGTGGTGTTCCCATGCACCTGCTGCCCTTGTCCTTCTAGGTGGTAGAGGTTGGGGATATTAATCACTCCGTACTGTTTCCATGTTTAGATGGCCTCTGAGGTGTCCTTGGAAGTTGACTCTGGTCATCATCCCAATAAAGGTTAGTTTGCTTAAAAATCATTGACATATCTCAATTTTGTTGGATTGAGAAGATCTATCTGAATTACCTTGGACTTACTGCCACTGCATCACTGCAACTTCACTGGAATTGCAGCGTAAACCTCGCAAAGTTACAGCAAGACAGAGAAATAAAGTCGGAAAGAATTCAGGGCTTTTGTTGCAACCATTTTCAGACATCTCAAATGTGGAATATTGGATTGATTATAATCCTAATTGTTCCAACTATTATATAGAATTACATAGAAACTATAACACAGAAACAGGCTGTTTGGCCCAACTTGTCCATTCTCTGTGCTCTGCCTGTCTGTGTGCACATTAGAAGAAAGAAAGAAAGACTTGGAATTATTTAGCGTCTTTCACGACCACCGGACGTCTCAAACGCTTTACAGCCAATGAAGTACTTTTGGAGTGTTGTCACTGTTGTAATGTCGGAAACATGGCAGCCAATTTGTGCACAAGCAAGCTCCCACAAATGGAAATGTGATAATGACCAGATCATCTGTTTTTTTTGTTATGTTAATTGAGGGATAAATATTGGCCAAGACACCAGGGATAACTCCCCTGCTCTTCTTCAAAATAGTCCCATGGGATCTTTTACGTCCTCGTGAGGGAGCAGACGGGGCCTCGGTTTAATGTCTCATCCGAAAGACGGCACCTCCAACAGTGCAGTGCTCCGTCAGCACTGCGAGTGCCAGCCTAGATTTTTTTTGTGCTCAAGTCCCTGGAGTGGGACTTGAACCCACAACCTTCTGAAGCAGAGGCGAGAGCTACCCACTGAGCCACAGCTGACATATTTGTGACTATATGAAACGTTTTATAACCTGAGGTGCTTTGCATTATTTTCCATATGTACCAATCTATGCAAAGAACACAATGATACTGAGGAAGCTTTTATCTGCTCACCCTCTAGTACACTGATACATTACACCCCTTAGTTGTTTATTGGACCTCTCAGCTACGATGGATTAGAATATGCTGTAACTGAAGGAAATAATGAATCAACTGGAGTAATCGCACAACTTAAATATATCACAACATGTTGTTGGAGTGTGTTATACACCTTATATATATATATATAACCTGCTGTGTTCCCTTTCCCCACAGGCTTGCGGGTGCTTCCCTACATGATAGTGATTGGAGATGGTATACATAACTTTGCAGATGGGCTGGCTCTAGGAGCAGCCTTCTCTGTCTCCTGGAAGGCAGGACTCGCCACAACAGTTGCGGTTTTATGCCATGAACTTCCTCATGAAATGGGTATGATTTGTCTTTGTTTTTTAATACTCCTTTATCACAAGATTTATCCTTTATCACAAGATAACTATGAATAAGGATGGCCTTTCGGCCAGTCATGGTTCATCTATCCAGATTAAGACCCTAAAACTCGGCTATTGTAGCATCTGGATTGTTATGTTGGGGTCCCCATGTTTCTGATTCGCATGCTTAAATATTAAATGGAAATAGCTATGTGGGGAGCATCAAGTAGTTCATTGTGCTTCATGAGAAACAGTTCAACAACTGAAACTTAAACTAAAGCACAACAGAATTTTTCACAGTGACCAACCTTTTAGCAAAGCTAAGCAGAGGTACCTTTTGGGATAGCAATAGATGTCAAAGTAATGCTCCTCACAATCATTCAATTGTCCTTATTCAAACTCTGTGGACTCCTTTAAGACATATTTCCCCCCTGCTCCGTTTCTTGAATCTCCTGTGAGATCTCTAGCCATTCTCTGATCTCCTTAATCTGGCCACTAATAGGTGTATGAGAGTGGGTAAAAGTGAATCTCCTCCTGATTTTCACCGTGGAATTCAGAAGATTGAGAGGTGATCTTATCAAAACGTATAAGATTATGAGGGGGCTTGACAAGGTGGATGCAGAGAGAATGTTATAGGGGAGACTAGAACTAGGGGACATAATTTTAGAATAAGGGGCCGCCCATTTAAAACTGAGATGAGGAGGAATTTCTTCTCTGAGGGTTGTAAATCTGTGGAATTCGTTGCCTCAGAGCTGTGGAAGCTGAATCATTGAATAAATTTTAAGTCAGAGATAGACAATTTCTTAGTGAGTCCATGATCAGATCAGCCATGATCTTATTAAATGGCGGAGCAAGCTCGAGGGGCCCTATGGCCCACTCCTGCTCCTATTTCTTATGTTCTTAACCGATAAGGGAATAAGGAGTTACGGGGAGCGGGCAGGGAAATGGAGCCGAGTCCATGATCAGATCAGTCATGATCGTATTAAATGGCGGAGCAAGCTCGAGGGGCCGTATGGCCTACTCCTCCTATTTCTTATGTTCTTATGTAACAATAATGAGTTTGTCCTCCTTTGCACTTTAGGTGATTTTGCGGTTCTGTTGCATTCTGGTATTTCTGTGAAGAAAGCTGTTATCATGAACTTTGGCAGTGCGTTGACTGCCTTTATTGGACTCTACATATCATTAGGTGTTGCAACAGATGAGGCAGTTCAGGAATGGATATTTACTGTGGCAACAGGACTCTTCCTATATGTTGCTCTTGCAGATATGGTGAATATATCTTTATGTAATAACATTTTATATGATTATTGCTGCTCATATTTGCATGTGCGAGTACAGCTGTGTAATTAAGGATGTAGACCCTAAATACTGAGCCAGCCAATATCAGTTAAATAAGCATAGACTGCATATCACCCCTGGTGATCTGGATAGCTTGGTGCCGCACCGGGTGATACCTTCACTTACTAGGCCTTAGATTGAGCTAAATCCGACATTTCTCCACAATTCTGCCCCAAGTCGGGTGGGATAATGGTGGAAATGAAAGAAAGGTCACAGTGCTTCAGCGACCACAAACTTCCTCTTCACGGCCCAGCTGGGTAGGCCGGCGTCCCCTTCACCATCTGTCACATGTAAATGGCGCTGGGCAGTCGAGTGCCTGATTGTTCTACTTACTGCTTCTGTTTCCACTGACTCCAGGGACCGCCAGGAGAAGGCTTGAGTAAGCCCTGGGATGGCAATAGCAAGCCCTCTAGGTCGCGGATGGAGAGAGTGAAAAACCTAGTGGTGGCCTCCTCTCCTTCCATATAGGTCCCAAACGTTTACTTGCTTAAGTCCCCAGAACAGTCCAAAGCGATCAGTGAAATCAGCACTACAATCTTCGGGACTCTTCTAAGGCTATTCGCTCAAATTGTGGTGCTGTGGCAGGCCCCTTCACTGACTGTTCTGCACAATTCAACTTCAGATATACGTCTTTCGGATGAGACGTTAAAGTGAGGCCCCATCTGCTCTCTCAGGTGGATGTAAAAGATCCCATGGCACTTTTTGAAGCAGAGCTATGGAGTTATCCCCGGTGTCCTGTCGCCAATATTTATCCCTCAATCAACATAACAAAAACAGATTATCTGGTCATTATCACATTGTTGTTTGTGGGAGCTTGCTGTGCGCAAGTTGGCTGCCGCGTTACCCATATTTAGCAGTGACTACACTCCAAAAGTACTTCAGTGACTTAAAGCGCTTTGAGACGTCCGATGGTCGTGAAAGGCGCTATATAAATGCAAGTCTTTCTTTCTTTTCTTTCTTTATGGATGGCAAACTGTTTCAGAAAACCTGGAGGGTTAATCGGGCCTGCTCATTTTAATTGTAACATCACAAGTAGAACAATTTATGTAACTACTCAGAGACATAAATGAGCTTGGATAAATTCAATTAAATGGGAGAAAGGCTAGACTCCACACTTCTGCTTTCTCTGTTTTATTGCTACACCACTTGCAAGATCTGGGAGGAATACTCATTAACATTGCTTACAGGGATCCTCTAACCTCTTAATTTTCGTGTCTGTTCCAGTCTGTTCCTCTGAGCTCGGCCTTTCTTTCTGTCCCACTATATTTTTCCTTCTTTCTAACCTGAAACCTCTCATTCTCTGATCTTTGTGTCTGACATTATTTTACATCTCTGTTCCTCACCTCCCTTATTGTTTGCCCCCAATCTTTCTCTCTCTCCCACAGCTATCTCTATTTCTTTCACCAAAATATTTTATCTTTCCCCAATCTCCTACCCCATCCCTCGTTTTGTGCTTGCTATTGCCCATATTGTTCTCTCTCCCTGATGTTTCTCTTTCTTTGGCCTGATCTCTCTCTCTCTCTCTGCTATGATCTCTGCCTTTGTCTTGGACCAGCCCTTCTGATTCTCTCTACTATCTCTTGCCCTGTTTTTAATGACCTCATCTCTCCCTGCTTCCTCTGCCCACATGTCTCCCTGACCTCAGAACTGAAAATAGAGGAGTATAATAAGAGGTTAAATAACCATTTTACTTGGCTGAGAGA
Organism: Pristiophorus japonicus; assembly: GCF_044704955.1. NCBI lineage: Eukaryota > Metazoa > Chordata > Chondrichthyes > Pristiophoridae > Pristiophorus > Pristiophorus japonicus. The sequence continues at coordinate 295,276,323 of NC_091981.1, read as the reverse complement.
GCCAATAAACTTCCTGTGAAATTTAAATGGCCTGCATGACTTAAGGAAATAGAAAGGATGGGAGTATAAGGCCAGGGCTAGGAGCAGGATGGGCTGGGATGGTAGAAGCAGTGGGGGGGCGGACGGGGAGACGCCTGGTGAAACTGAAGAGGGGGAAAATTGGGCCATGGGTCAGGGAGCAAATGGCATGGCAGAGGGGCAGGGTTAAGCTGCCAGGATACCAAGAAAAGTACAGATTGAGTTGGGAGCCAAGGTCAGCTGGGAGACAGAAAGGAGACACATTACTGACACCTACTATTGGTAGACCTGCACTGCAAGGTAAATATGTTAACTTTACAATTTAAGGTACCCAGGTGTCACTAAGTATCACAAGGCATGGCAAAAATCGTGACACACAAGAATTAAGAAATGCAATAGCAGAAACTGCGTGCAGTGGCAAGACAATTCTTATATTAAATAGATATAAGAATGAGAAGAGGGAACAAAGAAAGGAATTTATGATGGGGAACAAAGAAATGGCGGGCCAGTTGAAAAATTACTTTGGTTCTGTCTTCACGAAGGAAGACACAAATAACCTTCCGGCAATACTAGGGGACCGAGGGTCTAGTGAGAAGAAGGAACTGAAGAGAAATCCTTATTAGGCGGGAAATGGTGGTCGGGAAATTGATGGGATTGAAGGCCGATAAATCCCTGGGGCCTGATAGTCTGCATCCCAGAGTACTTAAGGAAATGGCCCTAGAAATAGCGGATGCATTGGTGAGCATTTTCCAACAGTCTATCGACTCTGGATCGGTTCCTATGGACTAGAGGGTAGTTAATGTAACACCACTTTTTAAGAAAGGAGGGAGAGAGAAAACAGGTAATTATAGACCGGTTAGCCTGACATCAGTAGTGGGGAAAATGTTGGAATCAATTATTAAAGATGAAATAGCAGCATATTTGGAAAGCAGTGACCGGCCCAAGTCAGCATGGATTTACGAAAGGGAAATCCTGCTTGACAAATCTTCTAGAATTTTTTGAGGATGTAACTGGTAAAGTGGACAAGTGAAACCAGTGGATGTGGTGTATTTGGACTTTCAAAGGGCTTTTGACCAAGGTCCCACACAGGAGACTGGTGTGCAAAATTAGGGCACATGGTATTGAGGGTAATGTACTGACATGGATAGAGAACTGATTGGCAGACAGGAAGCAGAGAGTTTGGATAAACGGATCCTTTTCAGAATGGCAGGCAGTGGGTGTCGCAGGGCTCAGTGCTGGGACCCCAGTTATTTACAATATACATTAATGATTTGGATGAGGGAATTGAGTGTAATATCTCCAAGTTTGCAGATGCCACTAAGCTGAGTGGCAGTGTGAGCTATGAGGAGGACGCTAAAAGGCTGCAGGGTGACTTTGACAGGTTAGGTGAGTGGGCAAATGCATGGCAGATAATGTGGTTAAATGTGAGGTTATCCACTTTGGTGGCAAAAACACGAAGGCAGAATATTATCTGAGTGGCGGCAGATTAGGAAAAGGGGAGGTGCAGCGAGACCTGGGTGTCATGGTACATCAGTCATTGAAAGTTGGCATACAGGTACAGCAGGCAGTGAAGAAGACAAATGGTATGTTGGCCTTCATAGCTAGGGGATTTGAGTATAGGAGCAGGGAGGTCTTACTGCAATTGTACAGGGCCTTAGTGAGGTCTCACCTGGAATATTGTGTTCAGGTCTCCTAATCTGAGGAAGGACGTTTTGGTCTCCTAATCTGAGGAAGGACGTTCTTGCTATTGAGGGAGTGCAGCGAAGGTTCACTAGACTGATTCCCGGGATGGCAGGACTGACATATGAGGAGAGACTGGATCGACTGTGCCTGTATTCACTGGAGTTTAGAAGGATGAGAGGGGATCTCATAGAAACATATAAAATTCTGACGGGACTGGACAGGTTAGATGCAGGAAGAATGTTCCCGATGTTGGGGAAGTCCAGAACCAGGGGACATAGTCTAAGGATAAGGGATAAGCCATTTAGGACTGAGATGAGGAGAAACTTCTTTACTCAAGAGAGTTGTTAACCTGTGAAATTCCCTGCCTCAGAGAATTGTTGATGCCAGTTCACTGGATATATTCAAGGGGAAGTTAAATATGGCCCTTACGGCTAAAGGGATCAAGGGGTATGGAGAGAAAGCAGGAAAGGGGTACTGAGGTGAATGATCAGCCATAATCTTATTGAATGATGGTGCAGGCTCGAAGGGCCGAATGGCCTACTCCTGCATCTATTTTCTATGTTTCTATGACATTCAGTCCTCAAGCCGGTCTTTTGCACAGACAACATAAGAACATAAGAAATAGGAGCAGGAGTAAGTCAAACGGCCGCTCGGGCCTGCTCTGCCATTTAATAAGATCATGGCTGATAATCAACCTCAACTCCACTTTCCTGCCCGATCTCCGTATCCTTTGATTCCCCTGGACTCCAAAAATATATCTGTCTCAGTCTTGAATATATTCAGAACCTCAGCATCCACAGCCCTCTGGGGCAGAGAATTCCAAAGATTCACTACATTCTGAATGAAGAAATTCCTCCTCATCTATGTCTTAAATGGCCTACCCCTTATCCTGAGACTATGCCCCCAAGATCCAGAGACTTCAGCCAGGGGAAACAACCCTTCAGCATCTATCCTAGACTGGGTGATGTGTAATGAGAAGGGACTAATTAGCAATCTTGTTGTATGAGGCCCCTTGGGGAAGAGTGACCTTAATATGGTAGAATTCTTTATTAAGATGGAGAGTGACACAGTTCATTCAGAAACTAGGGTACTGAACTTAAGGAAAGCCAACTTCGATGGCATGAGGCGTGAATTGGCTAGAATAGACTGGCAAATGATACTTAAAGGGTTGATGGTGGATAGGCAATGGCAAATATTTATAGATCACATGAATGAACTTCAACAATTGTACATCCCTGTCTGGAGTAGAAACAAAACCGGGAAGGTGGCTCAACCATGGCTAACAAGGGAAATTAAGTGTTAGATCCAAGGAAGAGGCATATAAATTGGCCAAAAAAAGCAGAAAACCTGAGGACTGGGAGAAATTTAGGATTCAGCAGAGGAGGACAAAGGGTTTGATTAGGAGGGGGAAAATAGAGTACGAGAGGAAGCTTGCCAGGAACATAAAAACTGACTGTAAAAGCTTCTATAGATATGTGAAGAGAAAAAGATTAGTGAAGACAAACGTAGGTCCCTTGCAGTCGGTCTCAGGTGAATTTATAATGGGGAACAAAGAAATGGCAGACCAATTGAACAAATACTTTGGTTCTGTCTTCATGAAAGAAGACACAAATAACCTTCCGGATGTGCTCGGGGACCAAGAGTCTAGAGAGAAGGAGGAACTGAAGGGTATCCTTATTAGGCGGGAAATTATGTTGGGGAAATTGATGGGATTGAAGGCCGCTAAATCCACGGGGCCTGATTGTCTACATCCCAGAGTACTTAAGGAAGTGGCCCTAGAAATAATGGATGCATTGGTGATCATTTTCCAACAGTCTATCAACTCGGGATCAGTTCCTATGGACTGGAGGGTAGCTAATGTAACACCATTTTTTTAAAAAGGAGGGAGAGAGAAAGCGGGTAATTATAAACCGGTTAGCCTGACATCAGTAGTGGGGAAAATGTTGGAATCAATTATTAAGGATGAAATAGCAGCGCATTTGGAAAGCAGTGACAGGATCAATCCAAGTCAGCATGGATTAGTGAAAGGGAAATCATGCTTGACAAATCTTCTGGAATTTTTTGAGGATGTAACTAGAAGAGTGGACAAGGGAGAACCAGTGGATGTGGTGTATTTGGGCTTTCAAAAGGCCTTTGACAAGGTCCCGCATAAGAGATTGGTGTGCAAAATCAAAGTACATTGTATTGAGGGTAATATACTAGCATGGATAGAGAATTGGTTGGCAGACAGGAAGCAGAGAGTCGGGATAAACGGGTCCTTTACGGAATGGGAGGCAGTGACTAGTGGAGTGCCGCAGGGCTCAGTGCTGGGACCCCAGCTATTTACAATATACATTAATGATTTGGATGAAGGAATTGAATGTAATATCTCCAAGTTTGCAGATGACACTAAGCTGGGTGGCGGTGTGAGCTGTGAGGAGGATGCTAAGAGGCTGCAGGGTGATTTGGACAGGTTAGGTAAGTGGGCAAATGCATGGCAGATGCAGTATAATGTGGATAAATGTGAGGTTATCCACTTTGGAGGCAATAACACGAAGGCAGAATATTATCTGAATGGCGGCAGATTAGGAAAAGGGGAGGTGCAACGAGACCTGGGTGTCATGGTTCATCAGTCATTGAAAGTTGACATGCAGGTACAGCAGGCGATGAAGAAGGCAATGGCATGTTGGCCTTCATAGGTGGGGATTTGAGTATTGGAGCAGGGAGGTCTTACTGCAATTGTACAGGGCCTTGGTGAGGACTCACCTGGAATATTGTGTTCAGTTTTGGTCTCCTAATCTGAGGAAGGACGTTCTTGTTATTGAGGGAGTGCAGTGAAGGTTCATCAGACTGATTCCCGGGATGGCTGGACTGACGTATGAGGAGAGGCTGGATCAACTGGGCCTTTATACACTGGAGTTTAGAAGGATGAGAGGGGATCTCATAGAAACGTATAAGATTCTGACGGGATGGGACAGATTAGATGCGTGAAGAATGTTCCCGATGTTGGGGAAGTCCAGAACCAGGGGACACTATCTTAGGATAAGGGGTAGGCCATTTAGGACTGAGATGAGGAGAAACTGAGGTGAATGATCAGCCATGATCTTAGTGAATGGTAGTGCAGGCTTGAAGGGCCGAATGACCTACTCCTGCACCTATTTTCTATGTTTCTATGTTTCTTACCCTGTCAATCTCCTTCAGAATCTTGTATGTTTCAATGAGATCACTCTTCTAAACTCTGGAGAGTATAGGCCCATTCTACAGAATCTCTCATCATAAGATAGCCCTCTCATTCCAGGAATCAATCTAGTGAACCTCTGTTGCACCGCCTCCAAGGCAAGTTTATCCTTCCTTAGATAAGGAGATCAAAACTATGCACAGTACTTCAGGTGTGGTCTCACCAAGGCCCTGTACAATTGTAGCAAGACTTCCTTCCTCTTATACTCCAACCCCCTTGCAATAAAGGGCAACTTGCCATTTGCCTTCCTCAGAGAGTTGTTAACCTATGGAATTCCCTGCCGCAGAGAGTTGTTGATGCCAGTTCATTGGATATATTCAAGAGGGAGTTAGATATGGCCCTTGCGGCTAAAGGGATCAAGGGGTATGGAGAGAAAGCAGGAACGGGGTACTGAAGGAATGATCAGACATGATTTTATTGAATGGTGGTGCAGGCTCGACGGGCTGGATGGCCTACTCCTGCACCTATTTTCTATGTTTCTATATTTCTTATTGCTTGCTGTACCTGCATGCTAGCTTTCTGTGTTTCTTGCACAAGGACATCCAAATCTCTCTGAACACCAACATTTAAAAGTTTCTCACCATTTAAAAATTATTCTGTTTTTCTATTCTTCCTACCAAAGTGAAAAACCTCACATTTCTCTACATTATACTCCATCTGCCACCTTACCGCCCATTCACTTAGTCTATCTGTATCCCTTTGCGGACGCTTTATGTTTTCCACACAGCTTACTGTCCCATCTAGCTTTGTATTGTCAGCAAACTTGGATACATTACACTCAGTCCCTTTATCTAGGGCATTAATATAGATTGTAAATAGCTGAGGCTCCTGCACTAATCCTTGCGGCACCCCACTTGTTACAGCCTGTCAACCTGAAAAAGACTCGTTTATCCCTACTCTCTGTTTTCTGTCCGTTAACCAATCCTCTATCCATGCTCATACATAACCTTCAATCCCATGAGCCCTTATCTTGTGTAATAATCTTTTATGTGGCATCTTTTCAATGCCTTTTGTAAATCCAAATACTACATCCACTGGTTCCCCTTTATCTACATTGCTAGTTATATCCTCAAAAAACTCAAATAAATTTGTCAAACATGATTTCCCTTTCATAAAACCATGTTGACTCTGCCTAATCATGTTATGATTTTCTAAGTGCCCTGATACCACTTCCTACATAAGAACATAAGAAATAGGAGCAGGAGTAGGCCATTTGGCCCCTCAAGCCTGCCCAGCCATTCAATAAGATCATGGACTCAGCTCCACTTTCCATAACCCTTTACTCCCTTATCGCTCAAAAATCTATCTCTGCTTTAAATATATTTAATCACCCAGCCTCCACAGCTCTCTGGGGCAGAGAATTGCATAGATTTACAACTCTCTGAGAAAAGAAATTTCTCTTCATCTCAGTTTTAAATGGGCGGCCCCTTATTTTAAGACTATGTCCCCTAGTTTTAGATTACCCTATGAGTGGAAATATTCTCTCTGCATCCACCTTGTCGAGCCCCCTCATTATCTTCTCAGTTTCAATGAGATCACCTCTCATTTTTCTGAACTCCAATGTGTATAGGCCCAACCTACTCAACTTATCCTCATAAGTCTACCCCCTCATCTCCGGAATGAACATTCTCTGAACAGCCTCCAAAAGCAAGTATATCTTTCCTTAAATATGGAGACCAAAACTGTACGCAGTACTCCAGGTGTGGCCTCACCAATACCCTGTACAGTTGTAGCAGGACTTCTCTGCTTTTATACTCTATCCCCCTTGCAATAAAGGCCAACATTCCATTTGCCTTCCTGATTACTTGCTGTACCTGCATATTTTTGTGTTTCATGTACAAGGACCCCAGGTCTCTCTGTACTGCAGCACTTTGCAATTTTTCTCCATTTAAATTATAATTTGCTTTTCTATTATTTCTGCCAAAGTGGATAACCTCACATTTTCCCATATTATACTCCATCTAACACATTTTTGCCCACTCACTGAGCCTGTCTATATCCCTTTGTATATTTTTTGTGTCCTCCTCACAATTTGCTTTCCCACCCATCTTTGTATCATCAGCAAACTTGGCTACATTACAATTGGTCCCTTCATCCAAGTCATTAATATAGATTGTAAGTAGTTGAGGACCCAGCACCGATCCGTGCGGCACCCACTAGTCACTGTTTGCCAACCGGAAAATGATCCATTTATCCCGACTCTCTGTTTTCTGTTCGTTAGCCAATCCTCAATCCATGCTAATATATTACCCCCAACCCTGTGAGTTTTTATCTTGTGCCGTAACCTCTTATGTGGCACCTTATCAAATGCCTTCTGGAAATCCAAATACAACACATCCACTGGTTCCCCCTTAACCTTGTTCGTTACATCCTCAAAGAACTCCAGCAAATTTGTCAAACATGATTTCCCTTTCACAAAACCATGCTGACTCTGCTTGATTGAATCATGCTTATCCAAATATCCCGCTACTGCTTCCTTAATAATGGACTCCAGCATTTTCCCAATGCCAGATGTTAGGCTAACTGGTCTATAGTTTCCTGCTTTTTGTCTGCCTTCTTTTTTAAATAGGGACATTACATTTGCAGTTTTGCAATCCGCTGATACTGCCCCAGGATCCAGGGAATTTTGGTAGATTACAACCAATACATCCACTATCTCTTAACAATGGATTCCAATATTTTCCCGATGACTGATGTCAGGCTAACTGGCCTGGAGTTCCCTGTTTTCTCTCTCCCTCCTTTCTTAAATAGCAGTGTTACAGTTGCTACCTTCCAATCTGCTGGGACCATTCTAGAATCTAGGTAATTTTGAAAGATCAAAACCAATGCATCCACTATCTCTGCAGCCACCGTAGGTTGTAGGCCATCAGGTCCAAGGGATTTGTCGGCTTTTAGTCCCATTAGTTTCTCTGGTACTTTTTCTCTACTTGTATGAATTAATTTAAGTTCCTCACTCTCATTAGACCCTTGGTTCCCCACCATTTTAGGTATGCTTTTTGCATCTTCTAGTATGAAGACAGGTACAAAATATTTGTTTAACGTTTCTGCCATTTCCTTATTCCCCATAATAATTTCTCCTGCCTCACCCTAAGGGACCAATGTTTACTTTTGCTACCCTCTTCCTTTTTACATACTTGTAGAAGCTCTTACAATCTGCTGTTATATTTCTTGCTAGTTTTCTCTCATAGTCTATTTTTTCCCTTTTTATCAATTTTTTGGTCACCCTTTGCTGGTTTCTGAAACTCTCCCAATCCTCAGGCTTACTACTATTCTTTGCACCAGAATAAGCTGCTGGTTTCTGAAACTCTCCCAATCCTCAGGCTTACTACTATTCTTTGCACCAGAATAAGCTCCTCCTTTTAATCTAATGCTGTCCTTAACTTCTTTAGTTAGTTCCAATGCATAATATAGCTTTGTTGAGGCATAGAAACAATAATCTTTTTTGGGAATATGGTTCTCATTTTATTTCCCTTTTCCTTTAGCTCCCAGAGATGATGCGAGCAAAGTGCAAAAATCCCTGGATTCTATTCCTTCTGCAAAATGTGGGATTACTTGTCGGCTGGACCATCCTGCTCCTACTCACGCTCTTCGAGGATCAAATCCGATTTGGATAGAGCGAGGACTTGTTTTTGTTCTGAATCTTTGGGACAGTTTATGTAGTTTACCTTTTAATCTTCTTCACTGCAGTGCAGTGGTTGCAAAATTGGTGGTTGAACGCATTTATTGAGTAATATTGAATCAGCCAATCCAATTTATATATTTTTTAAAAGTGGGGCATAAAGATAACCCTGGGAACTACAGGATAGAGAGCCTGTAGTGGGTAAAACATTAGTGGCATCCTGAAGGAGGGAATAATGAAATACCTCGAGAGATAGGAAATAACAAGAGGAAGTCAGTATGGTTTACGGAAGGTCACTTATTTCTGACAAATCTATTACAGTTCTTCAAAGTAATAATGAACCTGGTGGACAAGGAAAACCCAATAGACATTCAATATTTTGAGTTTAGCAAAGCATTTGTCATTGTGGCATGCAGGGAATTAGTCCACAAGATTGGAAGGCACAGAATTGACTAGGGGTGGGAGGTTGTATAGATCTGAAAATTGGATGCAATATCATGGAATCTATTCTTCTATTCTATTCTATGTCTGAAAAATAGGAAACAGGGTAACTGTACAAAGGTGCTATGTTTTTATGTGACTTTAGTCTTTATTGTTTGTGCTTGTGTTATTGTCATTTACAATGTGCATAAATGATTTGGAAATAGAGACAGAAACAATGATGCATAATTTGCTGGGAATGACAAATAAAAAATGGAGGTGGGGAGGAGCAAATAAAAGCGAACAAGTAGAACAAATACTGAGGGAGCTGGATAGATTGGTAAATGGCAGATATTGTTTAACATGGATAAATTGATGAGATTGGGAGGGCAATAATGAATATGAATCCAACTTAATGAATATTAACCTACAGGGATATCTGAGGTTATTGTGGCTAGCTGCTGAAAGCATCAGAACAGTTCATGGCTAGGATAAAAAAGGCAACAAGACCTTAGGGTATATAGCCCATGGTTACAGAGCATAAGTCCCAGAAAGTATTCAAGACTCTAAGCAGCAAAACTAAGTTGAACCCTAATAATACATTTGACATAATCACACGTTCAGAAGGCAGAAGATGAACATACATTTTACATTTAACTAGTTTTCACAGCGAATGTTGAGAATAGACTGCTGAGGAAGGGAATGAAGGGGGATAATATCAACAAATTCAAACAGGAACTGGATAGAGAATTGGCAGAGAAGAAGATTGAGGAGTATGAGATGGAATAAGGTATGATTTTTGTCAATGGCAGGGCTAACAAAAAGTACTGCCCTGCACATTCGTCTATTCCTAATGCCCTCACAAAAACAATAGACTACAATTTCTCTTTATCCCAATTTCCTGGCAAGTGCTGGGCACTGGAAGTGTTTGTGAGCAGGGGATTTCATGTCACAAGAGAGCTGGACAAAACCCAGAGGAATGAGCATTGCCATCAAGTCAGAATGTTGACCTTTCACCTCTTTCAACAGCCCAGGCTGATGGAATGAATGTCTCCTCTCTTTGAAGATGTAAAGTCCTAAATGACAAGAACCTGGGGCTGGCTCTTCCTTGCTTCAAGTGGCCATGAACCCAGACCACAACATGGCGTTGATCCTCAGGGCAGCAACGGGAATAGCCAATGCTGAAACTGGAAATGCTACACTCATGTCATAGAAGTTACTCTTCTGAAGTTTATGTCATGGTGCACTGTTGGACAGGTGCAGAGGGAGTTTAGTCGGGTATCTGAATCAAGCTATATCGAATCTTTGATGCTGACACAGTGTAAAAAGCACTAAGTCTGACCACAGAACTCAACTTGATTGTTCAGCAAAAATAAAAGTGGGTTATGAGACTTTCTTTGTTCATCTGTGAAGATGCATATCCCACCAATCTCATTGTGCGCATCTCCACCAGAGGAAAATATCATTACAACTTCACAAATAACTTAGAAGCGTGTCTTGTTGATAGCCATAGTTGTGTGTAAAGGGACAGCAGGATAAGTAATAGCTCCTTTCACACTACCGCTGTTATTTCAAACCCCACTTTCTATCTGAAGGCAAGGTGAACTGAACTTTAAAGCTGTGTAACAAGTATACATATATACAGATATATATATATATAAATCTCAGCTCCTCTGACTCAACAAATGTATTCAATGAGTAGCTGAAACACACCTGTAATTCCTGTACTTATTGTAATGTATGTATATAATGTGTCTCCAAAAGTATACCATTTATCACTACTATAAAAAAAACTATTTATAACAGCATCTTACATAAAGTGTCAGCCTTGACTCAGTTGGTAGCATTCTCAGCTTTGAGTCAGAAGGTTGTGGGTTCAAGTCCCACTCCAGAGACTGGAGCCCCTGAAGGTGAGGCTCAAAGCTGGAAGTGTTTTATTAAAGGAAGTTGGTGAAGTGGGGGCAGGGCTGGGTTAGTAACTCCTGTGACATTAGAACTAATAGCTTCAGCAGTGGCTCAGTTGGTAGTACTCTCATCTCTGAGTCACAGAGACTTTCAGAGACTTGAACATAAAAGGCTGACACTCCAGTACAGTACTGAAGGAGCGCTGCACTGTCGGAGGTGCTGTCTTTTGGATGAGACATTAGACCGAGGCTCCGTCCGCCCTCTAAGGTGACCGTAAAAGATCTCACAGCACTATTTCAAAGAAGAGTCAGGAGTACTACCTGGTCAATATTTATACCTCAACCAATATCAGTAAAGATAGATGATCTGATTGCTTGGCTCATTGCTGTTTGTAGAAACTTTGCTGTGTGCAAATAGTCTGCCGCGTTTCTTACATTATAACAGTACTTCAAGTACTTCATTGGCTGTAAATTGTTTTGGGACATCCTAAGGTCATGAAAGGCTCTATGTAAATCCAACTTTATTTCTTATCTATAAAACTGAGGAGGAGGCTCTTAATGGGTAAGTGATCTCTTAAAGCAGATTCTGGTATGCTTTGACAATATAGTGCTTGGATTGGCCTTTTCTAAGTTTGGCACTATTTTCCCACTGGCAATAGTTGGGAGGAACATAGGAAAAGAGTAAACCATTCAACCCCTTGAGGAGTGTTACCACTAGAGGTAATCTGATTTTATACCTGGCATTAGTGGTAAACAAAAGTTGCTCAGTTTTCCCAAGTATCAGAGGTAGAGAGGTATCACAGGGCTCGGTCAAGGAGGTGGGTGGACAATCTATAGAGGGAGCAGGTGTTACTGCCTGACCCACTGTCTGCAGTTCCCTTTTATGGTCAGCATGATGTGACTGAGATAACACTGACTGAAGTTGGTGTTATACCTCAAGCACATTAGCTAACGTCTCTCAAAGCTACTCACCAATGAACAGTGCCCATATCCTGTGTTTTCAGGTGGATAGTGCAGGACTCCAAATGGCCCAAATTGTTCAAACAACCAGTCTAATCAACTACTGCACCTAAACTCCAGTCGCAGGATAACCAAATTATTTAAGGTCGCCTACCATGCAGTCAGGAGATTTGAGAGGTAGTGTTATTTCCGCTGGTACTACAAGCTGTAGATCTCCAGTCACCTCTTGAGAGGGGTGTGTGTGGGGGGGAGGGGAGGGGAGGGTGAGAAACACTTCCATAATAACATGTGAAGATTTGAATCTATGTTAATTTATTTTTGTTATTGATATTGGTTAGTCACTATAGAGAGGCAGTGTTTACATTTATGAAGGCTGCACTATTATCTCTCCACTAAAATAAACAAAGATAACGCACATTTCTTCACAATGGTGTGGTTCTGTTCAACAAAAGGGGAAGGGTGCTGACTGAACAGTCACAGAGTATTTTCAAACTTCATGTTACATTTTCCCTTGGTTTTTCTAAGCTCCAAAGTGCCCTACAGGCTCGTCATCCTTTATACATTATTGTGTTGAAATCAACATTTATTACACTGTTTCCCAGCCTAATACATTCATTCCTGGGGGATTGGAACTGTGGAACTCCTAAACTCTTTCAGTAATTCCTTACTCCAACAATCCCCAAGCTTTCAGAACAGATCTAGCAGCTCAAAACTGGGCATCCATGAGGCGCTGTGGGCCATCAGCAGCAGCAGAATTGTACTCCGCCACAGTCTGTAACCTCATGGCCCGGTATATCCCTCATTCTACCATTACCATCAAGCCAGGGGACCAACCCTGGTTCAATAAGGAGTATAGAAGAGCATGCCGGGATCAGCACCAGGCGTACCTAAAAATGAGGTGCCAACCCGGTGAAGCTACAACACAGGAAGCAGCATGCTATAAACAGAGCTAAGCAATCCCACAATCAATGGATCAGATCGAAGCTCTGCAATCCTGCCGTATCCAGCCATGAATGGTGGTGGACAGTCAAACAACTTAACGGGAGGAGCAGGCTCCAAGAACATCCACATCCTCAATGATGGGGGGCGCCCAACATGCGACTGGAAAGGACAAGGCTGAAAGTGTTTGCAACCATCTTCAGCCAGAAGTGCCGAGTACACAATCCATCTTGGCCTCTTCCTGAGGACCCCATCATAAGAACATATGAACATAAGAAATAGGAGCAGGAGTAGGCCATCTGGCCCCTGTGCCGCCATTCAATAAAATCATGGCTGATCTGATCATGGACTCAGCTCCACTTCCCTGTCCACTCCCCATAACCCTTGATTCCCTTATCGCTCAAAAATCTGTCTTTCTCCACCTTAAATATATTCAATGGCCCAGCCTCCACAACTCTCTGGGGTAGAGAATTCCAAAGATTCACAGCCCTCTAAGAGAAGAAATTCTTCCTCATTTCCATTTTAATTGGCGACCCTTTAATCTGAAACTATTCCCTCTAGTTCTAGATTCCCCCATGAGTGGAAACTTTCTCTCTGCATCTACACTGTCAAGCCCCCTCAGAATCTTATACATTTCAATAAGATCACCTCTCAGTCTTCTAAACCATCCTGCAAACACTCTATGAACTCTTTCTCAAGGCTACCTTTGCTAATTTAATTTATACAATCAATATGAATATTAAAATTACCCATGATTATTGCCATACCTTTCTTACAAGCCTCCATTATTACTTGATTTATCACCACAGAAGCCAGTCTTCAACCAATTCAATTCACTCCATGTGATATCGAGAAACCGCTGAGTGCACTGAATACAGCAAAGGCTATGGGCCACTGACAACATCCTGGATGTCGTGCTAAAGACGTGCTCCATAACAAACCACGCCTCTAGCCAAGCTGTTCCAGTACAGCTCATCATCAAAGGCAGTCCCTCGGAATCGAGGAAGATTTGCTTCCGCTCTTAGAATGAGTCCTTAGGTGGCTGAGCAGTCCAATGCGAGAACCACAGTCCCTGTCACAGGTGGGACAGACAGTCGTTGAGGGTAAGAGAGGGTGGGACAGGTTTGCTGCACGTTCCTTCCGTAGTTTGCGCTTGTCTTCCGCATGCACTCACCGACGAGTCTCGAGGCGCTTAGCACCCTTCCGAATCCACCTCCTCCACCCAGGGCGATCTTCGGCCAGGGACTCCCAGGAGTCGGTGGGGATGCTGCACGTTACCAAGGAAGCTTTGAGGGTGTCCTTGTAACATTTCCTCTATCCACCTTTGGCTCGTTTGCCATGAAGGAGTTCCGAGTAGAGCGCTTATTTCGGGAATCTCGTGTCTGGCATGCGGACGACGTGGCCCGCCCAGCGGAGCTAATCAAGTGTAGTCAGTGCTTCAATGCTGGAGATGTTGGCCTGGTCGAGGATGCTAATGTTAGTGCATCTGTTCTCCAAGGAATTTGTATGATCTTGCGCAGGCATCGTTGGTGGTATTTCTCCAGCGAATTGAGGTGTCTACTATATATGGTCCATGTCTCTGAGTCATACAGGAGGGCGGGTATTACTACAGCCCATGACCATGAATTTGGTGATAAATTTGAGGGCTTTGTCTTCGAACACTCTTTTCCTCAGGCGACCGAAGGCTGTGCTGGCGCACTGGAGGCGGTGTTGAATCTCCTCATCAATGTCTGCTTTTGTTGATAAGAGGCTCTCGAGGTATGGGAAATGATCCACGTTGTCCAAGGCCGCGCCATGGATCTTGATGACTGGGGGGCAGTGCTGTGCGGCAAGGACAGGCTGTAGAGGACCTTTGTCTTACGGATGTTTAGTGTAAGGCCCATACTTTTGTACGCCTCGATAAATATGTCGACAATGTTCTGGAGTTCAGCCTCTGAGTGTGCGCAGACGCAGGCGTCGTCTGCATACTGTAGCTCGACAACAGAGGTTAGGGTGGTCTTGGACCTGGCCCAGAGATGGCGAAGATTAAACAGCTTCCCACTGGTTCTGTAGTTTAGTTCCACTCCAGCGGGACGTCTACCTGACGAAGTTATAAAATTGCCCAGGTATGCCCTGTCCACAAAACGCAGGTCAAATCCAATCCAGCCAATTACGTCCCATCAGTCTACTCTTAATCATTAGCAATGTGATGTAAGGTGCCGTCGACTGTGCTATCAAGTGGCATAATTCACCAATAACCTGCTCACCGAAGCTCATTCGGGTTCCAGACGTCATTACAGCCTTGGTCCAAACATGGACAAAAGAGCTGAATTCCAGAAGTGAGGTGAGAGTGACTGCCCTAGACACCAAGGCAGTATTTCACCAAGTGTGGCATTAAGGAACCCGAGTAAAATTGAAGTAAATGGGAATCAGGGGGAAAATTCTCCACTGTCATCATACCTAGCGTAAACAAAGATGGTTGTGGTTATTGGAGGCCCCAGGACATCACTGCAGGAGTTCCACAGGACAGTGTCCTAGGCCCAAACGTCTTCAGTTGTTTCATCAATGACCTTCCCTCCATCATAAGGTCAGAAGTGGGGATGCTCGCTGATGATTGAACAGTGTTCAGTTCCATTCGCAACTCCTCAGATAATGAAGCAGACCTTACCCGCATGCAACAAGACCTGGATGACATTCAGACTTGGGCTGATAAGTGGCAAGTAATATTTGTGTCACACAAGTGTCAGACAATTACTATCTCCAACAAGAAAGCATCAGATCACCTCCCCTTGACATTCAACAGCATTGCCATCGCCGAATCCCCCATCATCAACATCCTGCGGGGGGGTCACCATTGACCAAATATTTAACTAGACCAGCCACATAAATACTGTTGCTACAAGAGCAGGTCAGAGGCTGGGTATTCTGCGGCGAGTGACTCACCTCCTGACTCCCCAAAGCCTTTCCGCCATCTACAAGGCACATGTCAGGAGTGTGATGGAACACATTACTTGCCTGGATGCTGCAGCTCCAACAACACTGAAGAAACTCAACACCATCCAGGACAAAACAGTCCGCTTGATTGGGACCCCATCCACCACCTAAACATTCACTCCCTCCACCACCGGCGCACCGTGGCTGCAGTGTGCACCATCTATAAGATGCAATTCAGCAACTCACCAAGGCTTCTGCGACAGCACCTCCCAAACCCTTCACTTCTACCGCCACCTTTACCGCCTAGAAGGACAAGGGCAGCAGGCGCCTGGGAACACCTCCGCCTCCAAGTTCCCCTCCAAGTCACACACCATCCTGATTTGGAAATATATCGCCGTTCCTTCATTGTCGCTGGGTCAAAATCCTGGATCTCCCTACCTAACATTACTGTAGGAGTACCTTCACCACAAGACTGCAATGGTTCAAGAAGGTGGTTCACCACCACCTTCCCAAGGGCAATTAGTGATGGGCAATTAATGCTTTGCCAGCGATGCCTACATCCCATGAATAAATAAAAATGAAACCGATCCTGGGTGTCAACTCACCACTATAAGGGAGATATGTCTGGGTCTGTGCCCAGGCACATTGAATCATTTGGGCGTAGTGTATATCGGAAAATCGGACGTATCGGAGGGTATGCCTGTGAAGGACCCCACCCGATATTTTCTTCCATGTAAATTTTTAAAATGTCCTATTAGTTCCGAATTTCTTGTCTTCTCTCCTCCTCTTATCTATCTTTTGTACAATTAACCTGGTGGTTACTTCAAAATATTGTAGTTTAAAACTATATTATCATGTTTCTCCAACAAAAAACTAACTGTTCACATATTTATGAGGTGTGCAGTGACCTTATGATACACAAAACAAAGCATCGGCACTATTACACTAGCAAGCTCCATCAAAATAACTCTTTGCATTTTGGTTTATCACACCTTATTATCCAACATATCTCCATTGCTAGTGGGACCTTGTTGTGCACAAATTGGTTGCCATGTTTTCCTATATTATAACATTGACTGTACTTTATTTAATTGTGTGTGAAGTGTTTTGGGACATCTGGAGGATGTGAAAAGTGCTATACAATTTACAAATTCTACACTATGGACCTTGGATATTCACTTAGGTTTCTCAATTTAAAAAATGATTAGTTTCTCTCAATTGCCCCCAACCAATTACTAAGTTTTGGAAGAAACAACTATTGACTAACTCTTTTAAGAAAAAGCTGGAGAAATCTATATCGGTATCATTAAAAATCTTACATCTACACACACTTCCTGTCGGGACCACTTAACGTCTTGTTGGCATGTTTTTGTTACACTTTTGTGCCAATCTTTACTCATTACAAATTCTGAAGTCCACGTTTATGAGGTGCTCTGCTGAAGTAATCTTGTCGTGCTGTAATGATACAATCTGGCCACTGGGTGGCTTTGTGCCCAGTCTTTGAACATCTTAAATCCCACTGTGAAAGAAATCAGCCCATTTAGTTGTTTCCTTTGCATGTAAGTGTTAGTTTCAAGTTTTGGGCTTTTTCTCATTTCTATTTTTGAACAATTCAAATGTAATTATTTTTTGAAAATGTTGTGCCTTTCATGGAGTGTTTTGCCCTCGCAAGTACAGGTACCTCAACTTACCCGACACCACCTGTCTTCGGAGACTGCGCTTCCACAAAGAGGTTAACACTGAGGTATGCCAGCTCATAAGGGGAGATCTGCAGCTTGCCAGCACCATCAGAACTGCACTGTCCGTCGAGGTCAAAGTCACCGTGGCACTGTCGTTCTACGCATCGGGTTCTTTTCAGGCCACAGCTGCCAACATTTGCAGACTGTCTCAGCATGCCACACATCGCTGCATTAGACAGGTCACTGAAGCCCTTTACGCATGCAGGAGGGACTTGATCAGCTTCCCTATGACCAGGGAGGCACAGAGTGAGAGGGCTCTAGGATTCTCCAGAATTGCAAACTTCCCCAAGGTGCAGGGAGCAATAAACTTTACGCACATCGCGATGTGGGCACCTTTTCAAGGTGCAGAGGTTTTCAACTCGTTGTCGACCACCAGCAAATAATAATGACAGTAAATGCTAAATTTCCGGGCCGCATCCATGATGCTCACATCCTGTGTTAGAGCACTGTATCCGACTTGTTTAACAATCAGCCACAAGATCAATGATGGATGCTTGGTGACAAAGTATATGGCCTCGCCACCTGGCTGATAACCCTCCTGCATGACACCCATACTGAAGCTGAGAGGCGATACTTTTATATATGTAACCCTTGGCAACCTGTATCATACCAGCACCAGAAGGCCTACCTGTTGAAGTCCCAATGGATCTCAGCATCCCTTGGGAGCACTGTATATAAGCAGGCCTCTCATGCTGTACCAATACTCTGGAGTTTAATTCAAGGAGCTAAGGTCACACTTACTCATTGCATACAGTACTCAGTTGTATCACTTATTATGAGCGTAACAATTGGCGATGAGATAACGAACAACCACGCGAAAATGAAAAGAACTGTTGGTATCCTGGAGAAATTCTCAGAAGGGGACGATTGGGAGGCCTTTGTGGAGTGACTCGACCAATACTTGTTGGCCAACGAGCTAGAAGGGGATGAGAACGCTGCCAAATGAAGGGCGACCCTCCTTACCGTCTGTGGGGCAATAACCTATGGCCTCATGAAGAATCTTCTAGCTCCGGTGAAACCAACAACCAAATCCTATTAAGAACTGTGTACGCTGGTCCAGGAATACCTAAATCCAAAGGAAAGCGTTTTGATCGCAAGGTATCGGTCCTACACGTGTCAACGGTCTGAATACCAGGAAGTGGCGAGCTATATCGCCGAACTAAGGCGCCTTGCAGGACATTACAAATTCGATGGATTCCTTGAACAAAATGCTAAGAGACTTTTTTGTGCTTGGCATTGGCCATGAGGTTATCCTTCGCAAACTATTGACTGTTGAAACACCGAATCGTAGCAAAGCCATAACGATAGCCCAGGCATTTATGTCCACCAGCGATAACACTAAACACATTTTGCAGCTTAAAAGAGGTTTCAGCCAGTACTGTACACAAAGTAACGTCGTTTTCAGGCAGGAATGCATATGGCAGAACGTACACGCCGGCAGCTGCACGACCTCAGATGACCCAGAATCGTTAATGCGAGGCAGTTAACACCTTCTTGGCGCTGTGGAGGTGATCATTGAGCCCATCAATGCCGCTTCAAACATTATGCATTCTGTGGAACAATGGGACACCTCCAGCGAATGTGCAGACGAGCTGCAAACCCTGCAAACCACCACGTTGCAAAGGAAGATCAATCCATGGTGGATCAGGCTGAACTAGAGACTCAAACCGAAGAGGCAGAAGTGTACAGGGTACACATCTTCACCACGAAATGTCCACCGGTCATGGTAAAAGTTGAACTGAACGAAATTCCAGTATCCATGGAACTAGACACGGGTGTGAGTCAGTCTATCATGAGCAAAAAGGCCTTCGTCAGGCTGTGGTGCAATAAGACACACCAGGCCCAAGCTTAGCCCCATCCACACCAAGCTACGAACTTACACTAAAGAGCTGATCCCTGTTACTGGCAGCGCAGAAGTAAAAGTCTCCTATGATGGAGCAGTGCATGAACTCCCACTATGGATTATGCCAGGAGATGGCCCCACATTGTTCGTCAGAAGCTGGCTGGGAAAAGTCCGTTGGAGCTGGGACGACATCCGAGCGCTTTCGTCCGTCGACGATGCCTCATGTGCCCAGATTCTGAGCAGGTTCCCGTCCTTGTTTGAGCCAGGCACTGGAAGTTTCTCGGGGGCGAAGGTGCAGATCTACTTGGTTCCCGGTATACGGCCGATCCACCACAAGGCACAGGCAGTGCCATATATGATGCGAGAGTAAGTGGAAATTGAGCTGGACAGGCTGCAGCGAGAAGGCATCATCGCATCGATGGAGTTCAACAAGTGGGCCAGTCTGATTGTTCCGGTTCTCAAAGGCGACGGCACAATCAGAATCAGAATCAGCGTTATGCTCCTCCTGCGCTATGTGGGAAGTCAGGGACGCTTCCAGTGTCCCTGACGACTACATGTGCGGGAAGTGCATCCACCTGCAGCACCTGACAGACCGCATTGTGGCATTGGAGCTGCGGGTGGATTTACTCTGGAGCATCCACGATGCTGAGGATGTCGTGAATAGCACGTTTAGTGAGTTGGCCAAACTGCAGGTAAATGGTACACAGCCAGATAGGGGATGGGTGACCAACAGGAAGAGCAGTGGAAGGAAGGTAGTGCAGGGGTCCCCTGTAGTCATCCCCCTGCAAAACAGATACACCGTTTTGGGTACTGTTGAGGGGGATGACTCATCAGGGGAGAGCAGCAGCAGCCAAGTTCATGGCACTATGGATGGCTCTGCTGCACAGGAGGGCAGGAAAAAGAGTGGGAGAGCGAGAGTGGTAGGGGATTCTATTGTAAGGGGAATAGATAGACGTTTCTGCGGCCACAATCAAGACTCCAGGATGATATGTTGCCTCTCTGGTGCAAGGGTCTGTAAATTCCTGGATTCTTTTACCTCAATCTGGTTCAGTAAAATTACTGAGTCGAATACCTCTTGTGCTTTGAACAAAGCAGTCTTTATTACCGGCCAGTAAGACCTATCAGACAGAAGATATACTTTCTGGATAGAGCGTACACACTCCCTACGGATAGGTGAAGTTACATCGTAAAGCGTCAACAGTTATACAGTTTTGAAATCAGATAACAAAATACAATTAGATTGACAGTCTAACTCAGCCACTCATTAGTCAATCTATATGAGATGTTTTTATGAAAGCTCAAGCATTGCCTCTAAATGTTTCAATCTAGTGGTGTGACTATTAGCTGAGACCTTGCAATTTTGCAGATTTATTTCATGTTACAATTAGATGTTATTGGCAGGATTAGTGACTTGAAACCTTGAGAAAGACTGTTAGCTATGCTGATGTTGCACTATTTGCAATCTGACATTCTCCCAGCTATTCTTCCATGGCTTATACATTTTCATATATCCCGTTTACTTTACTGTCCTTAATTCCATATATTCCGTTCAGATATCCACAGGTCAAGGATGTCTCGGAGCGGGTGCAGGGCATTTTGAAGGGGGAGGGTGAACAGCTAGTTATCGTGGTGCATATAGGTACCAACGATATAGGTAAAAAACGGGATGAGGTCCTACAAGATGAATTTAGGGAGCTAGGAGCTAAATTAAAAAGTAGGACCTAAAAAGTAGTAATCTCAGGATTGCTACCAGTGCTACGTGCTAGTCAGAGTAGGAATCGCAGGATAGCTCAGATGAATACGTGGCTTGAGCAGTGGTGCAGAAGGGAGGGATTCAAATTCCTGGGACATTGGAACCGGTTCTGGGGAAGGTGGGACCAGTATAAACTGGACAGTCTGCACCTGGGCAGGACCGGAACCAATGTCCAAGGGGGAGTGTTTGCTAGTGCTGTTGGGGAGGAGTTAAACTAATATGGCAGGGGGATGGGAACCTATGCAGGGAGACAGAGGGAAGTAGAATTGGGGCAGAAGCAAAAGATAGAAAGAAGAAAAGTAAAAGTGGAGGGCAGAGAAACCTAAGGCAAAAAGCAAAAAGGGCCACATTACAGAAAAATTCTAAAGGGCAAAGTGTGTTAAAAAGACATGCCTGAAGGCTCTGTGCCTCAATGCGAGGAGTATTCGTAATAAAGTGGACGGATTAACTGTGCAGATAGCAGTTAATGGGTATGATGTAATTGGCATCATGTAGACATGGCTCCAGGGTGACCAAAGCTGGGACCTCAACGTCCAGGGGTACTCAACATTCAGGAAGGATAGACAGAAAGAAAAAGGAGGCGGGGTGGCATTGCTAGTTAAAGAGGAAATTAATGCAATAGTAAGGAAGGACATTAGCTTGGATGATGTGGAATCGGTATGAGTGGAGCTACGGAATACCAAAGGGCAGAAAACGCTAGTGGGAGTTATGTACAGACCACAAACAGTAGTAGTGAGGTTGGGGCAGCATCAAACAAGAAATTAGGAATGCGTGCAATAAAGGTACAGCAGTTATCATGGGCGACTTTAATCTACATATTGATTGGGCTAACCAAACTGGGAGCAATGCAGTGTAGGAGGATTTCCTGGAGTGTATTAGGGATGGTTTTCTCGACCAATATGTCGAGGAACCAACTAGAGGGCTGGCCATCCTAGACTGGGTGATGTGTAATGAGAAAGGACTAATTAGAAATCTTGTTGTGCGAGGCCCCTTGGGGAAGAGTGACCATAATATGGTAGAATTCTTTATTAAGATGGAGAGTGACACAGTTAATTCAGAGACTAGGGTCCTGAACTTAAGGAATAGGTAACTTCGATGGTATGAGATGTGAATTGGCTAGAATAGACTGGCGAGTGATACTTAAAGGGTTGACAGTGGATAGGCAATGGCAAACATTTAAACTTCAACAATTATACATCCCTGTCTGGAGTAAAAAATAAAACAGGGAAGGTGGTTCAACCGTGGCTAACAAGGGAAATTAAGGATAGTGTTAAATCCAAGGAAGAGACATATAAATTGGCCAGAAAAAGCACCAGACCGAAGGACTGGGAGAATTTTCTAATACAGCATAGGAGTACAAAGGGTTTAATTAGGAGGGGGAAAATAGAGTATGAGAGGAAGCTTGCTGTGAACATAAAAACTGACTGCAAAAGCTTCTATAGATATGTGAAGAGAAAAAGATTAGTGAAAACAAACGTAGGTCCCTTGCAGTCATTTAAGGTGAATTTATCATGGGGAACAAAGAAATGGCAGACCAGTTGAACAAATACTTTGGTTCTGTCATCATGAAGGAAGACACAAATAACCTTCCGGAAATACTAGAGACTGAGGGTCTAGTGAGAAGGAGGAACTGAAGGAAATCCTTATTAGGCGGGAAATTGTGTTAGGGAAATTGATGGGATTGAAGGCCGATAAATCCCTGGGGCCTGATAGTCTGTATTGCAGAGTACTTAAGGAAGTAGCCCTAGAAATAGTGGATGCATTGGTGATCATTTTTCAACAGTCTATCCACTCTGGATCAGTTCCTATGGACTGGAGCATAGCTAATGTAACACCACTTTTAAAAAAGGAGGGAGAGAGAAAGCGGGTAATTATGGACCGTTAGCCCGACATCAGTAGTGGGGAAAATGTTGGAATCAATTATTAAAGATGAAATAGCAGCGCATTTGGAAAGCAGTGACGGGATCGGTCCAAGTCAGCATGGATTTATGAAAGGGAAATCTTGCTTGACAAATCCTCTAGAATTTTTTGAGGATGCAACTGGAGTGGACAATGGAGAATCAGTGGATGTGATGTATTTTGACTTTCAAAAGGCTTTTGACAAGGTCCCACACAAGAGACTGGTGTGCAAAATTAAAGCACATGGTATTGGGGGTAATGTACTGACGTGGATAGAGAACTGGTTGGCAGACAGAAAGCAGAGAGTCGGGATAAATGGGTCCTTTTCAGAATGGCAGGCAGTGACTAGTGGGGCGCCTCAGGGTTCAGTGCTGGGACCCCAGCTATTTACAATATATATTAATGATTTAGATAAAGGAATTGAGTGTAATATCTCCAAGTTTGCAGATGACACTAAACTGGGTGGTGGTGTGAGCTGTGAGGAGGATGCTAAGAAACTGCAGGGTGACTTGGACAGGTTAGGTGAGTGGGCAAACGCATGGCAGATGCAATATACTGTGGATAATTGTGAGGTTATCCACTTTGGTGGCAAAAACACGAAGGCAGAATATTATCTGAATGGCGGCAGATTAGGAAAAGGGGAGGTGCAATGAGACCTGGGTGTCATGGTACATCAGTGATTGAAAGTTGGCATGCAGTTACAGCAGGCGGTGAAGAAGGCAAATGGTATGTTGGCCTTCATAGCTAGGATTTGATTTTAAGAGCAGAGACGGCTTACTGCAGTTGTACAGGGCCTTAGTGAGGCCTCACCTGGAATATTGTGTTCAGTTTTGGTCTCCTAATCTGAGGAAAGATGTTCTTGCTATTGAGGGAGTGCAGCGATGGTTCACCAGACTGATTTCCGGGATGGCAGGACTGACATATGAGGAGAGACTGGATCGACTGGGTCTGTATTCACTGGAGTTTAGAAGGATGAGAGGGGATCTCATAGAAACATATAAAATTCTAATGGGACTGGACAGGTTAGATGCAGGAAGAATGTTCCCGATGTTGGTGAAGTCCAGAACCAGGGGACATAGTCTAAGGATAAGGGATAAGCCATTTAGGACTGAGATGAGGAGAAACTTCTTCACTCAGAGAGTTGTTAACCTGTGGAATTCCCTACCGCAGAAAGTTGTTGATGCCAGTTCACTGGATATATTCAAGAGGGAGTTAGGTATGGCCCTTACAGCTCAAGGGATCAAGGGGTATGGAGAGAAAGCAGGAAAGGGATACTGAAGTGAATGATCAGCCATGATCTTATTGAATGGTGGTGCAGACTCAAAGGGCCGAATGGCCTACTCCTGCACCTATTTTCTATGTTTCTATAAAGTAACGATTAACCGTTTTTCGCTAAGGACCAGTACCGGCTACCCAAGGCAGATGACCTATTTGCGACCCTGGCTGGAGGAAAGACGTTCACCAAGTTGGACCTGACCTCGGCCTACATGACGCAGGAGCTGGAGGAATCTTCGAAAGGCCTCACCTGCATCAACACGCACAAACTTGTGTTCATCTACAATAGATATTTGTTTGGGATTCATTCGGCCACGGCAATTTTTCAACGGAACATGGAGAGCCTGCTAAGGTCGTTTCCGCGTACCGTGGTCTTCCAGGACGACATACTAGGCACAGGTCGGGACACCATCAAACACTTGCAGAACCTGGAAGAGGTTCTAAGTTGGCTAGATCGCATGGGACTCAGGTTGAAACGCTTGAAGTGTGTTTTCTTGGTGCCAGACGTCGAGTTCTTAGGAAGAAGAATCGCGGCAGACGGCATCAGACCCACTGACGCCAAGACGGAGGCCATCAAGAACGCGCCAAGACCACAGAACTTGACGGAGCTGCGGTCATTCCTGGGACTTCTCAACTATTTTGGTAATTTCCTCCCTGGGTTAAGTACCTTGCTAGAACCCCAACATGTGCTACTGCGCAAGGGAGATGACTGGATATGGGGGAAATAACAAGAGGCTGCTTTTGAGAAAGCCAGAAATCTGTTATGTTCCAACAAACTGCTTGTTCTGTATAACCCATGTAAACAATTAGTGCTAGCTTGCGATAAGTCATCATACGGGGTCGGGTGTGTATTACAACAGGCTAACGAATCGGGAACATTGCAAGTGGTCGCCTATGCGTCCAGGAGTTTGTCTAAGGCCGAAAGGGCTTACAGCATGATTGAAAATGAAGCTCTGGCATGCGTTTATGGCGTGAAAAAAATGCACCAGTATCTGTTTGGTCTCAAGCTTGAGCTAGAAACTGACCATAAGCCGCTCATATCGCTATTCTCAGAGAACAAAGGAATT
The DNA here is from genome assembly GCF_044704955.1 of Pristiophorus japonicus. NCBI lineage: Eukaryota > Metazoa > Chordata > Chondrichthyes > Pristiophoridae > Pristiophorus > Pristiophorus japonicus. The sequence goes on along the minus strand of NC_091981.1, from coordinate 295,251,074 downwards.
AGCACCAATGTCTCTGCCCGCAATCAAAGATGGGCGCTCACGCTGTCTGCATACAACCATGTAATCCGCCACAGACCAGACACAGAGAACTGCGCTGGTGCTCTCAGCTGGCTACCATTGCCCACCACCGGGGTGGAAATGGCACAGCCTGCAGACTTGCTCTTAGTGATGGATGCATTCAAAAATGAAAAATCCCCCGTTACAACCCACCAGATCAGGACCTGGACCAGCGAGGATCCTTTGCTGTCTCTGGTAAAATACTGTGTCCTCCATGCGAGCTGGTCCAGCATCCCAGCGGAGATGCAGGACGAGATCAAGCGTTCCAGCGGCGCAAAGACAAAATATCCATACAGGCAGACTGTCTTTTGTGGGGTAATCGCAGGTTTTGCCTAAGAAAGGCAGGGAAACGTTCGTATGCGACCTACACAGTACCCACCCAGGCATAGTAATGATGAAAGCTATAGACAGGTCCCATGTGTGGTGGCCCGGCTTCGACTCAGACTTAGAGTCATGCGAGCGACAATGCAACACTTGCTCTCAACTGAGCAATGCACCCAGAGAGGCACCGCTAGGTTTGTGGTCATGGCCCTCCAAACCGTGGTCTAGGATCCACGTTGACTTTGCGGGCCCATTCCTAGGCAAAATGTTCTTGGTTGTTGTGGATGCTTATTCAAAATGAATTGAATGTGTAATAATGTCTGTAAGCACGTCCACTGCCACCATCTAAAGCCTACGAGCCATGTTTGCCACGCACGGCCTGCCTGATGTCCTTGTCAGCGACAATGGGCTATGTTTCACTAGTGCTGAATTCAAGCAATTCATGACCCGCAAAGGGATCAAGCTCGTCACATCTGCCCCGTTCAAGCCCGCATCCAACAGCCAGGCAGAATGGGTAGTCCAAACCATCAAGCAAAGCTTGAAACGTGTGTCGGAACGCTCCCTGCAGACCCGTCTGTCCCGAGTCCTGCTCAGCTACCGCACCAGACCCCATTCGCTCACCGGGGTCTCCCCAGCCGAGCTGCTCATGAAAAAGGCGTTCAAAACAAGGCTCTCTCTTGTCCACCCTGATCTCCATGATCACGTCGAGGGCAGGCGACATCAACAAAGCATGTACCATGATCGCGCAAACTTGTCACGCGATATTGAAGTCAATGACCCTGTATTTGTACTCAACTATGGACATGGTCCCAAATGGCTTGCTGGCACGGTCATAGCGAAAGAAGCGAGTAGGGTGTTTCAGGTCAAACTGGCCAATGGACTAACATACAGAAAGCATTTGGACCAAACCAAATTGCGATTCACAAAAAGCCACGAGCAACCCGAAGAGGACACCACTAATTTCAACCCTCCAACACACACTCAAGTGGCAACCGACATCACGGTTGACCACGAAGCTGAACTCATCATCCTCAGCAACCCGGCAAGGCCAGCTGCCCAGCAGCCCAGTAAAGAACCAACCAACTCACCCACTCCTACATGTGTACCGAGATGATCGACAAGGGAGCGAAAAGCCCCAGATCATCTCACCTTGTAAATAAGTGTACTATTGACTTTGGGAGGGAGTGATGTTATGTATGTAACCCTTGGCAACCTGTATCATACCACCACCAGAAGTCCTACCTGTTGGAGTCCCAAGGGATCGCAGCATCCCTTGAGAACACTGTATTTAAGCAGGCCTCCCATGCTGTACCAACACTCTGGAGTTTAATTAAAGGAGTTAAGGTCACACTTACTCATTGCATACAGTACTCAGTTGTATCACTTTACCATGAGCGTAACAGATACAATGAGAGCCACAGAGCCACTCGCAATATCATGGAGAAAATAATTGGAGTGCTTAAGCAGCTCTTTAGATGCCTGGACCACTCAGGAGGTGACCTCCAATACCACCCAGAACAGGTAGCTCAATTCGTGGTGGTGTGCTCCATGCTGCACAACTTGGCTATCAGGAGGGGACAAGAATTGCCTGATGAGTCTGACAGTCCACCTCACCAGAGAGAGGAAGAGGAGGACGAGGAGGTGGACGCTGACATCTGCCCAGACAATCAGGCTGACGCTGAAGCCGTGCCCCCACCCCCTTGTAGACCACATGAAAGGGCCCATGGTGGCATGATAGCTGCAAATGCCTTGCGTCAGGAGCTCATCAATGAGTGCTTTGCCTGAAAGAATGTTAGTGGTATTTCCAAAGCTGACATACTGCTGGGTGTGCAGGTCATATATTAATGGTGTGCATCAACTTGGTGACAGTTAAGGTTTAAGTTGATTGAAGTTAAGTGTAATTATACCCTTTGATGTTAAGGAATCATCAGCGTGGAATGGTGTAGCTATCTGAGCTAATGCGCAACAAGGTTTTGTTAGATAAAAAATATTTAAACCGAACAGTTGTCTGAAATCATCAGTATTTCTGTAAAAACAAACCCTCCCCGCCACCGCCCCCACCCCCCCCCCCCCCCCGCCGCTTCTCCTCCCCACCTCTACCCTTCCCCTTCCCCTCCTGACTCCAAGCCGCCTGGCCGAGGAGCTCCTCAGGTAATGCTTCATTGGGGTGGGGGGGGGGGGGGAGGCGGACAAACCGCTGCTTGGACGGATACGGAAGAGGACGGTCCTGAGGTGGGAATGTGCTCTGAGCCAGAAGCAAGATGTTGCTCCTGGCTCTCATGTTTGGTTGGTAATGGGGGTGCAGCACCTTGGGGTGCAGGGCCACAGTCCGGGACCACTGGGAACGCTCTGCCACCAGTGTTTGGGCTACCAGCTCCAGGGCCTCCACCATCCCTTCCATGTTATATATTATTTGTTGGATAAAAACTCTGTGCCAACAATGCTCTTGGTACTTAGTAGGCTTTTTGCTGATGGTGAATCTCCCTCGTTCCTCCCACAGCAGCCAGACCCTTGACCTCCTGAATCGCAGGAATTGAGCGTTGCCATGCCATTGCTAAGGACGGCAACACTTTATGGCAGGAGGTCAGCGACACTTAACGCTGCCGCCCATTTCATATCTCTCACGGTACCGCCCAATTTAAAAAATGGAGACTAGGTGCTTTGAGAATGGACGAGAAGCCAGCGATCTGAAAACGTATTTGCCGCCCACGCCGGAAATAACGCCCATTTTTGGGCGATAAGCACAAAAGTGTAAAATCTAGCCCATTGTGTCTTAAAATCTTACATCTATACGCATGTTCTGTGAATTTTTGCCAAATAATTTCCAATGTCTAGATTTCTAATGGAAATTGCTCATGTAAACATGACACGCTGCAATCGCACTTTCTTGCCAGTGGTGCCTGCAGTGACTCAGTTATACATCTCCCAGCTCCTCAGCCTGTACTGAAGAGAAACTCCTGTGCTCCAAGTTCCAATCAACTCTACTCTACCTCTCTGCTACCCAAATTGCTTAAGTTTTATTTAACTATAACTTTTCTTCTTTAATATGGTAGTAGCAAAACAAATCAAATGTCAATATCTAAGTGGAATATCCAGGCCAAAGCTTCCTGTGTAACAGCGCGGATATCTTGAAGGCTGCCTGCAAATTTCCTCTGAGGGCAGTGCTCAGTGATATGCTCCAGGGTCTGATTAGGAGCTCCACAGTCGCATGATGGGGATGCTTTAATCTTCCACCGATGGAGCAGGTGACAGCATCTACCATGACCAGATCTGAGGCGGTTGATGGTTGTCCACTATTTGAGAGGAAGGATTGATCCTACAGGTTCTGTGGGGTCCTCTATAATGCATCCATTCCGCATGTCGCAGTTCTTCCAAGCATTTTGCCATCGGTCATCAACACTGAGGGGATCGCTGAAGGGCTTCTGCAATGGTGCAAAATGGTCTTCTAGATTTGAGACGGATTGGTGATAGGTTGTTCAAGTCGGCCTAGATCAGCATGACTTTGCTGGTGTAGCGGTTGTATTCTCTGGAGACTGCATATTCGTGGCGTAAGTGTGGTGGTGTAATGTTTTCAAGCACGGGGAGCCAAGGTGATGGTGTTGATAATTTTAAAATTATTTCAAAATTTCAAGATTGCTAAATTCTCATCCTTGTTTACAAATCGCTCCATGGCCTTGCCCTTCCCTATTTCTGTAATCACGGCGCGGCCTTGGACAATGTGGACCATTTCCCATACCTTGGGAGACTCTTATCAACAAGAGCAGCCTTCGGTTGCCTGAGGAAAAGAGTGTTTGAAGACCAGGCCCTCAAAACTACCTTCAAGCTCATGGTCTACAGGATTATAGTAATACCCGCCCTCCTGTATTGCTCAGAGACATGTACAGTAGAAACCTCAAGTTGCTGGAGAAATACCACCAATGATGTCTCCGCAAGATCCTATAAATCCTCTGGGAGGACAGACGCACCAACATTAGCATCCTTGACTAGGCCAACATTCCCAGCATTGAAGCACTGACCACACTTGATCAGCTCCGCTGGGCAGGCCACATTGTTCGCATGTCAGACACGGGACTTCTAAAGCAAGCACTCTACTCGGAACTCCTTCATGGCAAACAATACAAAGGTGGGCAGAGGAAATGTTACAAGGACACCCTCAAAGCCTCCCTGATAAAGTGCAACATCCCCACTGACACCTGGGAGTCCCTGGCTAAAGACCGCCTAAATGGAGGAAGTGCATCCGGGAGGGCGCTGAGCACCTCGAGTCTCATCGCCGAGAGCATGCAGAAATCAAGCGCAGGCAGTGGAAAGAGCTTGCGGTAAACCTGTCCCACCCACCGCTTCCCTCAACGACTATCTATCCCACCTGTGACAGAGACTGTGGTTCTCGTATTGGACTGTTCAGCCACCCAAGAACTCATTTTAAGAGTGGAAGCAAGTCTTCCTCGCCTATGACGATGATGATGATGATGATGATGAATCTTTTTCAGCCTCACAACCCCACAAGATGTCTGTGCTCCTCAAATTCTGCCCTCTTGAACATCCCTCATTATAACTGTTCAACCATCGGCAGGCCGTGCCTTCAGCTGTTTGGGCCCTAAGCTCTGGAACTCCCTCCCTAAACATCTCCGCTTTTCTACCTCTCCTTCCTCCTTTAAGATGCTCCTTAAAACTTACCTCTTGAACCGAGCTTTTGGTTATCTGCTTTAATTTATTCTTTTGTGGCTCGGTGTCAAATTTATCTGATTTGTTTGTAACACTGCTGTGAAGCACCTTGGGACATTTTATTAGGTTAAAGGTGCTATATAAATAAAAATTATTATTATAATTCTCATAGTGGAATTCAGCTGGACATCAACGAATTTGACATGCGGACTAGATAGCCATGCCGGAGAGCAGTACTCCGCTGTAGAATACACCAGGGCGAGTGCTGCCGTACGGAGTGTTTGAGCGTCTGTTCACCATGTGGATCTGGCGAGTTTCTGGATCAAGTTGACCCTACTCTTTAGTTTCGTCCCAAGGTTCTGGAGATGTTGTCTGTAATGTCCTTACACGCTACTATAAATTCACATGAGGCACATTCTGCAGACAAGGTCACTCTGTGACCCGAACCTTTATTCACAGGACCAAGAAGTGATGACCCTGCGTGGGACCTCCCTTTATATACCTGGGTGACCAGGTGAGGAGTGTCTCCCACAAGTTTACCCCCTGTGGTCAAGGTGTGCATTTCTTAGGTGTATGCAGTATGCAGTGTTGTTATGAAGGTTACATACATGACACTGTCTATACGACAGGATGCGATCAAACATAACTCCTAAATAGGAGAGTTTTTTGTCATGGTTTACCTATGCGCCACAAAAGGACACTTTCAAAGCTTGGTTTGCTTGATGGGTGTAGAAGTGGAATGTCGAGGTGACGGTCTTTTGCGGGTTAAACCGAAGTCGCTATTGGTAGAAGTAGGTTCCCATCCTCTATAACTCACTGCTCAGGGTCTCTTCGGTGATGGACAGAGTCATGTTTTGTGTGGCCAAGGCAATGTCATCAACGTATAAGAACTTGCGGGACTGTTTCGGGCAGGTCACTGGTGTAAACGGTGAATTACATGGATGCCAAGACAGAACCCTGTGGGAATCCATTGTCCAATGCCCTATATCTGCTCTTCTGGGTGCCAGAGTACACAGGGAAGAGTCGGTTGCTAAGCATGGAGTTGAGAGGATGGATCGTTGTTCTTTAGGATAAAATGGTGGAGAGCTTGAAAAGCAGTCCATGTTAGTATACGGTGTCATACGCCGCTGACAGGTTCACAAGCACTATGGCGGTCTTGAGCTGGTGCTGGAAGCCTGCTTTGATGTGTGTTGTTAAAGCTAACACTTGGTCGCAGCAGTTACGGCCGTTCCGGAAGCCTGCTTGCTCCTTAGCAATGGTTGGCTCGATGATAGGGTCTAGTCTGTGGAGTAGTAGCCTCTCCAGCACTTTATAACAAATATCTAGTATCAAAGCATTATATAAAAACAAGGATAAAGAGTATGACTTTAAAATGGTATCTAAATGACATCTGTGCTCCAATTATTTCCTGTCCTGTATCAATGCTTCAACTGAAGACTACATTTTGTCTTAACTCCCCGTGTGAAATGCCAGGGATGTTTGATTAGGATCCTTACAAAAATATATAAATATATTAAGGCATAAATGAGAATAGGTAATTTGGTACATCAAATCTCCAGTTTCCACAACTATATAGAACTTGCCTCATCATTAATTTTTCTCAACTTATCCTTACCTGGTCTCCTTACATAAGGAAATACATACTTGCCTTAGAAGGAGTGCAATGAAGGTTCATTAAACTGTTTCTTGAGATGACGGGATTGCCCTATGAGGAGAGATTGAGTAGACTAGGCTTATATTCCCTAGAGTTGCGAAGAATGAGAGGTGATCTAATTGAAACATATACAATTCTTACAGGGTTTGACAGGGTTAATGCTGAGAAAATGCTGGTTGAGAAATGTAGAACACGGGGTCACAGTCTCAGAATTTAGGACGGAGATGAGGAGAAATCTCTTCACTCAAAGGGTTGTGAATCTTTGGTATTCTTTACCCCAGTGACCTGTGGATGCTCAATCATTGAGTATATTCAAAACAGTGGTTGATATTTTTTGGGGAACTAAGGAAATTAAGGGATATGGGAATAGTGTAGGAAGATGGAGTTGAGATAGATCAGCCATGAACTTGTTGAATTGTGGAGCAGGCCCAAAGGGCCAAATGGCCTATTCCAGCTCCTATTTATTATGTTCTTATTCAATCTCCTGAGAAGGTGCTGCAAAATATCTTCCAAAGACAGGCCAAAGATCATCAAGTAAAATGCCACAATATCCATCTACACTTGCATCTTCCTTATTCAATCCTGGCCAATTGCTTTTCATAGGTGACATAGAAACATAGAAACATAGAGAATCGATGCAGCAGTAGGCCATTCAGCCCATCGAGCCCACATCACCATTCAATATGATCATGACTGATTATGCAACTTCAGTACCCCTTTCCTGCTTTCTCTCCATACCCCTTGATCCCTTTAGCCGTAAGGGCCACATCTAACTCCCTTTTGAATATATCTAAGGAACTGGCCTCAACAACTTTCTGTGGTAGCGAATTCCACAGGTTCACAATTCTCTGAGTGAAGAAGTTTCTCCTCATCTCGGTCCTAAATGGCTGACCCCTTATCCTTAGACTGTGACTCCTGGTTCTGGACTTCCCCAACATCGGGAACATTCTTCCTGCATTTAATCTGTCCAATCCCATGCTTCTATGAGATCCCCTCTCATTCTTCTAAATTCCAGTGAAAATAAGCCTAGTCGATCCAGTCTTCCTTCATATGTCAGTCCTGCCAGTCCTGCCATCCCGGGAATAAGTCTGGTGAACCTTCGCTGCATTCCCTCAATAGCAAGAATGCCCTTCCTCAGAATAGCAGACCAAAACTGTACATAATATTCAAGGTGTAGCCTCACCAAGGCCCTGTACAACTGTAGTAAGACCTCCCTGCTCCTATACTCAAATCCTCTCGCTATGAAGGCCAACATGCCATTTGCCTTCTTCACCGCCTGCTGTACCTGCATACCAACTTACAATGACTGATGTACCATGACACCGTTGCACCTCCCCTTTTCCTAATCTGTCACCATTCAGATAATATTCTGCCTTCCTGTTTTTGCCACCAAAGTGGATAACCTCACATTTATCTACAATATACTGCATCTCCCATGCATTTGCCCACTCACCAACTTGTCCAAATCACCCTGCAGCCTCTTTTAACATCCTCCTCACAGCTCACACTGCCACCCAGCTCTGTAAACTTGGAGATATTTCATTCAATTACTTCGTCCAAATCATTCATGTATATTGTAAATAGCTGGGGTCCCAGCACTGAACCTTGCAGTATTCCACTAGTCACTGCCTGCCATTCTCTTTGCTTCCAGTCTGCCAACCAGTTCTCTATCCATGTCAATACCTTACCCCCAATACCACGTGCTTTAATTTTGCACACTAATCTCTTGCGAGGGCCTTTGTCAAAAGCCTTTTGAAAGTCCAAATACACCACATCCACTGGTTTTCCCTTGTCCACTCTATAATAAGAATTAGGAACAGGAGTAGGCCATCTAGCCTCTCGAGCCTGCTCCGCCATTCAACAAGATCATGGCTGATCTGGCCGTGGACTCAGTTCCACTTACCCGCCCGCTCCCCGTAACCCCTAATTCCCTTATTGGTTAAAAATCTATCTGTGATTTGAATACATTCAATGAGCTAGCCTCAACTGCTTCCTTGGGCAGAGAATTCCACAGATTCACAACCCTCTGGGAGAAGAAATTCCTTCTCAACTCGGTTTTAAATTGGCTCCCCTGTATTTTGAGGCTGTGCCCCCTAGTTCTAATCTCCCCGACCAGTGGAAACAACCTCTCTGTCTCTATCTTGTCTATCCCTTTCATTATTTTAAATGTTTCTATAAGATCACCCCTCATCCTTCTGAACTCCAACGAGTAAAGACCCAGTCTACTCAATCTATCATCATAAGGTAACCCTCTCATCTCCGAAATCAGCCTAGTGAATCGTCTTTGTAACCCCTCCAAAGCTAGTATATCCTTCCTTAAGTAAGGCGACCAAAACTGCACGCAGTACTCCAGGTGCGACCTCACCAATACCCTGTACAGTTGCAGCAGGACCTCCCTGCTTTTGTACTCCATCCCTCTCGCAATGAAGGCCAACATTCCATTCGCCTTCCTGATTACCTGCTGCACCTGCAAACTAACTTTTTGGGATTCATGCACAAGGACCCCCAGGTCCCTCTGCACCGCAGCATGTTGTAATTTCTCCCCATTCAAATAATATTCCCTTTTACTGTTTCTTTTTCCAAGGTGGATGACCTCACATTTTCCAACATTGTATTCCATCTGCCAAACCTTAGCCCATTCGCTTAACCTATCTAAATCTCTTTGCAGCCTCTCTGTGTCCTCTACACAACCCGCTTTCCCACTAATCTTTGTGTCATCTGCAAATTTTGTTACACTACACTCTGTCCCCTCTTCCAGGTCATCTATGTATATTGTAAACAGTTGTGGTCCCAGCACAGATCCCTGTGGCACACCACTAACCACCGATTTCCAACCCGAAAAGAACCCATTTATCCCGACTCTCTGCTTCCTGTTAGCCAGCCAATTTTCGATCCATGCTAATACATTTCCTCTGACTCCGCGTACCTTTATCTTCTGCAGTAATCTTTTGTGCGGCACCTTATCGAATGCCTTTTGGAAATCTAAATACACCACATCCATCGGTACACCTCGTTATATCCTCAAAGAATTCCAGTAAATTAGTTAAACATGATTTCCCCTTCATGAATCCATGTTGCGTCTGCTTGATTGCACTATTCCTATCTAGATGTCCCGCTATTTCTTCCTTAATGATACCTGCCTTTTATCTGCCCCCTTTTTTAAACAGAGGCGTTTACTAGTTACATCCTCAAAAAATTCTCGAAGATTTGTCAAGCATGATTTTCCTTTCATAAATCCATGCTGACTTGGACCGATCCTGTCACTGCTTTCCAAATGTGCTGCTATTACATCTTTAATAATTGATTCTAACATTTTCCCCACTACCGATGTCAGGCTAACCGGTCAATAATTTCCTGTTTTCTCTATGTGGTCCGAGCAGTAGAGAAACCATTATATTCTATAGAGTAGTTGATCATTCCTGCTTGTACCTATCTCGATAGATTCAATCCTATTCCTAATCCATATAATTTTTGAAGGAATTCATGGCTGGACACAACATTAATTACTTTTGCCGGGAGTCCGCTCTACATATAAGAGACGATCTTCCTCTATCTCCTCTGAGTGGAATATAACCACACGTTGCACGAAGCTACATTGAATTTTAAAATCACAATTGTGTTATTTGAAGATCCAACATGAGGTCAGACTTAGACTGAAAATACAAAGACATCGCCTAGATTTTACACTTTTGTGTATATGGCCCAAAAATGGGCGTTATTTCCGGCGTGGGCGGTAAAAATGGGTTTTCAGATCGGCGGCTTCTCGCCCATTCTCAAAGCACCTAGTCTCCATTTTTGAAATTGGGCATTACTGCGAGCGATAAGAAGTCGGTGGTAGCGTTACATCTCGCTGACCTTCTGCCATAAAGTGTCATCGTCCTTAGCAACGGCATGGCAACACGCGATTCCCGCGATTCAGGAGGTCAAGGGTCATCATGTCATGTGCAGAACAGGAGACAGAGAGAGAGAGGAACCTGAGAGGGACTGAAGGCGTGTGTGGCTGTGGTGTGTGCTTGTTTGGCTGTTGTGGGAGGCATGAGGGAGATTCACCAGCAGCAAAAAGCCTACTAAACACCAAGAACATAGTTGGCACCGAGTTTTTGTTCAACAAATAATATATAGCACGGAAGGGATGGTGGAGGCCCTGGAGCTAGTAGCCAGGAACACTGGTGGCAGAGCGTTCCCAGTGGTCCCAGAGCGTGACACTGTACCCCAAGGTGCCGCACCCCCATTGCCAACCACACGAGAGCCAGGAGCAACATCTTGCTTCTGGCTCAGAGCACGTTCCCACCTCAGGAACGTCCTCTCCCGTATCCGTCCAAGCAGTGGTTCGGCCGTCATCCCTGCCCCCCACCCCATGAAGTATCGCCTGAGGAGCTCCTTGGCCAGGTGGCTTGGAGTCAGGAGGGGAAGGGGAAGGGGTAGAGGTGGGGGGAAGAAGCGGGGGTGGGGGGGAGGGTTGGTTTTTACAGAAATACTGATGATTTCAGGCAACTGTTCGGTTTAAATGTTTTTTTTAACAAAACCTTGTTGCATATTGACTCAGATAGCTGCACCGTTACCCGCTGGTGATTCCTTAACATCAAAAGGTATAATTACACTTAACTTCAAAAGGGTTTTCAGATCGCCGGTTTCTCGCCCATTCTCAAACCACCTCGTCTCCACTTTTGAAAATGTGCGTTACTGCGAGCGATAAAAAATGGGCGGTAGCATTAAATTATTTTGACCCTCTGCCGTAAAGTGTGGCCGTCCTTAGCAACGGCATGGCAATGATCGATTCCCGCAATTCTGGAGGTCAAGGGTCATCATGACATGCGCAGAAGAGGAGACAGAGAGGGAGCTCAGAGGGACTGAAGGTAATATGTCCTTACTATACAGTACAAATGTACACGAGGCCCATACTAGAGAGAAGGTCACTCTGTGACCAGTAACTTTTATTAGCCAGCACTGAAGTGCAGAAGATGGGTGGAGCTTCCCCTTTTTTACCTGAAAGTTCAGGTTAGGAGTGTCTCCCACAAGTTCACCACCTAGTGGTCAGTGTTCTCATGGTGTACAACTTAGGTCAGTTTATACATGGATTACAATGACAGTTGAATACATGACATCATCTCCCCCGCAAAGTCTTATTGGTTAAGTATCTCTGGTGGTTTATGCTCCCTTGTAGAGCGTTTGAGTTGGGGCTCCGGTTGTTGGGCGCTGGCCTGAATGTCTGCTGTTTGCGGTGCCTCAGGCCTGTCCGGACTGCCCACAGTGACTGAGCTCTCCTCCACTTGGTTCCGGTGTTCGGTCACCTGTGGTGGAGTGAACTCTACAATGTGTTCTTCCTCTGCTTCTTCTATGGAGTTGCTGAACCTCCTTTTTGTTTGATCTACCAGAATCCTATTCCCCTCTTTGGCAATCACAGTGCCTGCGAGCCATTTGGGCCCTGCAGCGTAGTTGAGGACACAGACGGGGTCATTGACAACAATGCATCGCGCCCTCGCATTCCTGTCATGGTAGTCACATTGTGATCGGCGCCTGCTCTCAACAATTTCTTTCATGGTGGGGTGTATAAGGGATAACCTGGTTTTGAGCATCCTTTTCATTAGCAGCTCTGCAGGGTGGAACCCCTGTGAGCGAGTGTGATCGGGATCTATTGGCCAACAGGAGGCGTGATAAGCGGCTTTGTAGGGAACCCCCTTGGATTCTGAGCATCCCCTGTTTGATTATCAGCACTGCTCATTCCGCCTGGCCGTTTGAGGCCGGCTTGAATGGTGCCGTTCTGACATGGTTGATACCTGGAATTCAATGCTAGTAAAGCACGGGCCATTGTCACTGACCAAGACGTCCGGTAGATCATGCGTGGCGAACATTGCCCGTAGACTTTCTATCGTGGCAGAGGATGTGCTTGAATTGAGAACGTCAAACTCAATCCATTTGGAGTAGGCGTCTACTACAACCAAAAACATTTTACCCATGAAAGGACCTGCGTAGTCCACGTGGATGCGTGACCATGGCTTGGTGGGCCAGGACCAGGGGCTAAGGGGGGCTTCCCTGGGCGCATTGCCCAGCTGAGCACACGTGTTGCACCTGCAAACACAAAGTTCCAGGTCTGCATCTATCCCTGGCCACCAAACATGTGACCTGGCAATTGCCTTCAACATGACAATGCCCGGGTGCTCATTGTGGCATTCTCGGATAAGTGCCTCTCTGCCCATCTCGGGCATGACTACTCGGTTTCCCCATAGTAAGCAATCGGCCTGAATCAAGAGTTCATCCTTTCGCCTGTGAAATGGTTTAAATTCCTCAGGGCATGCCCCGTACGTGGCTGCCCAGTCCCCATTCAGGACACATTTCTTGACTAAAGACAGTAACGGGTCTCTATTTTTCCAGACTTTGATCTGACGGGCTGTCACGGGTGAGCCTTCGCTTTCGAAAGCTTCAACAGCCATGACCATCTCAGCAGCATGCTCGGTTGTCCTCTCGTGGTGGCTAGTGGGAGCCTGCTGAGTGCATCGGCTCAGTTTTCAGTGCCCGGTCTGTGCCGAATGGTATAGTCATAGGCGGCTAACGTGAGTGCCCACCTTTGTATGCGGACCAACGAATTTGCATTTATGGCCTTGTTGTCGGCCAAAAGGGATGTTAGGGGTTTGTGATCTGTCTCCAGCTCAAATTTCCTGCCAAACAGATACTGGTGCATTTTTTTTACTGCATATACACATGCAGGCAATTCCTTTTCTACCATCCCGTGCCCCTTTCTGCCTGGGACAGACTCCTGGAGACATAAGCTACGGCTGTAACTGACCCTTGGCATTAACATGCTGCAACACACACCCGACACCATAGGGCGACGCATCGCACGTTAAAACAAGTTTCTTACATGGGTCATATAGCGTTAACAGATTGTTGGAGCATAACAAATTGTGTGTTCTATCAAAAGCCCTTTCCTAGCTGTCCCCCCAGACCCATTCGTGGCCTTTGCGTAGGAGCACGTGTAGCGGCTCTAATAGCGTGCTCAATTTGGGAAGAAAGTTACCAAAATAGTTCAGGAGCCCCAGGAACGAATGCAGCTCCGTCATGTTACGGGGTCTGGGTGCTCTCTGGATTGCTTCTGTTTTGGACGCGGTAGGTCTGATCCCGTCTGCTGCTGCCCTCATCCCCAGGAATTCTACTTCTGGAGCTAGGAAGACGCACTTCACCTTTTTCAGTCACAGACCTACCCGGTCCAGTCTGCGTAGCACCTCCTCCAGGTTGCGGAGCTGTTCTTCAGTATCGCAACCCGTGATGAGGATGTCGTCTTGAAAAACCACCGTCCTTGGAATCGACTTGAGGAGACTTTCCATGTTTCATTGAAAGATCGCGGCGGCCGAGCGAATCCCGTACGGACATCTGTTGTACTCAAATAACCCCTTGTGTGTCGTGATGGTGGTCAGCTTCTTCGACTCACTCGCCAGCTCCTGGGTCATGTAAGCTGAAGTCAGGTTCAATTTTGAAAAAAGTTTGCCACCGGATAGCGTCGCAAAGGGGTCTTCCACTCTCGGTAGTGGGTACTGGTCTTGGAGTGACACCTGATTGATGGTGGCCTTGTAATCACCACATATCCTGACCGACCCATCCGCCTTGAGCACTGGCACAATCGGGCTCGCCCAGTCACTGAATTCGACTGGCGAGATAATGCGTTCCCTCAGCAGGTGGTCCAATTCACCTTCTATCTTTTCCCGCATCATGTACGGCACCACTCTGGCCTTGTGGTGTACTGGCCTGGCATCCGGGTTTATGTGAATCACTATCTTGGTCCCCATGAAAGTGCCAATGCCGGGTTGAAATAGTTAGTCAAATTTGTCCAGGACCTGCGAGCATGATATTCGCTCCACAGAAGAAATTGCATTGACATCGCCCCATTTCCAGTTCATGACAGCAAGCCAACTCCTCCCCAGTAGTGCGGGACCGTCCCCCAGGACAATCCAGAGTGGCAACCTGTTCTCCGAATCTTTGTGGGTCACGACTACCGTGGCGCTGCCTAGCACCGGAATGATCTCCTTTGTATATGTCTGTAGCTGTGCGTCAATCGGCAATAATTTTGGCCTCCTGGCCTTGGACGCCCACAACTTGTCGAACGGTTTGATACTCATCAGGGACTGGCTAGCCCCGGTGTCTAGCTCCATTGATACTGGGATGCCATTGAGGAGCACTTTCATCATTGTCGGTGGCATCCTGGTGTATGAACTGTATATGTGCTCCACATGAACTCGCTGAACTTCAGCTTCCAGCGAGTTCCCCCAGTGCCCATTTGGCCTCATAGGGCTTACTTCGGGCCCGTCCTCCTCATACATCAACCTGGCTGCAGGCTTCCTGCACATACGCGCCAAGTGGCCGCTGACGTTGCAGTTTCTGCAGGTATATTGCTGATACCTGCAAGCTCTGGCTGTGTGTTTGCCACCACACCTCCAACATGAGCCATTGTTGGAAAGAAAAGGTCCATTACAGTCGATCGTCTCTGACTGCCTCTGTAACTGTCCTTAAACGCACCATTGACATTTGTTGATGGCCCCATTACTGGCCGCATTGTCCGTTGCGATGGCATGAATCGCCGTTCAGCTAGCCTTTGTCTCTGTTGAATTCTCCCTTTGGGTTCGACTAAATGCTCAGGCATGTCCGATTGCCCCTGTCTGCCTGGAGAACTGTGTGCCGCGTTAACAATGTTGACTCCCTGTCCATTTGCTGTATTTAAACCAAGATTTTTGTCAAACATCATCCTGGTCTCTTCCTCCCCTGAGATAAATGTCTGGGCCATCAAAGCCGCCGTTTCCAGGGTCAAGTGTTTGGTCTCAATCAGTTTCCTGAAAACCCCAGTGTGCCTGATGCCCTCAATGAAAAAGTCTCGCAGCATCTCCGCTCTGCATACATCTGGGAACTTACATAGGCTTGCCAGTCACCGGAGGTCTGCCATGAAGTCTGGAACACTTTGCCCTTCTCGCCGCCGGTGCGTGTAAAACCGGTGTCTCGCCATGTGCATGCTGCTCGCTGGTTTAAAGTGTTCCCCGATCAAATTACTGAGCTCTTCAAAAGTCTTGTCCGCCGGCTTCTCTGGCACTAGAAGGTCCTTCATCAGGGAGTACGTCCTGGATCCACAAACCGTCAGATGAGCCCTGCGTTTGTCGGCCGAATCCTGTCCCAGCCATTCCTTAGTGACGAAACTTTGCTGTAGTCTCTCAATAAAAACATCCCAATCATCACCAACACAGTACCTCTCATCTGTGCTGTTAGTGGCCATGCTCGCATGGTTTAAATCCCAGTTTCTCGTCGCCAATAATATGTCCTTACTATACAGTACAAATGCACACGAGGCTCATACTAGAGAGAAGGTCACTCTGTGACCAGTAACTTTTATTAGCCAGCACTGAAGTGCAGAAGATGGGTGGAGCTTCCCCTTTTATACCTGAAAGTCCAGGTTAGGAGTGTCTCCCACAAGTTCACCACCTAGTGGCCAGTGTTCTCACGGTGTACAACTTAGGTCAGTTTATAAATGGATTACAATGACAGTTGAATACATGACAGAAGGCGTGGCTGGGTGTGGTGTGGCTGCTTTGGGAAGAAGGAGGGATACTTTAGAGCTTCACAGCAAGTAGGCAAACAAAAAGTAGCTGTTACCAGCCACATATTTGCTAAATTTGGCCTATAATGGAGAGAGAGAAGGCATCACAGCACGCTGTGGAAACTGATGCTGGAGAAAGCAGTGAGGTGGGAGAGGAGCACATTGGAGGGCGCAAAAGAGCCAGGAGGATCTTGGACGAGGCGAATGCCTCCCTCCTGCAGGAGGTTGAGTTACGCTGGGGTGATTTGACACAGGAAGGGCGTGGGAAGCCCATCCCAAAGGCATACCAGAAGATATGGATCGAGATAGCAGAGGTGGTCTCGTCGGCGACCAACGAGGTGCGTGAGGGCAACCAATGCCGCAAACGATGGAATGACCTTGTGGGATCCGCAAAAGTATAACATTGATTTATATGTACTTATGTATTTATATAATTTGATTTGTAACAGTCATGAGTGACGATCATCAGATGTGAGGTCTTTCACTTTTACCGGGAATGTTTACTCAAAGCCTGCGGTCACGGTGCACATCTTTAGGTGAAGAAGGATAATTTTCATAATAATGATGATTACATCTGTCGGTTATGTGTTGTATCAGTGTCTGTGACAGTACCTAGTAATGATATCACGCAATGATCTCATGCCATGTCATCCTGTCACCTTTTACAGAAGAAGCTATCGACAATGAGGTCCGTGCAGAGGTGAGTGGGTGCGGGGGCCACCAGTCCCCAGCAACATCACTGACACGGAGGAGTGTGTGCTTGCACTCGCGGGGAAGCACCCC
Organism: Pristiophorus japonicus; assembly: GCF_044704955.1. Lineage (NCBI taxonomy): Eukaryota > Metazoa > Chordata > Chondrichthyes > Pristiophoridae > Pristiophorus > Pristiophorus japonicus. The sequence continues at coordinate 295,234,023 of NC_091981.1, read as the reverse complement.
CGGACAGCCATTGACGCATCTGCAGACCCTGAAGTGATACTACATGAGTAAAGCTTACACCATTGCGGAATGTAAAGTCAATAGATGCCACATCCACTCATCTTTGAACAATTATATATGATAGATGATTTCTAAAATTGTCATAGAAATAATGATGGGCTAATGAAAATCATTGGAATGCACAATGTGTTGATGGTCATGAAATGTGATGTCTGTGATGATTTTGAGAGCGGTGGTGCTTTTGTCGTGCAAATGCTGTGTGTAGCGCTGGACTCACCTTGTGACCCTCGCACCCCCTTCTCCTCTAATAACCTCATTTGTGTTTTTTAGCTCAGCCAGCAGCGCGTCCCAAGGCAAGACCATAGAGGCCAGAAGGTGGGGGCGTGGGGCAAGAGTCGACGGACGATCCTACATCTGGTGCTGAGGAGCTCTGATTCTCGCCCGTCAATCCGCTGGGTTTGTTCTCCATGGATGAGAGCACGGATTTCAAGGAACCTGCATCGCCACGCTCCAGAAACCATTCCACCCCAAGGCCATCTAGTGGTCCACCGGTCATTCCCGCCTCCACTCTGGAGGTACCAGCCCCAAGCACTTCTCCACAGGGCACCCCATTTGTCCCCAGGATGGCGCCGACCCCGCGGAAGTCCCGTGGACGCGGCAGGTCTGTTCCACGAGTGCCACATGACAGCGGAGAGATGGTACAGTTGGTACAGTTGTGCAGGAGGATTGTAGACATTGGTGACCAGCTCATCGAAGCATTGGGGGGCATATCCTGACAGCCGGCCACCATGACCAAGTACATTCCACGGATGGTGGAGGCCCTGGATGTGATAGCCGGAACACTGCTGTCACAGGCCTCCCAGTGGTCCCCAAGCACGGCATTCCACCCCTAGGTTCCGCACCACCACTGCGAATGACAGAAGAGAGCAAGGACCAAGATCCTGCTTCTGCATCAGAGAATGTTGCCCCCTTGGCATCCCCCGCTCCCGTACCCGTGCAACTGCCTTCATCCCCCCCAATTAGGCACCGCCTGAGGAGCTCCTCGGCCAGTCACCATGGAGCGAGGAGGGGAAGGGGTAGAGGTGAGGAGAAGAAGGGGAGGGGGAAGGAAAGTGAGGTGCATGTCCACAGGTAATGGCGGTGTATATCTCCATCTGGCTGTATGCAATTTATTGCAATGTATGGGGGCTGGGGACCACCCTGCTGCTTTGCCTTTGTATTCTGTGTTGCTGGACATGTTGAACATGTGATTGATGTCAATGGTGAAAAAAGTGGGGTGTGGGCGGGGGGGTTGGGTGTTATTGCCTGTGATACTTATGATTTCAGACCAATGTTGGTATAAAATATTTGTTATTGAATATAAACTTGTTGTGCATTGTCTCAGATAGCTGTACCGTTACACACTGTTGATTCCTTAACATGAAAGGGTTAAATACAACTTAACATCAATCAATGTAAACTTTAACTGGCACCAAGATGATGGGCACCATTGATGTTTGAACATACAGCAGTGTGTCAGCACTGTCACTCACATCAACGCTCTTTCAGGCAAATTATTCACGTAAGCTCCTCACGTAAGAGTGGGATTTTAAAAATACCAGCCACGCCGCTGGCATTCGTTCAAATCAGTTCCACTTTTTGTGGGTGTTTCTTGGGGCGAGTGATATTGTGGCCAATATGTGTGTGAGGTGGAGAAAGTGACGGTGGGCGATCTCCTGGGTGTTAGTTTCACCAAATGTGCTCTTTACGTCAAAAAAAAGTGGACGGGCGGTATTATTGATTTTCGGCGTTAATTCTGTGCAGAAAGTAACGCTGGGCGATATTATTGCCTTGATTTCGCCCATTCTGATGATTCCGCCCCAAAAAAGTGGGCGGCCGGTAATATTTTTTCCTGGCGTTAACCACATGGGGAAAGTAACACTCGGTGATAACTTTTCTAAAAATGCCCGTCAGTTTTCATTTTGTACCAAAATGGGCGATATCTGGGCGTTATACATCATTTCAGTGGTAAAATGTGCATTAAGTGGGCATTAAGCATGCAAAAAAGTGGAAGTTCTAGCCCATGATCCTTTGTCACCAAGCATCCAGCATTAACTTTGTGGCTGATTGTTAAACAAGTCAGATACAGTGCTCTCACGCAGGATGTGAGCATCATGGTTGCTGCCCGGAAATTTAGCATTCACTTATATTATAATTTGCTGGTGGTCGATAATGAGTTGGACATTCAGGGAGTGGAATCCATTGCGGTTCCTGAAAACCTCTGCATCCTGAAAAGGTGCCCGCATTGCGATCTGCGTACAGTCTATTGCTCCCTGTACCTTGGGGAAGTTTGCAATTCTGGAGAATCCTAGAGCCCTCTCACTCTGTGCCTCCCTGGTCATAGGGAAGCTGATCAAGTCCCTCCTGCATGCTTTAGTGACCTGTCTAATGCAGCAATGTGTGGCATGCTGAGACATCCGCAAATGTCTCCAGCTGAGGCCTGAAAAGAACCCGACGTGTAGAACAACAGTGCCGCGGTGATTTGACCTCGACGGACAGTGCAGTAGTGATGATGCTGGCAGGTTTGCAGATCTCCCCTTATGAGCTGGCATACCTCAGTAATAACCTCTTTGTGGAAGCGCAGTCTCCGAAGGCAGGTGATGTCAGGCAAGTCGAGGAAAGACTGCTTCTTTCTGTATTTGCGGGGGGTGTAACGTCTTGTCCTCCTAATCAGTCTGGCACATCTTACATTGGGCACATAATGCTGTGGAACGTACCTTCGGCCATCTCGAGTCTGCAGCATGTAATTGGTCATCAAGAGAGGGTAAGAAAGGACAGGCCCCATTGCAATAGCTCTCTGTTTTCTACCAATTTGTCACAAACAATGAATGTCCCAATGAAGACACCTATTAAATTCCAATCGGTCACAGTATGGTCAAGATATTTGTACTCCAACGACCTCCAGAGTACATCAGAATTCCCCCGAGCCTTTTAAAGGATGCGACATGTGATGTAGAACATGGCGTCCATAATGCTGTGATTAGTTCCGGTTAGTTCTGATACGTCCTTACTATACAGTATAAATGCACACGAGGCCCATGCTTGAGAGAAGGTCAGTCTGTGACCTATCCTTTATTCCTTAGCACTCAAGTGATGGAAATGGGTGGAGCTTCCCCTTTTATACCTGAAGGTCCAGGTTAGGAGTGTCTCCCACAAGTTCACCACCTAGTGGTCATTATTCTCACAGTGTGCAATTTAGGTCAGATTATACATGGGTTACAATGCTGGTTGAATACATGACAAGTTCCACTTTTTCTGGGCGATTTTTTGGGTGAGCGATATTGTGGGCGATATGTGTCCGAGGTGGTGAAAGTGACGTTGGGTGATCTCATGGCCACTAGTTTCGGCAATTATGATCTTTTAGACAAAAAAAAGTGGCCGGGCGGTATTATTGAATCTCGGCGTTAATTCCGTGCGGAAAGTAACGCTGGGCAATATTATGGGCGTTGATTTTACCCATTCTGATGATTCCGCCCCAAAAAAGTGGGCGGGAGGTATTATTTTTCCCCAGCATTAAGCGCATGGGGAAAGTAACGCCCGGCGATAAGTTTCCGAGAAATACCCATTAGTTTCCATTTTGTGGCTAAATGGGCGATATATGGACGTTATACATCATTTCAGCAGTAAAGTGGATGTTAAGCATACAAAAAAAGAGGTAAGTCTAGCCCAATGAGTCAATCGCCTGTGGCCAAATGTAGTCTTTGGTTGAAGATAATTGGCCCACGGTGTACGGACATAATACAGGCCATTTTGAATTCATACATTCTGTCCTCATTTCCATTATAAATTCCTATGCCCAAATTTATAATGGAAACTGCCTATGTAAACTTTTCACAATGTAATTACACCATCCTACCTGTGGGAAGTAGGAGGGAGGGGAAAAGGTGGAGGCAGAGGAGGAAAGAGTAGGAGGAGAAGGAGGAGGGAGAGGAAAGGGTATGGGGAGGAAAGGAAGAAGGAAAAGGAGGAGGGGAAGGTGAAAAGCAGAGGAGAGACCAAGTGGAGGAGCAGAAGGGAAAATGGAAGATGAGAAATGACACAAGGGGGCAGGTAGTTTGAGCAAAGGAGAAAAAATAGAGGGTGCAGTAATTTTAATATTCACCCTTTACCACTCCCTGCTGCCATGCACCCGTCCTCCTCCCTCCACTCTCCTCCTCTCCCCTTCTCCTTTCCTATCCTTTCTCCTCTGCTTCTCCCTCTCCCTCTCCTCGCCTCCTGCTTCGCCCATCGCCCTCCCACTCTTTCTCCTATTCCCCTTCCTTTCTCTCCTCTACTCACCCTCTCCCCCCACCTTTCTTTCCCCCTTCTAGCTGTCCCTGTAGCCACTACTTTTCCTCTTCCTCACACCTCTTTCACTCCCTCCTCTCTCCTCTCTTGCTAAGCAGTGTACAGTATGCTAAAAAATGCTCAATGGTGCTCGGGGCTGGTGCTGGGTGTTGTCTGATTGAGCTTCAGCGATGAAGATTTGATTGTTGAATGAGAGAATCACAGCAGAGTCCATGTTTCTATGGATTTATTCGATGTTTTGTTCAGCTGATTACCTTCGGGAAGTGAGGCCGGCGGGGTGAGCGCGATATTATAACAGTGCTCCACATTACAACAGTGGCTGCACTTCAAGAGTACTTCATTGGCTGTAAAATGCTTTGAGACATCCGGTGGTCATGAAAGGTGTTATATAAATGCAAGTCTTTCTTTCTTCTTTCTTTCTAATGAGCCACCAGGGGCAGTGATGGTGAGAGAGTCTAGCTATCAGGCCAGGACAGACATGGGCTGCTGAATTTTCCCATTCAAATCATTCCTCCATGTTATAAAAAGATTTCAGCCCTTGTTGTGCAATGTAATTCTGCCCAATGAATGTGTCAGGAAATGTAAGTGAAAGCAAAAGGAGATAGCTAGGGTAGAGGATGGCTCCGCATTCATTTTTTATTGCACAGGCGAGGGGGGAAAAAACGAGGGCAAAACACTCCATGAAAGGCACAACATTTTCAAAAAATAATTACATTTGAATTGTTCAAAAATAGAAATGAGAAAAAGCCCAAAACTTGAAACTAACACTTACGTGCAAAGGAAACAGCTAAATGGGCTGAATTTTTTCACAGTGGGATTTAAGATGTTCAAAGACTGGGCACAAAGCCACCCAGTGGCCAGATTGTATCATTACAGCACAACAAGATTACTTCGGCAGAGCACCTCATAAACGTGGACTTCAGAATTTGTAATGAGAAAAGGTTGACACAAAAGTGTAACAAAAACATGCCAACAAGACGTTAAGTGGTCCCGACAGGAAGTGTGTGTAAATGTAAGATTTTTAATAATATCGATATAGATTTCTCCAGCTCTTTCTTAAAAGAGTTAGTCAATAGTGGTTTCTTCCAAAACTTAGTAATTAGGTTGGGGCAACTGAGAGAAACTAATCATTTTTTAAATTGAGAAACCTAAGTGAATTTCCAAGGTCCATAGTGTAGAATTTGCAAATTGTATAGCACCTTTCACATCCTCCAGATGTCCCAAAGCACTTCACGCACAATTAAATAAAGTAGTCACTGTTATAATATAGGAAAACATGGCAACCAATTTGTGCACAAGGTCCCACTAGCAATGGAGATATGTTGGATAATAAAGTGCGATAAACCAAAATGCAAAGAGCTATTTTGATGGAGCTTGCTAGTGTAATAGTGCCGATGCTTTGTTTTGTGTATCATAAGGTCACTGCACATCTCGTGAATATGTGAACAGTTAATTTTTTTGTTGGAGAAATATGATAATATAGTTTTAAACTACAATATTTTGAAGTAACCACCCAGGTTAATTGTACAAAAGGTAGATAAGAGGAGGAAAGAAGACAAGAAATTCGGAACTAATACGACATTTAAAAAATTTACATTGAAGAAAAAATCGGGTGGGGTCCTTCACAGGCATACCCTCCGATACGTCCGATTTTCCGATATACACTACGCCCAAATGATTCAATGTGCCTGGGCACAGACCCAGACATATCTCCCTTATAGTGGTGAGTTGACGCCCAGGATCGGTTTCATTTTTATTTATTCATGGGATGTAGGCATCGCTGGCAAAGCATTAATTGCCCATCACTAATTGCCCTTGGGAAGGTGGTGGTGAACCACCTTCTTGAACCATTGCAGTCTTGTGGTGAAGGTACTCCTACAGTAATGTTAGGTAGGGAGATCCAGGATTTTGACCCAGCGACAATGAAGGAACGGCGATATATTTCCAAATCAGGATGGTGTGTGACTTGGAGGGGAACTTGGAGGCGGAGGTGTTCCCAGGCGCCTGCTGCCCTTGTCCTTCTAGGCGGTAAAGGTGGCGGTAGAAGTGAAGGGTTTGGGAGGTGCTGTCGCAGAAGCCTTGGTGAGTTGCTGAATTGCATCTTATAGATGGTGCACACTGCAGCCACGGTGCGCCGGTGGTGGAGGGAGTGAATGTTTAGGTGGTGGATGGGGTCCCAATCAAGCGGACTGTTTTGTCCTGGATGGTGTTGAGTTTCTTCAGTGTTGTTGGAGCTGCAGCATCCAGGCAAGTAATGTGTTCCATCACACTCCTGACATGTGCCTTGTAGATGGCGGAAAGGCTTTGGGGAGTCAGGAGGTGAGTCACTCGCCGCAGAATACCCAGCCTCTGACCCGCTCTTGTAGCAACAGTATTTATGTGGCTGGTCTAGTTAAATATTTGTTCAATGGTGACCCCCCCGCAGGATGTTGATGATGGGGGATTCGGCGATGGCAATGCTGTTGAATGTCAAGGGGAGGTGATCTGATGCTTTCTTGTTGGAGATAGTAATTGTCTGACACTTGTGTGACACAAATATTACTTGCCACTTATCAGCCCGAGTCTGAATGTCATCCAGGTCTTGTTGCATGCGGGTAAGGTCTGCTTCATATCTGAGGAGTTGCGAATGGAACACTGTGCAATCATCAGCGAGCATCCCCACTTCTGATGGAGGGAAGGTCATTGATGAAACAACTGAAGATGTTTGGACCTAGGACACTGTCCTGTGGAACTCCTGCAGTGATGTCCTGGGGCCTCCAATAATCGCAACCATCTTTGTTTACGCTAGGTATGATGCCAGTGAAGAATTTTCCTCTTGATTCCCATTTACTTCAATTTTACTAGGGTTCCTTAATGCCACTCGGTGAAATACTGCCTTGATGTCTAGGGTGGTCACTCTCACCTCACCTCTGGAATTCAGCTCTTTTGTCCATGTTTGGACCAAGGCTGTAATGAGGTCTGGAACCAAGTGGTCCTAGCGGAACCCGAATGAGCTTCGGTGAGCAGGTTATTGGTGAGTTTTGCCACTTGATAGCACAGTCGACGGCACCTTACATCACATTGCTAATGATTGAGAGTAGACTGATGGGACGTAATTGGCTGGATTGGATTTGACCTGCGTTTTGTGGACAGGACATACCTGGGCAATTTTCTAACTTTGTCGGGTAGATGTCCCGCTGGAGCGGAACTAAACTACAGAACCAGTGGGAAGCTGTTCAACCTTCGCCATCTCCAGGCCAGGTCCAAGGCCACCCCAACCTATGTTGTCGAGCTACAGTATCCAGACGACGCCTGTGTCTGCGTACACTCAGAGGCTGAGTATGGTCAAGATGTTTGTACTCCAACGACCTTCAGAGTACATTCGAATTCCCCCGAGCCTTTTAAAGGATGCGACATGTGATGTAGAACATTGCATCCATAACGCGGTGATTAGTTCTGGTTAGTTCCACTTTTTCCGGGTGTTTTTTTTGGGCGAGCGATATTGGGCGATATGTGTGTACGGTGGTGAAAGTGACGCTGGGCAATCTCATGGCCGTTAGTTTTGGCAAATATGATCTTTACAACAAAAAAAAGTGGCTAGGTGGTATTATTGAAACTCGGCATTAATTCCGTGCAGAAATTAATGCTGGGCGATATTATGGGCGTTGATTTAGCTCATTCTGATGATTCCGCCCAAAAAAAGTGGGCGGGCAGTATTATTTTTAATGTGGGGTGGTCGTTGCACACCAACTATCTTGACAGAGCAAGGTCTTGGTCCAATGGCAAGGGGATCCAAGACGATTGGAGACCAGGCTTTGCTGCATGGGCCTAGTGCACACACATATGTTCCTACTGACACCCTCCCTCCCTCAGGTCATCTCTCCCTGGTTTTCAGAGATCGCAGTGTAGATGAGTGCATTCATCTTGAGAGTAGCTTGCAAATTTGTCCATAAAAGACTGACACTGTACCGCGGACTCCCCCCACCCCCGGCTCCAGCTCCAGCGCACTGCTCTGCTGCATTTTGCTGCTCTCTCTCCAGCCACTCACGCTTTGGTCGTTGGTTTTTTACTAGTGACCACTCGTATTCTGGCCTCGTGTCCCAACCTGGTTGCTGGCCTCGTGTCCCGACCTCCCTATTGGTCAGTGCTGTACCATCCCTGGCATACAGGAAGCAGAGTCGGGATAAACGGGTCCTTTTCAGAACGGCAGGCAGTGACTAGTGGGGTGCCGCAGGGTTCAGTGCTGGGACCCCAGCTATTTACAGTATACATTAATGATTTAGATGACCTCACTGCTGGACTTGACCTCCGGACCTCGCTGCTGTCCCGTGCTGTACCTTCCCTGGGTTTCAACCTTGCTGCTGCTCCATGCTGAACCTTTCTTGGGTTCCCGACCTCGCTGCAGGTCCCTGCTGAACCTTTCCTGGGTCCAGACCTCGCTGCTTGTCCGTGCTGAACCTTTCCTGGGTTCCCAACTGTCATGTATCGAGACATGCTACTGCCTGTATTATTACATATGATGTACCACCAGAGGGCACTACTATGGGAAACTTGTACACCAGCTTTATGGTCATGAAGGTGTGCCACCAGAGAGCACTGCAGTGGGAGACTTGAGGGTTACCTGTACAGGTGGGCCAGATCTAGTACAAAAGGCAGGCCACCATGTGTGATACTCTGGAGTTACATTCAATGGACTAAGGTCACTACAGTTCAAGTACAATACATTGCCTCATAGAGTCATTATCAGAGCATCTAAAGAAACATAGAAAATAGGTGCAGGAGTAGGCCATTCGGCCCTTCGAGCCTGCACCACCATTCAATAAGATCATGGCTGATCTTTCACCTCAGTACCCCTTTCCTGCTTTCTCTCCAAACCCCTTGATCCCTTTAGCCATAAGGGCTACATCTAACTCCCTCTTGAATATATCCAACGAACTGGCCTCAACAACTCTCTGCAGTAGGGAATTCCACAGATTAGCAACTCTCTGAGTGAAGAAGTTTCTCCTCATCTCAGTCCTAAATGGCTAACCCCTTATCCTTAGACTATGTCCCCTGGTTCTGGACTTCCCCAACATCGGGAACATTCTTCCCGCATCTAACTTGTCCAGTCTCGTCAGAATTTTATATGTTTCTATGAGATCCCCTCTCATCCTTCTAAACTCCAGTGAATAAAGGCCCAGTCGATCCAGTCTCTCCTCATATGTCAGATCAGCCATCCCGGAAATCAGTCTGGTGAACCTTCGATGCACTCTTTCAATAGCAAGAACGTCCTTCCTCAGATTAGGAGACTAAAACTGAATACAATATTCCAGGTGAGGCCTCAGCAAGGCCCTATACAACTGCTACTATACTCAAAACCCCTAGCTATGAAGGCCAACATACCATTTGCCTTCTTCAACGCCTGCTGTATCTGCATGCCAACTTTCAATGACTGATGTACCATGACACCCAGGTCTCGTTGCACCTCCCCTTTTCCTAATCTGCTGCCATTCAGATAATATTCTGCCTTTGTGTTTTTGCCCCCATAGTGGATAACCTCACATTTATCCACATTATACTGCATCTGCCATGCTTTTACCCATTCACCTAACCTGTCCAAGTCACCCTGCAGCCTCTTAGCATCCTCCTCACAGCTCACACCACCACCCAGTTTAGTGTCATTTGCAAACTTGGAGATATTACACTCAATTCCTTCATCCAAATCATTAATGTATATTGTAAAGAGCTGGGGTCCCAGCACTGAGCCCTGCGGCACTCCACTAGTCACTGCCTGCCATTCTGAAAAGGACCCGTTTATCCCGACTCTCTTCTTTCTGTCTGCCAACCAGTTCTCTATCCACGTCAGTACATTACCCCCAATACCATGTGCTTTAATTGTGCACACCAATCTCTTGTGTGGGACCTTGTCAAAGCCTTTTGAAAGTCCAAATACACCACATCTGTGAATACGGATTCTTTTTCCCTCAATCTGTTTCAGCGAATACACTGACGCGAACACCTCTTTGCCTTTTCTGTAAAAGGCCTTTATTGAAGATTCTCAGGCCAGGACTTGTCAAGACAAAGGAACACTCTCAATCAGAGCCTGTTTACCTTTCCCTGGACAAGCCCTTTTCAGCGCGAAAAGCACAATAGATATACATTTTCAAAACAGAACACATTTGATTAGCACTTGGTCTATCCAATCCCTTTCTGCCTCCCCCCTGAGTACGTCCAATGGCAGGCAAGAAAGTCTCCCAATTAGGGCTGGTGTCAGGTCAGGTTAGTTATAGCTTTGCTACACTGTCTTCCCATATCAGTAAGGAACCCAATTAGTTTCCCTTCCTCCTTATCAGTAGAAGCTATTACTTTTCCCTTCCTATCTAGGATTGCTTTCTTTCTTTGTGCTGCCATGTGGCTTTCTCATGACCCGTGTCTAACCTCAACTTCAACTCTTGGTAACCCCTTTTTTTTCTGTTGATTCTGCAGTTGTCTGCATCTTGACATTTCTTTAGCAATTTCCCCATGATTCCCTATCTCCATCCTTTTGCCACCTTCTCTATTCATATACCAACTTCGCAACCCTTCTTTACACATTCTCATTCCCCCCTTTTATTATAACCCTGGTGCTTATTCCAAGAGTATCGCGTTTAGCCGTGCGCATTCTCTTTCCTGATCCTCCTTGTTGTCTGTGAGTCCGCCTCGAACCTCTTCGCAAGGTCTTATCAATGTCTGTTTAGGTTCTCACATCGTATCCTGTCGGAATATTATTGAATTGATAACTTCTGAAGCCTTGGTACAAGGCCGAAGAGAGGCCTTTTACCTCCTTATGGGTCAGTGCAGGAACCAGCACTTTAACCCTTGTCCCACTGGTACCCCTAATGCCAAATTTTTCTCTTACATTTCCCCCCTTTTGGCCCTTGGCTATACGCCAAGCTGGCCATATTTCCCAATAACTATCTCCCTGTAGGCAAGTTCCAAATAGGTTCGTTCACCCGGGTGGCCATCTCCCAAGCTTCAAGACCTCCTGAAACCTTCCCACAGAGTTATATAAGGTAAGTCCTTCCTGTAGGACTGCTTACATTTTCATCCCTTATGGCCTTAATCATAGTGCGTGCCCTGGACTTATCGTTTGGCCTGTTTAATTCGTGCACGTTAATCCCATCATGACCATCAGAACCAGACCCTGTATTACTACAAGTACATGTGATATTATTCTTATCCATGGGTGAATTTGAATATTAAGTCCAATGTCCCACAGCTTTGAGTACCAGGGCTGATCAGCTAGCATTGCGTTAGTATCTCTCTGTAAGTTGTCTATTTCTTCCATCAGCCGGACATACTGTTGTCTTTGATTCTGGATTCCTTGCACCAAACGTAATTGTTCCTCATTTAGTTCCGGTATCTGTTTGTCTTGCGGTTCCCATACCGCCTCTTCATACCCTTCTCGGAGGGTATCCGTGATTGTTCCGTCGATGATTTCCGTTGTCTCGGGATGTATATGATATCCGTCTATGTCTATTTCTCCCTTGGGTCTGAAGCAGAAGTTAGGAGTACTGAGGACACAGGGGGTGACTCCTCCCCTGGTCTTAATGGTTAAGTTGGCTGCCCCTGTGCTCACGCATCACTCTCCGTTCCCTTGCGGGGCAGCGATGGTCTCAAGATCGTGTTTGAGAGGAGTGATACTCAACATGCATCCGTTTGTTTGGTGGAATCTGCAATCATCATTCGTCATTCATGGCGTACCTCGACATAAAACCACTTGGTTAATTTTATAGCAGTCAGTTATATCAATGCCTTTGGTACTATTGTTAATTTTAATCACCCGTCTGGCAGGCTGATGGTAACGTAACCGAGTTTGGTTTCTCACTTCACCAATATTATCGATCTGATATAAGGGGTCTCCCTTTGTTACATCATACTGTGGTATGGACAACACAAATCCGATCATATTCACCCGCCCAGTAATACATCTGAATTTCGGTACCCATGCGTGACTATTCCTTCATACCTCGCATGTGTTATTCATTTTTTTTTATCTAGAGTCCAATTGTTAAGTATGCTGTTCGGAATCCAATCTGGTATGTCTCCATTCTGGAGTTGCTCCAAATTATGTTATACCTCACTTAGTATCCAAGCTCCATACCCGGAGCAAACTATCTCAGCCTGTAATCGTTTACTTATATCTTTCCCCATTGCGTGGATCAAATTTATTGTCTTGGTATTTCGGCAATGTATGGGCCACTTGTAACAGTTCCCCTTCCGCGCCATCTCCCAACCGCGCTTGTAGGGCTTGGTTATCCAAGTCCCTCCCCACTAAACCACTCAAGACTACGCCATTAAGTTGTTAACCCGGTTGTATATTGCCTACAGGCCTATGGAATTCATCGTCATAACCCCTGCCGCATAACCCGTGCCTAGTGTTTCCAGTATTCCCCTTTTTTTCGACCTTGCCCTGTTCCATTTCTGACATTAAATCTCAGGGTAGTGGGTTCCGGGCCTTCGAGGATCCGTTGTGCCAGGTTCTGGTATAGACGTATAGTTTCATTCCCACAGAAGCTAGGAAAAATTATATCCATTAGGTTTAGGATAAGTAGTCGCTGACGCACCCCAAATTATATCCTTTCTTTAGATTCTTTTATTACTAGCTCTCCTTTTTAGGTTGTATTCCTTCTTGTTTGCGCTGCGCATGATCAATACCGGCTTCTCCGTGTTATAACCGTGTCACGCTTTAGGACATACACCTTATATTCCAGAGACCTCCCTTGGTCTTTATTTTATCCCACTGGCCAGTTTCCCTAAACATCCTGGGGTCCCACCCCCTTTTTGCTCCGTTCTCTTCCCACCCTTCTGTTCTTGCGGGGTGGATTTGGCTGCTTGTTTGCAGCTTCGTCCGCCCAGGCATGAGCATCTAGAACTGAAATTCCGTCCAGTTGGATTTCTGCGCCCTTCCCCTTTTGATCCTATGAACTTGCTCCTGTCCTCGGAATATACTGGCGCCCATGGCATCGGCAGCCTGCTGCATTACAACCTTACTTAATACACTATACATAGCCATGCGTTAAAATAAGTTCTGTCCTTGCTCCAGTCCTTGGCTGCTGGGTTGCATATTTCGGCAGTCAAATTAAACAAAGCTAGTTCATGTAGTAGTGTCTTTCCTGCGTGTGCTATATCTCTCGTAGTCCATCTGTATTATCCGGTGCCTGCGTAGGCCTTAAGGTTCCCAGTATCCTGAGTCTCCAGAGTTGAAGTAGCCGCTGCGGTCCCATCTCAGTGAGTGTTTTATCTGCAAATTTTAAACAGATAGCCTGGTCGTCACCAGGTGTTAGGTTCTGGTCTACTCATCTTTTATCCATGCATGTCGAGGTCACTCTGTGAAATCGGAGGTAAAGTTAGGTTGGGTTTGTAGACTACACTTACCCACCATGGGGTACATTGGCTCTATTGCCATAGGTGATGGTGCTATGGCTGCGCACTGCACTATCCGTTTAGTCCCGTTTTTTAAAACATCTCTTCCAGCCTGTTTATCTTAGCTTTTAACTCTTGACCAGCTAGTTCCGTTTTATTTTTATTCTGAATATCCCACCATTTCCTCTGTCTGTCAGGTGAGTCTTCTTTATTTTATTAAGAAATCCAAATTAATAATGTCCAGTATAAAACAGCTGTCAATGGAAAGGGTTAACTCCTTTACAGGTTTGTAAGAAGGCCTAATGTCATTACGTGACTTCACGTAATCATCCGAAAAATTCTTTTTTTTTTAAGTCTTTGTGCCTTCAAAACTTGCTTAGAAATTAGGAATCCGTTTAAACAGCAGAAATCATTAGTAAAGCCGTCATAATAAAAGTCTTCTCATCAGGGAAGACGGCATTTTAGAGTAAACTCCAATGTTTTCTTAACTTCTAATTGCCAAAGATTTTTTTTTGATTGATTTAAAACGAGACCACACATTTTTAATAGCTATTTTGTTTACTGAAAACCAATTTTCACACACGCTGTGTACATTCTAACATTTCGTTTTATTTTACGGTCCCGTTCACTGGGCAAATCTTGTGTTTTATTTCTCTCTCGGCATAAAATCTAAACATCCGTGCCAGTTCCATTTTCTATAAGAATTTTAAAATTCAGTAAGATTCTCTAATTCCCAGTTTTTTTTCTGTGCTGAGTTCGCATAGCTTAGATCTTTTCTCCTCGTTATCTTCAAAACCCTCCTGCTTGTTTAGACTGTTCGGGACTTTTCTTGATAAACAACGTCCATTTTGGAAATCTTTCAAACTGGAGTGAAACTTTCTCATAATTTAAAATCATTATCACTGTAGAGTGTCTTTTACCTCTTCCAATTTTTTTTCCCTTTTCCTAATTAAACCAATATCTTTTTCACAGCAAACATCAACTAGTATTTAGTAAGTTATGTCTTTTTCCATCACAAACACATTTCTTTCAGCACTTATTTAGTACGTTACATCTTTTTTTTCAGATCTCCTTTCTTCAAATTAGGTTTTGTACTTTACACGGAGGGCTCGTGACTCCATAAATTAATTTAAAATCATTTGTTTACTTTCAAAGTGGCGTCTTTATCTTTTTCTTTTCTCCATAACTAGAATGGAGTCCAGCAATTAGGCTTTGAGGGCTGCTTTTCGTTATCTCAAAATGCTCCAGTTTCAAAGTCGTTAAAATGTCTCTTCTAAACTGCTAAAGCTTGCTGTTTTTAACATTTTTCAAAAGTCCCTTTTACACCTTCGCAGATAGCTCGCCACTCGCCCAGGAGTTTGACCTGATCCCTGAAGGTATTTCTAGATTGTTTCCAAAACTTTTAGTTTTATATCTCCTTTTTCCTTTGAGATCAGATTTAATTTAATAATTTTTTTTGAATCCACCTCAGTATTTTGCTGTGCCTTCTCTGAATATCTCAAAACCCCAATTCAAACTTTGTAATTTCAATCTTTATTTAAAACTTTTTTTTTTGAGCTAGAAGCTTTTTTTAAAAAGGCATTCTTTATCTCATTCCAAGACTAAATTTATGTCTTTCAACCCAATGTAATCAATCATTGCATGTTTTCTTTCGACAAGTAAGTGAGCGTGTCAACTAAATTTTTTTTTTTCAACCACCGGGACCATGTATTTTTTATCTTTTACTCAACAAACCTATCCTTTGTGCATTTCCTAGCTCCGTAACTTATTATCCGAATAAATCCACACCTGCATTTCTAACTTAAAATGTCTTAAAACTTCCCACATACAGGACAACACTACAAAGGGTTGAAAAAACTTTCACTCTGTTTGGAGAAGAGGGTGGAGCTAAAATAAGCAAACAGCTGCTCCACTCCTCCAAACAGGCTTTTTAAAAAAAACATGAAAACATAAAAATTCATTCCGCAGTCAAAACATCACACAAGTACCCTCATTCAAAAACAGACATTGACAAAAGTCTCTCTTCATTCAACAAAGCTTATTAATTAAATTTTTTCTTTGGCCGGCTCTATTTTTGGATCCATGATTGCCCAATTTTATCCTTACACAATTCCTTTAATCCTTACACAATTCCTCGCGTCTTTTTCCCTCAATCTGTTTCAGCGAATACACTGACGTGAACACCTCTTTGCCTTTTCTGTAAAAGACCATTAATGAAGATTCTACGGCCGGGACTTGTCAAGACAAAGGAACACTCTCAATCAGAGCCTGTTTACCTTCCCCTGGACAAGCCCTTTTCAGCGCGAAAAGCACAATAGATATACATTTTCAAAACAGAACACATTTGATTAGCACTTGGTCTATCCAATCCCTTTCTGCCTCCCCCCCCCCCCCCCCGAGTACGTCCAATGGCAGGCAAGAAAGTCTCCCAATTAGGGCTGGTGTCAGGTCAGGTTAGTTATAGCTTTGCTACACTGTCTTCCCTTATCAGTAAAGAACCCAATTAGTTTCCCTTCCTCCTTATCAGTAGAAGCTATTACTTTTCCCTTCCTATCTAGGATTGCTTTCTTTCTTTGTGCTGCCATGCGGCTTTCTCATGACCCATGTCTAACCTCAACTTCAACTCTTGGTAACCCCTTTTTTTTCTGTTGATTCTGCAGTTGTCTGCATCTTGACATTTCTTTAGCAATTTCCCCATGATTCCCTATCTCCATCCTTTTGCCACCTTCTCTATTCATCTACCACCATCGCAACTCTTCTTTACACATTCTCACATCCACTGGTTCTCTCTTGTCCACTCTACTAGTTACATCCTCAAAAAATTCCAGAAGATTTGTCAAGCATGATTTTCCTTTCATAAATCCATGTTGTCGTGAACCGATCCTGTCACTGCTTTCCAGGTGCACTGCTATTTCATCTTTAATAATTAATTCCAACATTTTCCCCACTACTGATGTCAAGCTAACCGGTCTATAATTACCCGTTTTCTCTCCCTCTCCTTTTTGAAAAAGTGGTGTTACGTTAGCTACCCTCCAGTTCATAGGAACTGATCCAGAGTCGATAGACTGTTGGAAAATGATCACCAATGCATCCAGTATTTCTAGGGCCACTTCCTTAAGTACTCTGAGATACAGACTATCAGGCTCCGGGGATTTATCGGCCTTCAATCCCATCAATTTCCCTAACACAAATTCCCGCCGAATAAGGATATCCTTCAGTTCCTCCTTCTCACTAGACCCTCGGTCCCCTAGTACTTCCGGAAGGTTATTTGTGTCTTCCTTCGTGAAGACAGAACCAAAGTATTTGTTCAACTGGTCTGCCATTTCTTTGTTCCCCATTATAAATTCACCTGAATCTGACTGCAAGGGGCCTACATTTGTCTTCACTAATCTTTTTCTCTTCACATATCTATAGAAGTTTTTGCAGTCAGTTTTTATGTTCCCTGCAAGCTTACTCTCATACTCTATATTCCCCCTCTTAATTAAACCCTTTGTCCTCCTCTGCTGAATTCTAACTTTCTCCCAGTCCTCAGATTTGCTGCTTTTTCTGGCCAATTTATATGCCTCTTCCTTGGATTTAACACGATCCTTAATTTCCCTTGTTAGCCACGGTTTAGCCACTTTCCCCGTTTTATTTTTACTCCAAACAGGGATGTACAATTGTTGAAGTTCATCCATGTAATCTTTAAATGTTTACCATTGCCTATCCACCGTCAACCCTCTAAGTATCATTTGCCAGGCTATTCTAGCCAATTCACGTTTCATACCATCAAAGTTACCTTTCCTTAAGTTCAGGACTCTAATCTCTGAATTAACTGTGTCACTCTCCATCTTAATAAGGAATTCTACCATATTATGGTCACTCTTCCCCAAGGGGCCTCGCAAAACAAGATTGCTAATTAGTCCTGTCTCAATACATATCACCCAGTCTAGGATGGCCAGCCCTCTAGTTGGTTCCTCAACATATTGGCCCAGAAAACCATCCTGAATACACTCAAGGAAATCCTCCTCCATCGTATTGCTACTAGTTTGGTTAGCCCAATCTATATGTAGATTAACATCGCCCATGATAACTGCTGTACCTTTATTGCATGCATCCCTAATTTCTTGTTTGATGCTGTCCCCAACCTCACTACTACTGTTTGGTGGTCTGTACACAACTCCCACTAGCGTTCTTCTGCCCTTTGGTATTCCGCCACTCCACCCATACAGATTCCAAATCATCCAAGCTAATGTCCTTCCTTACTATTACGTTAATTTCCTCTTTAACCAGCAACACTACCCCACCTTCTTTTCCTTTCTGTCTATCCTTCCTGAATGTTGAATACCCCTGAATATTGAGTTCCCAGCCTTGGTCACCCTGGAGCCATGTCTCCGTGATGCCAATGATATCATAGTCATTAATTGTTGCCTGTGCAGTTACTTCGTCCACCTTATTACGAATACTCCTCGCATTGAGGCACAGAGCCTTCAGGCTTGTCTTTTTAACACACTTTGCCCGTTTAGAATTTTGCTGCAAAGTGGCCCTCTTTGATTTTTGCCTTGCGTTTCTCTGCCCTGCATTTTTACTTTTCTTCTTTTTATCTTTTGCTTTTGCCCCCATTCTACTTCCCTCTGTGTGCCTGCATAAGTTCCAATCCTCCTGCCATATTAGTTTAACCCCTCCCCAACAGCACTAGCAAACCCTCCCCCTAGGACATTGGTTCCGGTCCTGCACAGGTGCAGACTGTCCGGTTTGTACTGGTCCCATCTCCCCCAGAACCGGTTCCAATGTCCCAGGCACCAATCCTCACGCCATGTATTCATCTGAGCTATCCTGCGATTCCTACTCTGACTAGCACGTGGCACTGGTAGCAATGCTGAGATTACTACCTTTGAGGTCCTACTTTTTAATTTAACTCCTAGCTCCCTAAACTCAGCTTGTAGGACTTTATCCCGTTTTTTACCTACATCGTTGATACCGATATGCACCACGACAACTGGCTGTTCACCCTCCCTTTTAGAAATGTCCTGCACCCGCTCCGGGACATCCTTGACCCTTGCACCAGGGAGGCCACATACTATCCTGGAGTCTCGACTGCGGCTGCAGAAACGTCTATCATTTCCCCTTACAATAGAGTCCTCTATCACTATAGCTCTCCCACACTTTTTCCTCCCCTCCTGTGCAGCAGAGCCATCCACGGTGCCATGAACTTGGCTGCTGCTGCTCTCCCCTGATGAGTCATCCCCCTCAACAGTACCCAAAGCGGTGTATCTGTTTTGCAGGGGGATGACCGCAGGGGACCCCTGCAATACCTTCCTTCCACTGCTCTTCCTGTTGGTCACCCATCCCCTATCTGGCTGTGTACCCTTTACCTGCGGTGTGGTCAACTCAATAAACGTGCTATTCACGTCATTCTCAGCATCGTGGCTGCTCCAGAGTAAATCCACCCGCAGCTCCAGTGCTGCAATGCAGTCTGTCAGGTGCTGCAGGCGGATACACTTCCAGCACATGTAGTCGCCAGGGACGCTGGAATGTCCCTGAATTCTCACATAGCACAGGAGGAGTATAACTCGTGTCCGTGCTCTCCTGCCATGACTTAACCCCTAGATTAACTTAATTTGGCAACAACAATGATAAATGGAAAAGAAAAAGAAAAACTACTCACCAATCACCAGCCAATCATTTACCCCGTTGCCTGTGATGTCACCTTTCGATTTCTTTCTACTTCTTTGTTTACCTTCTGCCCCTGCACCTGCACTGGCTGGGCCTTTATAGGCCTCACGAACTCCCGCTCCGCCTCTCCGAGGCTGCCGCCAATCCCCGGACTCCCGCTGGGCCTTTATAGGCCTCACGAACTCCCGCTCCACCTCTCCGACACTGCCGCCGATCCCCGGACTCCCGCTGGGCCTTTATAGGCCTCACGAACTCCCGCTCCACCTCTCTGACACTGCCACCGATCCCCGGACTCCCGCTAGGCCTTTATAGGCCTCACAAACTGCCGCTCTGCCTCTCCGATGCTGCCGCCGATCCCCGGACTCCCGCTGAGCCTTTATAGGCCTCACGAACTCCTGCACCGCCTCGCCAACGCTGCCGACATAACAATTGGCGACGAGATTACGGACTTTCACGCGAAAATGGCTAACCTTGGCATGTTGCAGCAGTGCGCCGATGGTGGTGATTGAGACGCCTTTGTGGACAGGCTCGACCATTTCTTCACAGCGAACGACCTGGCAGGCGACAACCCGGCCACACTGGCTGATAAGCGCAGAGCTGTCCTGCTCACCAGTTGTGGGCTCACCGTCTACGGCCTCGTCAGGGACTTGCTGGCACCAGCGAAGACAACGACCAAGATGTACGAGGAGCTTGTAACACTGATCCAAGAACGACTCAAGCTCAAAGAGAGCATCCTCACAGCCAGACACCGGTTTTATACCCACCGACGGCTCGAAGGCACATCCAAGTACTTTTTAAATGTGGTGAGGGTTTCTGCCTTTCAGGCAGTGAGTTCCAGACCCCCACCACCCTCTGGGGGAAGAAATGTTTCCTCAATTCCCCTCTAATCCTTCTACTAATTACTTTCAATCTATGCCCCCTGGTCGTTGGCCGCTCTAAGGGAAACAGGTCCTTTCTATCCACTCTATCCAGACCCCTCACAATTTTATACACCCTCAATCAGGTCTCCCCTCAGCCTCCTCTGTTCCAAAGAAAACAAACCCAGCCTGTCCAATCTGTCCTCACAGCCATAATTCTCCAGTCCGGGCAACATCCTCGTAAATCTCCTCTGTACCCTCTCCAGTGCAGTCACATCTTTCCTGTAATGCGGTGACCAGAGCTGCACGCAGTACTCCAGCTGTGGCCTAACCCGTGTTGTATACAGTTCAAGCACAACCCTCCCCTGCTCTTGTGATCTAAGCCTCGGCTAATAAAGGCAAGTATTCTGTGCGTCTTCTTACCCATCTTATCCATCTGTCCTGTGGTGGACTTGGAACAGAATCTTGAAATAAGCCACTTCCTACCTTTTCTTTATAAATGAGGGAGAAAGTTCGAGCAAACGTAAGGGGCTGTGCACAAGATGGACGCCAACATCGCCACGTGACGAGAGGGCCGTCGCGCTCTCCACAAACGGCGCCAACAACCACCCGACGCGATGGTTCTAATGCGCATGTCCGAGCCTGAACTCTCGCGCTGAAAAAAAAAACCGAAACGCCGCGACATTCTGAGGGTGCTGCGTGATTGGCTGAGCGCCGGCCACACGCCGCGAGACCCGGAGGTTGCTGGATGGTTCGCCCGCGAGATCCATTTAATGTTGGAGCCGTTCGCCGGCCGGCCGCCCGCCCGCCCGCCCAGTCGCTGCCTTCCCCGGCCCGCGGGAGGCTTGTGCTTGTTTGATTTTTTTTTAGCTTAGAGGTGCCTGCGGTAAGTGAGTGAAGTGAAGGCCGGGTGGTTGGGGGAAAGATCAGCGCCGCGGCCCACAGCAGCCGGCCGGTGCTCCCGTCACCCCCGAGCCGGAGACCCTGGCCCTCTCGCCGCGCCGGCATGGGCGATCAGTGAAAGCGGGTTAGCCTTCAATAGGCCGCACACAACCCCCGGGCTAGGTTTAAATCAGCGGCGAGCTATTCACCCCACAAAGCCCGGGTGAACCTGTTCAGTGTCCAGCTGTGGCTCAGTGCGAGCACACTCGCCTCGGAGTCAGAAGCTGGTCCCATTCTAGGGACTTGAGCACAAAACAATCTGGGCTGACACCCCAGTGCAGTGCCGTCTTTCGGATGAGACGTTAAACCGAGGCCCCGTCTGCTCTCTCAAGTGGACGTAAAAGATCCACAGCCACTATTTTGAAAAAGAGCAGGGGAGTTATCCCCGGTGACCTGGCCAACATTTATCTCTCAATCAACACAACAAAAACAGATTATCTGGTCATTATCACATTGCTGTTTGTGGGAGCTTACTTGTGCACAATTTGGCTGCTGCGTTTCCCACATTGCAACAGTGACTACATTACAAAAGTACTTCATTGGCTGTGAAGCGCTTTGAGACGTCCGGTGGTTGTGAAAGGTGCTATTTTCTTTCTTTAACCCCACAGACCCCGGTTTAATCTGTCGGTCTGCAGTGATCTATGAACCCCCCCCCCCTCCAAAAAACCACAGGTTAATCTGTCGATCTGGGGTGATCTATTAACCCCCCACAAACCCCAGGTTAATCTGTCAGTCTGCAGTGATCTATGAACTCTCTCAAAATCACAGGTTAATCTGTCCGTCTGTGGTGATCTATTAACCCCACAAACCCCAGTTAATCTGTCAGTCTGCGGTGATCTATTAACGCCAAAAACCCAGGTTCATCTGTTAGTCTAAGAACATAAGAAATAGGAGCAGGAGTAGGCCATATGGCCCCTCAAGCCTGCTCCGCCATTCAATAAGATCATGGCTGATCTGATTATGGATTCAGCTCCACTTCCCTGCCTGCTCCCCATAACCCCTTATCCCCTTATCGTTTAAGAAACTGTCTATTTCTGTCTTAAATTTATTCAATGTCCCAACTTCCACAGCTCTCAGAGGCAGTGAATTCCACAGATTTGCAAGCATCTGAGAGAAGAAATTTCTCCTCATTTCTGTTTTAAATCGGGGCCCCTTATTCTAAGATCATGCCCTTTAGTTCTAGTCAGTGGAAACATCTTTTCTGCATCCACCTTGTCAAGCCCCCTCATAATCTTATATGTTTCGATCAGATCACCTCTCTTCTGAATTCCAATGTGTAGAGGCCTGACCTACTCAACCTTTCCTCATAAGCCAACCCCCTCACCTCTGGAATCAACCTTGTGAACCTCTGAACTGCCTCCAAAGCAAATATATCCTTTCGTAAATATGGAAACCAAAACTGCACGCATTATTCCAGGTGTGGGCTCACCAATGCTTTGTATAGCTGTAGCAAGACTTCCCTGCTTTTATACTCCATCCCCTTTGCAATAAAGGCCAAGATACCATTGGCCTTCCTGATCACTTGCTGAGACCCTAGGATGCAAACCATCAGGTCCAGGGGATGTATCCGCCTTTAGTTGCATTATCTTACTGAGTACCAGCTCCTTAGTGATTGTGATTGTGTTAAGTTCCTCCGTCCTCCGTTTCCCCCCCCCCAAGCCCTTGACTATCCACTATTGGAATATTGTTAGTGTCCTCTACCATAAAGACTGATACAAAATATTTGTTCAGAGTTTTTGCCATCTCCTTGTTCTCGATTACTAATTACCCGGTCTCGTTCTCTTAAGGGACCAACATTTACTTTAGCCACTCTTTTTTTTTTTCCTTTTTATATACCTATAGAAGCTCTTGCTATCTGTTTTTATATTTTGCACTAGTTTACTTTCATAATCTATCTTCCTTTCTTAATCATTTTTTTAATCATTCTTTGTTGGCTTTTAAAAGCTTCCCAACCTTCTGTTCTCCCACTAGTTTTGGCCACATCGTATGCCCTTGTTTTTAATTGGATACTGTCCTTTATTTCTTTAGTTAGCCACGGATGGCTATCTTTTCTTTTATACCCTTTCCTCCTCACTGGAATATATTTTTCTTGAGAGTTGAGAAATATCTCCTTAAATGTACATCACTGTTCATCAACCGTCCTACCCTTTAATCTAATTTCCCAATCCACTTTAGCCAACTCTGCCCTCATACCTTCATAGTCTCCTTTATTTAAGCTTAGTACACTGGTTAGAGATCCAAATTTCTCACCCTCCATCTGAATTTAAAATTCAACCATGCTATGATCACTCATTTCAAGGAGATCCTTTACTCGGAGATTGTTTATTAATCCTGTCTCATTACACAGGACCAGTTCTTAGAAACATAGAAACATAGAAAATAGGTGCAGGAGCAGGCCATTCAGCCCTTCTAGCCTGCACCGCCATTCAATGAGTTCATGGCTGAACATGAAACTTCAGTACCCACTTCCTGCTTTTACGCCATACCCCTTGATCCCCCGAGTAGTAAGGACTTCATCTAACTCCCTTTTGAATATATTTAGTGAATTGGCCTCAACTACTTCCTGTGGTAGAGAATTCCACAGGTTCACCACTCTCTGGGTGAAGAAGTTTCTCCTTATCTCGGTCCTAAATGGCTTACCCCTTATCCTTAGACTGTATCCCCTGGTTCTGGACTTCCCCAACATTGGGAACATTCTTCCTGCATCCAACCTGTCCAAACCCGTCAGAATTTTAAACGTTTCTATGAGGTCCCCTCTCACTCTTCTGAACTCCAGTGAATACAAGCCCAGTTGATCCAGTCTTTCTTGATAGGTCAGTCCCACCATCCCGGGAATCAGTCTGGTGAATCTTCGCTGCACTCCCTCAATAGCAAGAATGTCCTTCCTCAAGTTAGGAGACCAAAACTGTACACAATACTCCAGGTGTGGCCTCACCAAGGCCCTATACAACTGTAGCAACACCTCCCTGCCCCTGTACTCAAATCCCCTCGCTATGAAGGCCAACATGCCATTTGCTTTCTTAACCGCCTGCTGTACCTGCATGCCAACCTTCAATGACTGATGTACCATGACACCCAGGTCTCGTTGCACCTTCCCTTTTCCTAATCTGTCACCATTCAGATAATAGTCTGTCTCTCTGTTTTTACCACCAAAGTGGATAACCTCACATTCATCCACATTATACTTCATCTGCCACGCATTTGCCCACTCACCTAACCTATCCAAGTCACTCTGTAGCCTCATAGCATCCTCCTCGCAGCTCGCACTGCCACCCAACTTAGTGTCATCCGCAAATTTGGAGATACTACATTTAATCCCCTCGTCTAAATCATTAATGTACAATGTAAACAGGTGGGGCCCCAGCACAGAACCCTGCGGTACCCCACTAGTCACTGCCTGTCATTCCGAAAAGTACCCATTTACTCCTACTCTTTGCTTCCTGTCTGACAACCAGTTCTCAATCCACGTCAGCACACTACCCCCAATCCCATGTGCTTTAACTTTGCACATTAATCTCCTGTGTGGGACCTTGTCGAAAGCCTTCTGAAAGTCCAAATATACCAAAACCTACCCCTGATTGGTTCCGTTACATACTGCTCAAGGAACCTGTCCTTTTCGCACTCTATGAACTCTTCCTCAAGGCTACCCTGACCAATTTGATTTGTCCAATCAATATGGAGGTTAAAATCACCCATGATTATTGTTGTTCCCTTTTTACAAGCCCCCACTATTCTCTGGTTTATACTCTGACCAACAGAGTTGTTACTGTTAGGGTGATTATTAATCCCACAAACCTCGGGTTAAACTGTAAGTCTGAGGAGCTATTAATCCCACAAACCCCGGGTTAATCTGTCGATCTGGGGTGATCTATTAACCCCACAAAACCCAGGTTAATCTCAGTCTGGGGTGATCCATTAACCCCATAAACCCTGAGTTCATCTGTCAGTCTGGGGTGACCTTTCGTATGGTAGTAGCAAATCAAATGTCAATATCTAAGTTGGATATCCAAGCCAAAGCTTCCGGTGTAACAGTGTGGATATCTTGTAGGTTGCCTGCAAATTAACCTATTAACCTAGATTCATCCCTGGGATGAAAGAGTTGTCCCATGAGGAGAGATTGAGTAGATTGGGCCTATACTCACTGGGTTTTAGAAAAATGAGAGGTGATCTCATTGAAACATATTCTGAGGGGGATTGACAGGGTAGATGCTGAGAGGTTGTACCCCCTGGCTGGAGATCCTGGAACCAGGGGCATATTCTAAGGCTAAAAGGGATGGCCATTTAGGACTGAGAAGACATTTCTTCACTTGGAGGGTGGTGAATCTTTGGAATTCTCTACCTCAGAGGGCTGTGGGTGCTGAGTCAGAGAGTATATTCGAGGCTAAGATAGATAGATTTTTGAACTCTAGGGGAATCAAGGGATATGGAGATTGGGTGGGAAAGTGGAGCTGAGGCAGAAGATCAGCTGTGATGTTATTGAATGGTGGAGCCGTATGGCCTACTCCTCTTCCTAATTCTTATACTCTTAGATTAACCTGGGGCTTGTGAGGTTACATGTCAGTCTATGGAGACCTATTAACCTCACAGCCCCCAGGATCATCTGTCAATCTAGGGTGATTTATTAATGCCCACAAACTCCAGGTTAATCTGATCAATCTGGGGTGATTGGAATCTGGGAGCAGGAATGGGGTACTGAAGTTGAATGTTCAGCCATGAACTCATTGAATGGCGGTGCAGGCTAGAAGGGCCGAATGGCCTACTCCTGCACCTATTTTCTATGTTTCTATGTTTCTATGTTTCTATTAACCCCACAACCTCCAGGTTATTCTGTTAATCTGGGATGATCTCCGAACTCTCTAAATCTGGGATGACCTATTAACTCCCTAAATCTGGGATGACCTACTAACTCCCTAAATTCCAGGATGATCTATCAATCTGCGCTGATCTATGCGCCCCACAAGCCCCCAGGTTAACCTGTCAATCTGTGCTGATTTATTAATCCCACAAATTCAAGGTTAATCTTTACATTTGTAAGATTTCGGCAACCAGGGATTGTTGGGGTTAATAAGTCACCGCAGAGTTACTGATTACCCTGATCATTTAAATTGTTGATGTTTGTGGGACCGTGGTCCTATAGTACACCAGTGACGATGCTTCAAATGTACTTCATTGGCTGTAAAGCGCTTTGGGATATCCTGCAGATGTGAAAGGTGCTATAGAAATTCTTTCTGTTCTATTCGGGGCATATGATCCATTTACCGCTTGAAAAGTTTTTAACGCGTGTTTTTAACCTGGGCAGTAGCCCCCAATATTCATCTTGTCCTTGTTAAATATGTTATTGGATGTTTACCAAGGTTTGTGTCACCTCATCAGTGCTTGATTGCTTCATCTTTTATTCTGCTCCCAACCTAAATGGTGTTCTGTGCTGTCAATCTTGGCCCTTCACTTAGCTTTCTTAATTTAAAAAAATGAACAGTGATTGCAGAGAAATGTCATCTCTCAGATTTGATTTTGATTGTTTGCAGGAGTAGTCGGTATGTATGCAGTGTATCGCCAGGCACACCCCCCGACCGGGCTCGAGTTCGCTATATACTGCAGTTTCTTTTCCAACGCTGAGCGAAATCTGGTGGTGGCTGGCACATCACAGCTGCAGGTTTACCGATTGATCCATGATGCAGAGGTGAGCTCTAATGGGAATTCAATATGTTGATTTTGTGGAAATTTGTAACCGACAATTAACCAAAAGATGTGCTCCAATTTGTTCTCCACCTCTACCTGAAGATGTTGACTTCTTACGAGGGTACTAGTCCACGGGCATCAGTGTCCTCTCGTACCTTAGTCAAATGGTTAAACTCACGGGCTATTCCATTACAGAGGGAATTACTGCTAAACAACATTCTGTTTTCACCAGCCGTCAACATGCTCAGTTCCCAGCAGGGATCACTAGATAGAAATCAAGACCGGGAGCAATGGCTGTTCCCTGCCCATCCTTAACTTATGAGTGTTGAGGCCAGTCAGAAGTGGCCCTCCCTAAACTGGAGATAAAGAGCCATATCAACAGTAACCACTTAGATAAGGCATCAATGGAACTGAACTCCAGCACCACTCTTAAGTCCTAATGTTCTTTCATCTGTCAGTGCTGAATATTTTGAAAGCTATAATTAGAAAATCTGGTTAATGTGCATTCTTCTTTTCTTTCCTCATCTGAAGTCATTGACTCTTTCCTGGAGATGTTTCACTGGTGTTTTTACTAAATGGCCATGGCTCATGTGGCCACTTGTCATTTGCTTCAGCTTTCCTCGGGTTAAGGAGGAGAGCAGTCTCTGCTCCTGCTCCGGATTGATATCCAGCTATCTCTGGTGAAAGTGCATGTTTATAGATGTTGGATGGTGAATGGAAGCTGGTGGTATTGACGCTCCCTCTGCTGCCAAATAACCTTCTGGCATTCACAGGAGTGAATCCTTTGGCCCCGGCCTGTCGCTCGTGGAACTGTACTGTAGCCAGAAGTTAATGCCTTCAGGAAAGGAGAGCAGAACATAGAAACATGGGAACAGGAGTAGGCCATTCAGCCCCTCGAGCCTGATCCACCATTTAGTCAGATCATGACTGATCTGCATTTCAGCTCCATTTACCTGCCTTTGTTCCATATCTCTTGATACCCTTAACTAACAAGATCTCGATCTCGCTCTTGAAAGCTCCAATTGACCCCCAGCATCCACAGTCTTTTAGGGAAGAGAGCTCTAGATTTTCATTACCTTTGTGTGACAAAAGTGCTTCTTCAGTTCACTCCTGAAAGATCTAGCTCAAATTGTGCTCTCTTGTTCTGGATTCCACTACCAGAGGAACAAGCTCTGTATCTACCCCATCAAACCCCTTTATCATTTTTAGCATTTTTTTTAAATGTTCAAAACATGTTTTGATAGCTGATTATAATGGTGTTAAGTCTCCTGATCGTGTATTTGTAGTTTCAGCAGTCGGTAATGTTGATGAGCAGAAAACTCCTTTCTGGAGGTAGCAGTAAAGGTGGTTGGAGGAGCAAATACCGTGTGTGTGTGTGTGTGTTCACCACTTCTATACTTGTGTACATGGTATATAAAATATATTGATAGCACATCTATATCTACATTCATTCCCTTTCCTTGGCCTTTCCACTTTGGGAAGACATACATTCCCAAATTTCTGTTAATGCTGATGTATTTTCCTAACAACACTGTGGCTACAAGGGCATGGCAGAGGCTGCAAGGAGTGGCTCACCTCCTGCCCCTGAAAGCCTCTTCACCATCTACAAGGTTCAAGTCGGGAGTACTCGCCTGGACGGTGGCAGCCACAACACTCGAAGCTCAACACCATCCAGGACAGAGCGGTTCATTGACTGGTACCCCTGCCACTGGATTCAGTATCTGTCATCAGTGCACAGGATAAACTGCAGCAACTCACTGAGCTAACTTCAACGGCACTTTTTAAGGACTGCAACTGTGGGAGGTGTTTGAATTTTTACATGACAGCACAGGCTTAGGACAGTAACTCATCCTGTAGGGGGTTGTGGAAGCAGATTATTCTGTTGTGGAACTGCAAAAAGTTGTGCCAAGGAA
Organism: Pristiophorus japonicus; assembly: GCF_044704955.1. NCBI lineage: Eukaryota > Metazoa > Chordata > Chondrichthyes > Pristiophoridae > Pristiophorus > Pristiophorus japonicus. The sequence goes on along the minus strand of NC_091981.1, from coordinate 295,205,288 downwards.
AGATACAATGTTTTCAACATTGTTTTGTTGCTGCCAATGTCTATCCCCATTCGCACTTTGCTGCTGTGCAGTTCCTCGAGCACTGGACACTCTGCAGTACCTTGCCCAAGGGACCATTCTTCACATGGAACTAGACAGTTCAAGGGTGCAGGTGCTTGAGCATGCAGCCGAGCTTGTTCCTGTGGTCGCCTGTGCACAGCCAGTTTGCTGCAGGAGAGTGACCTGAAGCGAGTACCTCTCTTTCCTGCTGTAACCCAAGGTTACTAAGGCTGATTTCAGCACATGATATCAGGGAGTGGAGCCTGAAGATTTTGTCGTCAGCGTGGCTCAGCTACCTTTTGAATTATCGACTGGACTACCAAATAAGCCATAAAAATCCTTTTTTATTTGTAACTGTGACTAGCAGGGAGAAGAATGTGTGCTATCTGTGTGTTCACGTTGTACTGACTTTCTGCCAGCGGGAGCTGCATTTGTTAATTGAGTGGTGAATGTCGGCTGTTCCAGGATTGTGGCCACTGCTCTCCTGGCTGCCATCACCCTAAAGTTTCTTAACTTGACTTTCCAGACTGGGTATCAGTGGAGAATGGAAAAGCTGAGAGCCAGGGCTCAGCCAACAAACAGCAGGTTTCAGGGCCAGGCCTTGGAAAGGATCAAATGGTGGAAGCCAGTTAGCACACAAACACAGCAAGTTTTTAAAAAGCAACAACACTATTTTACCTGGAGGTCATGTAGTTCCCATGCCAAAATCTTCTACACACAGTTGCGACATACATTTCATTCATTATAACTTCTGATGCTTGAGCTGTATGTAAACTATATCAGGAGTAAAAGTTATCAAAGAGCTTACTAACTGATCCTCACGGACAAGTAACTGTTTTGCTAGGGCTTCTCTTGCAAGTCAACAGTACACCGATGGCGATTAATAGGGAGTTCTGATGAAAGGTCATTGACTTGAAACGTTAACTCTGTTTCTCTCTCCACAGATGCTACCTGACCCGCTGAGTGTTTCCAGCATTTTTTGTTTTTTGTTCAGATATCCAGCATCCATGGTATTTTGTGTTTGATTTAGGGATTAATACTAATTGTTTTTTTTTAATACCTGCAGAGCACAGTAAAAGGAGACAAGCCTTCAGGTAACACTGACCTTTTTATACAGATATTTAACAGACTCGATTCTTGTTATTCAGTACTTTAGAAAACAACTGTCAAATTTAGCACTTTCACCTCTTAAGTCAGAAGATTAAGGGTTCAAGTCCCATTCCAGAGACTTGAGCTCAAAAGTCTAGCTTGTCACTAAGATGTCAGAGGTGCCGTTATTCGTCAGGTGGACGTACATTACACCAGTGACTGCACTTTAAAAAAATATTCGTTCCTGAGATGTGGCCGTCGCTGGCAAGGCCAACATTTATTGCCCCTCCCTATTTGCCCTTGAGAAGGTGGTGGTGAGCTGCCACCTTGAACCGCTGCACTTCCTGTGGTAAACGTACTCCCATATGGCTATTTGGGAGGGAGTTCTAGGATTTTGACCCTGTAACGATGAAGGAAGGGCAATATATTTCCACGTCAGGATAGTGTGTAACTTGGAGGGGAGCGCGGAAGTGGTGGTGTTCCCATGCGCCTGCTGCCCTTGTCCTTCGAGGTGGTAGAGGTCATAGGTTTGGGAGGTGCTGCCGAAGAAGCCTTGGCGAGTTGCTGCAGTGCATCTTGTAGATGGTACACACTGCAGCCACTGTGTGTCGGTGGTGGAGGGAGTGAATGTTTTAAGGTGGTGGATCGGGTGCCACTCAAGTGGTCTGCTTTGTCCTGAATGGTGTCGAGTTTCAAAAGTACTTAATTGGTTGTAAAGCGCTTTGAGATATCCTGAGGTGGTGAATGACATTATATAAATGCATATTTTACTTTTTGTTCACTCGTTTATTTTGAACGTTTTCCACAAACTCTTCTTTGGATCAACTGCTTGACAGCAAGTTAATGGCAGTGAATTGTTTCCAAGTGTTGACAGACATTTCAATATTGGAGTAAATTGTATATTCTAGCACTTTAACCGAGGTTACTCTACATGACATGGGTGGTTGTACATCCCATGTCGTACTAAGCTGCTCTCACTACTTTCCAGAGGATTTACTGTCTTCCTGAAAAATTCAAGTTACAAAAACAGAAAATATGACATGAACATACAACAGATAAGCAGTTCTGTGACTCGTTGGTTGGAAAAATGATAAAGCAACTTCAACTGAGTTAGCTAGTCTCAGTTGGGACAGAATTTAAGGGCTATAAAGTATCAAACTAGGGAGAGGAATAAAAATAAGCTAGGGTTCCAATTCCTGATCACTATTCTGTGACTCTTGATGGAAAGGGCGAGTCTCGATACAGAGAGATGTCAGTGAGTCTCAGCTATGCTGCTCCCATGGTCCAGACAGCGTGTCGACACTCGCTTGGACTTGCGGAGAATGTCCCCTTGTGCATGGTGGGTGCCTCTGCACTCTACAGGGAACCCTAGTCCCTATGGATTGTATATATGTACACTGTGTAGCCTTGGGGGCCATGAGTCAGTGTTTCTATGCTGGGGAAAGGGAAGAGATTTGAAGCATACCTTTACTGCTTTCTCAAAGAGGATAAAACCCCAGTTCTAGATGGATTGCATCCGCGTATTTTAAAAGAATCTAGGGTAGAGATAGCAGAGGCATTACTACACACATTTAATAATTCGTTAGAAAAAAGTGTAGTACCAGAGGACTGGCAGATAGCTAATAGTACCTATATTTAAGAAGAGGGATAGAATATGTCCAGGGAACTTTAGACCAGTCAGTGTAACATCGGTAGTAGGAAAAATAATGGAATCCCTACTAAAGGAGAAAATAGAAGAACATCTAGAAACCAAAATTATAATAATGAATAGTCAGCATGGATTTCAAAAGAGAAAGTCTTACTTGACCAACCTAATTGAATTTTTTGAAGAGGTAACAGAGAGAGTAGACAATGGTAATGCAGTAGATGTAATTTATCTAGATCTTCGATAAGGCATCCCATAATAGACTGATGAACAAGGTCAGAGAATGCGGAGTCAGGTGACAAGTAGCAGAATGGATAGCTAGCTGGCTTCAAGACAGAAAGCAGACTAGGGGTAAAAGGTCGCTATTCACAGTGGCAGAAGGTGGGTAGTGGTGTTCCACAAGGATCAGTGCTGGGACCACTGTTGTTCACAATTTACATTAACGATTTAGACTTTGGAATCAAAAACACAATTTCTAAATTTGCGGATGACACCAAATTGGGATCGATACTGAGGAGGACTTCAACAAATTACAGGAGGACATTAATAAACTTGCAGAATGGGTATATAATTGACAACTTAAGTTCAACACAGATAAATATGAGGTATTACATTTTGATCGGAAGAATGAGATCACTTATTGGAGAATGCGAGTCTAGGTGGGGATAGAGGAACAAAGGGATCTCGGAGTACAAATACACAAATCACTAAAAGTTGTGACACAGGTTAGCAAGGCCATAAAAAAAGCAAAGCGGGCACTAGGGTTTATTTCTAGAGGTAGAACATTGAAAAGTAGGAAAGTTATGCTAAACCTGTACCGAACTGTGGTTAGACCAAACTTAGAGAACTGCATACAGTTCTGATCGCCATATTATAAAAAGGATTCGAGGCAGTGGCGAGCGTGCAGAGAAGATTTACAAGGATGATACCAGAAATGCGAGAGCATACATATCAGGAAAGGATGAACAGGCTGGGTCTCTTTTCTTAAAAAAAGAAGGTTGAGGGCTGACCTAGTAGATTTAGATGAGGACAGATTGGATGAGACTCGAGTGGAACATAAACACCGGCATGGACTGATTGGGCCGAGTGGCCTGTTTCTGTGCCGTATATCCTATGTAAGTCCGTGTCTCCATCGACCTGCCAATTTGAAAAAGTTGATGCTCTTGGCCAGTGAACCACAGCTAAAAATTTGAATTAGGACAATGTTAAAAATGTGAATGTAACTGGTCAGAAGTTTGACTGAGACAGCTCTGAGGACTCCGTGGAATACATTGCCTTGAAATGAATAAACTATGCAACTGAGAGATGAATAGTTTGTTGCCTTACATTGGTATAAATAAATTGCAGAAAGTATTAGGTTTATATATTTATCTCTCTCGATGTCTGTCTCCTGTTTTCTCTGTAGAGGTTAAAGGTCGGAAAGAGAAACTGGAGCAGGTGGCTTCTTTTGCCCTCTTCGGGAATGTCATGTCCATAGCCAGCGTACAGCTTGCAGGTTCCAAGCGGGATGCACTCCTCCTCAGTTTCAAGGATGCCAAGGTAAGCTGATGTGTGTGTATTCATGTGTGTTCCCTTGTACCTAGAAGGTTGAGGGGTGATCTAACTGAGCTGTTTAAAATGGTAAACAGGATTTGAGGGGGTGGATACAGAGAAACAATTTCCTCTGGTGCTGAATTCCAGAACAAGGAGGCTGGATCTGAAAATTAGAGCCAGGCTGTTCAGAAGTAAAATCAGGAAGCACCTTTTCACACACACGGCAGTGGAAATCTGGAACTCCCTCCCCCAAAAGGCTGTGGATCAATTGACATTTTCAAGACTGAGATTGATAGTTTTTTTTTTGTTAGGTAAGGGTATCAAGGGTGGTTAAATGGAGATGATGTATAGATTAGCCATGATCTAATAGAATGGGAGAACGGGCTCGAGGGGCTGAATGGCCTCCTTTTGTTCCTGAGAGTTCCGTGCTTCACGCGCAGGCGGCTCATAGAAACATAGAAAATAGGTGCAGGAGTAGGCCATTTGACCCTTCGAGCCTGCACCGCCATTCAATAAGATCATGGCTGATCATTCCTTCAGTACCCCTTTCCTGCTTTTTCTCCATACCCCTTGATCCCCTTAGCCGTAAGGGCCATATCTAACTCCTTCTTAAATATATCCAAAGAACTGGCAACAACAACTCTGCGGCAGGGAATTCCACAGGTTAACAACTCTCTGAGTGAAGAAATTTCTCCTCATCTCAGTCCTAAATGGCCTACCCCGTACCTTAAGACTATGTCCCCTGGTTCTGGATTTCCCCAACATCGGGAACATTCTTCCCGCATCTAACCTGTCCAGTCCCATCAGAATCTCATACGTTTCTATGAGATCCCCTCTCATCCTTCTAAACTCCAGTGAATAAAGGTCCAGTTGATCCAGTCTCTCCTCATATGACAGTCCAGCCATCCCTGGAATCAGTCTGGTGAACCTTCGCTGCACTCCCTCAATAGCAAGAACGTCCTTCCTCAGATTAGGAGACCAAAACTGAACACAATATTCCAGGTGAGGCCTCACTAAGGCCCTGTACAATTGCAGTGAGACCTCCCTGCTCCTATACTCAAATCCCCTAGCTATGAAGGCCAACATATACCATTTGCCTTCTTTACCGGCTGCTGTACCTGCATGCCCACTTTCAATGACTGATGAACCATGACACCCAGGTCTCGTTGCACCTCCCCTTTTCCTAATCTGCCGCCATTCAGATAATATTCTGCCTTCGTGTTTTTGCCCACAAAATGGATAACCTCACATTTATCCACATTATACTGCATTTGCCCACTCACCTAACCTGTCCAAGTCACCCTGCAGCCTCTTAGCGTCCTCTTCACAGCTCACACCGCCACCCAGTTTAGTGTCATCCGCAAACTTGGAGATACTACACTCAATTCCTTCATCTAAATCATTAATGTATATTGTAAAGAGCTGGGGTCCCAGCACTGAGCCCTGCGGCACTCCACTAGTCACTGCCTGCCATTCTGAAAAGGACCCATTTATCCCGACTCTCTGCTTCCTGTCTGCCAATCAGTTCTCTATCCACGTCAGTACACTACCCCCAATACCATGCGCTTTGATTTTGCACACCAATCTCTTATGTGGGACCTTGTCAAAAGCCTTTTGAAAGTCCAAATACACCACATCCACTGGTTCTCCCTTGTCCACTCTGCTAGTTACATCCTCAAAAAATTCCAGAAGATTGGTCAAGCATGATTTCCCTTTCATAAATCCATGTTGACTTGGTCCGATCCTGTCACTGCTTTCCAAATGCGCTGCTATTTCATCCTTAATGATTGATTCCAACATTTTCCCCACTACTGATGTCAGGCTAACCTGTCTATAATTACCCGTTTTCTCTCCCTCCTTTTTTAAAAAGTGGTGTTACATTAGCTACCCTCCAGTCCATAGGAACTGATCCAGAGTCGATAGACTGTTGGAAAATTATCAATGCATCCACGGCCTTCAATCCCATCAATTTCCCTAACACAATTTCCCGTCTAATAAGGATATCCTTCAGTTCCTCCTTCTCACTAGACCCATTGTCCCCTAGTACATTCGGAAGGTTATTTGTATCTTCCTTCATGAAGACAGAACCGAAGTATTGGTTCAATTGGTCTGCCATTTCTTTGTTCCCCATTATAAATTCACCTGAATCCGACAGCAAGAGACCTACGTTTGTCTTCACTAATCTTTTTCTCTTCACATATATATAGAAGCTTTTGCAGTCAGTTTTTATGTTCCCTGCTAGCTTCCTCTCTTACTCTCTTAATTAAACCCTTAGTCCTCTTCTGTTGAATTCTAAATTTCTCTCAGTCCTCAGGTTTGTTGCTTTTTTTAGCCAATTTATATGCCTCTTCCTTGGCTTTAACACTATCCTTAATTTCCCTCATTAGCCACAGTTGAGCCACCTTCCCCGTTTTATTTTTACTCCAGACAGAGATGTACAATTGCTGAAGTTCATCCATGTGATCTTTAAATGTTTGCCATTGCTTATCCACCGTCAACCTTTTAACTATCCTTTGCCAGTCTATTCTAGCCAATTCACGCCTCATATCGTCGAAGTTACCTTTCCTTAAGTTCAGGGCCCTAGTTTCCGATTTAACTTTGTCACTCTCCATCTTAATAAGGAATTCTACCATATTATGGTCACTCTTCCCCAAGGGGCCTCGCGCAATAAGATTGCTAATTAGTCCCTTCTCATTACACATCACCCAGAGTAGGATGGCCAGCTCTCTGGTTGGTTCCTCGACATATTGGTCTAGAAAAACATCCCTAATACATGCCAGGAAATCCTCCTCCACCGCATTGCTACCAGTTAGGTTAGTCCAATCAATATGTAAATTAAAGTCGCCCATGATTACTGCTGTACCTTTATTGCACAACTCCCTTATTTCTTGTTTGATGCTGTCCCCAACCTCACTACTACTATTTGGTGGCCTGTACACAACTCCCACTAGCGTTTTCTGCCCTTTGGTATTCCGTAGCTCCACCCATATCGATTCCACATCATCAAAGCTAATGTCCTTCCTTACAATTGCATTGATTTCCTCTTTAACCAGCAACGCCACCTTGCCTCTTTTTCTTTTCCGTCTATCCTTCCTAAATGCTGAATACCCTTGGATGTTGAGTTCCCAGCCTTGGTCCCCCTGGAGCCATGTCTCTGATGCCAATTTCATCATATCCGTTAACTGCTATCTGCGCAGTTAATTCGTCCACCTTATTCTGAATACTCCTCGCATTGAGGCACAGAGCCCTCAGGCTTGTCTTTTTAACACACTTTGCCCCTTTAGAATTTTGCTGTAATGTGGCCCTTTTTGTTTTTTGCCTTGGGTTTCTCTGCCCTCCACTTTTACTATTCTCCTTTCTAGCTTTTGCTTCTGACTCCATATTATTTCATTCTGTCTCCCTGCATAGGTTCCCATCTCCCTGCATAGGTTCCCATCCCCCTGCCATATTAGTTTAACTCCTCCCCCAACAGCACTAGCAAACACTTCCCCTAGGACATTGGTTCCGGTCCTGCCCAGGTGCAGACTGTCCTGTTTGTACTGGTCCCAACTCCCCCAGAACCGGTTCCAATGCCCCAGGAATTTGAATCCCTCCCTTATGCACCACTGCTCAAGCGACGTATTCATCTGAGCTATCCTGCGATTCCTACTCTGACTAGCACGTGGCACTGGTAGTAATCTTGAGATTACTACTTTTGAGGTCCTACTTTTTAATTTAACTCCTAGCTCCCTAAATTCGTCTCGTTAGGACCTCATCCCGTTTTTTTACCTATATCATTGGTACCTATATGCACCACGACATCTGGCTGTTCACCCTCCCTTTTCAGAATGTCCTGCACCCGCTCCGAGACATCCTTGACCCTTGCACCAGGGAGGCAACATACCATCCTGGAGTCTCGGTTGCGGCCGCAGAAACGCCTATCTATTCCCCTTACAATTGAATCCCCTATCACTATCGCTCTCCCACTCTTTTTCCTGCCCTCCTGTGCAGCAGAGCCAGCCACGGTGCCATGAACTTGGCTGCTGCTGCTCTCCCCTGATGAGTCATCCCCCTCAGCAGTACTCAAAGCGGTGTATCTGGTTTGCAGGGGGATGACCACAGGGAACCCCTGCACTACCTTCTTTGCACTGCTCTTCCTGTTGGTCTTCCATTCACTATCTGGCTGTGTACCCTTTATCTGCGGTAAGACCAACTCGCTAAACGTGCTATTCACGTCATTCTCAGCATCGTGGATGCTCCAGAGTGAATCCACCCGCAGCTGCAGTGCCGCAATGCGGTCTGTCAGCATTTGCAGGCGGATACACTTCCCGCACACGTAGTCGTCACGGACACCGGAAGCGTCCCTGAGTTCTCACATAGTACAGGAGGAGCATAACACGTGTCCGAGCTCTCCTGCCATGATTTAACCCTTAGATTATCCTAATTGGGCAACAACAATGTTAAAAAGTTACTTACTGATAAAGAAAAAAAAATGAAAAACTACTTACCAATCACCAGCCTATTTGTGACTTTTTTATTTGCTGGTCAGTTCTTTTTGAAACTTATGGGCCCGGAAGGGCTGTTTTTGGTGGTGGTCCCTTATTAGCAGATTGATTCTACCTTGCAAATCAGTTAGTGTCGACAGATTGAATTATATGCAACATAACTGGAAGGTTGATTTAGGCTTTACATCCAGCTCCCAAGGCTGCATGATACGCAATTAGAACCAATTAGAAGTAGCATTCCTGCCCTTTGTCAAGTCCAGAACCAGAAAGTAGGTAGACTACCTCTCAGAAATACACGTCCTGTAAATGAATGTATCCTTCCCTGTACAGCTCCATTTGAAATTGCAGATCATTTGTCTTCTACAAGTAGTGCAGGTGCAACCTCCAAAATCCGGAATCCTCGGGACTGAGTCCATTCGGGTTTTTGGGATTTTCCAGATTTTAGACAAGAAAACCAGTCGTCTGAAATCCGCAATCCTCGACAAAATTTGTGCCAGGATTTGAGCGGCGAAGTCAGAAATGCGGCAAAACCCAAATTCAGGCATGGATTTGGTCATGGACTTTATTTTCTTGTTTGAAATCCGAAATCCTCGACCGAATCCATGCCAGATTTTGCCTCAAAAATGTCCGGTTTTCAGACATTGATTCCGGACGACTCCATAAGCTATGCTCAAAATGACCGGTTTTTGGACAATTCCGGTCTTCAGAGTTCTGGATTTGGGATGTTGCACTTGGATACACTCCTATACAAGTATCTGTTTACTTTACAGCTGACCTGGTGCTGGAGGATCTGTTTATTTTTTAACATGTCTACTGTTTTCCTTCCTTTCTTTCAAGCTGTCTGTCGTTGAGTATGACCCTGGAACCCATGACCTGAAAACACTCTCTCTCCATTATTTTGAAGAGCCTGAGCTGAAGGTAGGATTTCAGTTGCGAATGTATCCAAATGTTTGCGCCCTGTGACATGGCAGAACGAGATCTGTAGTCCCTTGCCCCCCCACCCACTCCCCATTGTGTTTTCTTTTTCGTCATGGCTTTTAATTTAGAGCAGGGTACAACTAAGGGTGGAGAGTTGAGGCAAATCAAGGGTTAGGTGACAGCAAGAAGCCTGTAGATTATAGGAAGGAGGGAAGGAATTGCACAACTCTGGGAAGAATGAGAGAAGAGTGCTGTAAGTCTTGATTTCAACACTTGAATGTCAATAAGCTAACTAATAACATGCAAGATCTAACTGAGGTGTTTAAAATGATTAACGGATTTGATAGGGTAAATAAAGAGAAACTTTCCACTGGTGGGGACGTCTAGAACAAGGGGGCATAACCTTAAAATTAGTACTAGGTTCAGGGTGATGTCAAGAAGCATTTCTTCACACAAAGGGTAGTGGAACTCTGGAACTCTCTTCCCCCAAAAAGCTGTTGCGGTTGGGGGTCAATTGACAATGTCAAATCTGGGATTAAGAGATTTTTAATTGCATCGAATGTACAGCACAGAAACGGGCCATTCGGCCCAACTGGTCTATGCTATTGTCTGTGCACCACACGAGCCTCCTCCCACCATCCTTCATCTAACCCTTTCAGCATATCCTTTTATAGAAACATAGAAAATAGGTGCAGGATTATGCCATTCGGCCCTTCGAGCCTGCACCACCATTCGATATGATCATGGCTGATCATGCAACTTCAGTATCCCATTCCTGCTTTCTCTCCATACCCCTTGATCCCTTTAGCCATAAGGACCACATCTAATATATCTAACGACTTTCTGTGATAGAGAATTTCACAGGTTCACAATTCTGAGTGAAGAAGTTTCTCCTCATCTCGGTCCTAAATGGCTTACCCCTTATCCTTAGACTGTGACCCCTGGTTCTGGACTTCCCCAACATCAGGAACATTCTTCCTGCATCTAACCTGTCCAGTCCCGTCAGAATTTTAATATACTATTCGCCTCAACCACTCCTTGTGGTAGCAAGTTCCACATTCTAACCACTCTCTGGGTAAAGAAGTTTCTCCTTGAATTCCTTATTGGATTTGCAGAATGGTTTCCTAATTTCTGTCTCTGCCTCTCTTGACAGGATGGTTTTGTGCAAAATGTTCACATTCCTCTGGTGCGTGTGGACCCAGATGGACGCTGTGCAGTGATGTTGATCTATGGAACGCAACTGGTGGTTCTGCCTTTTCGGAGGGACACCTTGAGTGATGAACAAGATGGAGTTATGGGGGAGGGGTGAGCTATGATTTAAAATGAAAAAAAAAACATGTTTTTGTTGCATGTATAACATTCTTTTCTCAACTTTTACCTTCTCATTTTGTTCTTTCCGACATTGCCTTGTTGCTTGTGGAGAGCTCCACAGATACCAGTCGCCCTCGAATGCCGGGCCCATGTGACCATTATCCTGCTCAGAAGGCTCGTACATATTCAAAAGGGAGTTAGATGAAGTCCTTACTACTCGGGGGATCAAGGGTTATGGCGAGAAAGCAGGAAGGGGGTACTGAAGTTTCATGTTCAGCCATGAACTCATTGAATGGCGGTGCAGGCTAGAAGGGCTGAATGGCCTGCTCCTGCACCTATTTTCTATGTTTCTATGTTACATGAGCAGTGGCAGTTTGGTTAAGGGGTGACTAGTAGCTGTGAATCTGTGCCACAGCAAATAGTCAACGCCTTGAGGAAAGAAGGAAAGAAAAACACGGTAAACTCACCGAGACAGCTGGTTTCACAACTGGATTCTGTGTCTCTAGGATGCTAAAACACAACGTGGCATTATGTAGCCTCGTCCATTCACTATTCAGTGCTTTCGGTGAACTGTAGTGGGTGCTTATTTTTATTGACCAACCCAAAGTAAAGGAGCAAGGCCCATAGTGCAGAAGATCGCCAAGGTTGGAAAGAGTTTAGGGGAGGATGGAGTAGTGATTAAGTGATACCAAGCTTGGATTTAAAAATCTCGAAGAAGGGAAGATTGAGGAGGGGAAAGGAGGTCTACAGGTTTGAAATCCTGGGGGAAAAATGAGTTGGAGTATAACTACTATTGGGTGCAGTAGTCCAGTTATCTTGTCTGAATCATTCTACTTATCATATATCTCACTACCCTTGGTTTCATAAGAAAATAAGAAATAGGAGCAGGAGTAGGCCTTACGGCCCCTCGAGCCTGTTTCGCCATTCAATAAGATCATGGCTGATCTGATCATGGACTCAGCTCCATTTCCCTGCCTGCTCCCCATAACCCCTTATCTCCTTATCGTTTAAGAAACTGTCTATTTCTGTCTTAAGTTTATTCAATGTCCCAGCTTCCACAACCCTCTGAGAGAAGAAATTTCTCCTCATCTCAGTTTTAAATGGGCGGCCCCTTATTCTAAGATCATGCCCTCTAGTTCTAGTCTCCCCCATCAGTGGAAACATCCTCTCTGCATCCACCTTGTCAAGCCCCCTCATAATCTTATACGTTTCGATAAGATCACCTCTCATTATTCTAAATTCCAATGAGTAGAGGCTCAACCTACTCAACCTTTCCTCATAAGTCAACCCCCTCATCTCCGGAATCAACCCAGTGAACCTTTTCTGAACTGCCTCCAAAGCAAGTATATCCTTTCGTAAATATGGAAATCAAAACTGCACGCAGTATTCCAGGTGTGGCCTCACCAATACCTTATAAAGCTGTAGCAAGACTTCCATAGAAACATAGAAACATAGAAAATAGGTGCAGGAGCAGGCCATTCAGCCCTTCTAGCCTGCACCGCCATTCAACGAGTTCATGGCTGAACATGAAACTTCAGTACCCACTTCCTGCTTTCACGCCATACCCCTTGATCCCCCGAGTAGTAAGGACTTCATCTAACTCCCTTTTGAATATATTTAGTGAATTGGCCTCAACTACTTCCTGTGGTAGAGAATTCCACAGGTTCACCACTCTCTGGGTGAAGAAGTTTCTCCTTATCTCGGTCCTAAATGGCTTACCCCTTATCCTTAGACTGTGACCCCTGGTTCTGGACTTCCCCAACATTGGGAACATTCTTCCTGCATCCAACCTGTCCAAACCCGTCAGAATTTTAAACGTTTCTATGAGGTCCCCTCTCACTCTTCTGAACTCCAGTGAATACAAGCCCAGTTGATTCAGTCTTTCTTGATAGGTCAGTCCCACCATCCCGGGAATCAGTCTGGTGAATCTTCGCTGCACTCCCTCAACAGCAAGTATGTCCTTCCTCAAGTTAGGAGACCAAAACTGTACACAATACTCCAGGTGTGGCCTCACCAAGGCCCTGTACAACTGTAGCAACACCTCCCTGCCCCTGTACTCAAATCCCCTCGCTATGAAGGCCAACATGCCATTTGCTTTCTTAACCGCCTGCTGTACCTGCATGCCAACCTTCAATGACTGATGTACCATGACACCCAGGTCTCGTTGCACCTTCCCTTTTCCTAATCTGTCACCATTCAGATAATAGTCTGTCTCTCTGTTTTTACCACCAAAGTGGATAACCTCACATTTATCCACATTATACTTCATCTGCCACGCATTTGCCCACTCACCTAACCTATCCAAGTCACTCTGTAGCCTCATAGCATCCTCCTCGCAGCTCACACTGCCACCCAACTTAGTGTCATCCGCAAATTTGGAGATACTACATTTAATCCCCTCGTCTAAATCATTAATGTACAATGTAAACAGCTGGGGCCCCAGCACAGAACCCTGCGGTACCCCACTAGTCACTGCCTGAGATTCCGAAAAGTACCCATTTACTCCTACTCTTTGCTTCCTGTCTGACAACCAGTTCTCAATCCACGTCAGCACACTACCCCCAATCCCATGTGCTTTAACTTTGCACATTAATCTCCTGTGTGGGACCTTGTCGAAAGCCTTCTGAAAGTCCAAATATACCACATCAACTGGTACTCCTTTGTCCACTTTACTGGAAACATCCTCAAAAAATTCCAGAAGATTTGTCAAGCATGATCTCCCTTTTACAAATCCATGCTGACTTGGACCTATCATGTCACCATTTTCCAAATGCGCTGCTATGACATCCTTAATAATTGATTCCATCATTTTACCCACGACTGAGGTCAGGCTGACCGGTCTATAATTCCCTGCTTTCTCTCTCCCTCCTTTTTTAAAAAGTGGGGTTACATTGGCTACCCTCCACTCGATAGGAACTGATCCAGAGTCAATGGAATGTTGGAAAATGACTGTCAATGCATCCGCTATTTCCAAGGCCACCTTCTTAAGTACTCTGGGATGCAGTCCATCAGGCCCTGGGGATTTATCGGCCTTCAATCCCATCAATTTCCCCAACACAATTTCCCGACTAATAAAGATTTCCCTCAGTTCCTCCTCCTTAATAGACCCTCTGACCACTTTTATATCCGGAAGGTTGTTTGTGTCCTCCTTAGTGAATACTGAACCAAAGTACTTGTTCAATTGGTCTGCCATTTCTTTGTTCCCCGTTATGACTTCCCCTGATTCTGACTGCAGGGGACCTACGTTTGTCTTTACTAACCTCTTTCTCTTTACATACCTATAGAAACTTTTGCAATCCGCCTTAATGTTCCCTGCAAGCTTCTTCTCGTACTCCATTTTCCCTACCCTAATCAAACCCTTTGTCCTCCTCTGCTGAGTTCTAAATTTCTCCCAGTCCCCAGGTTCGCTGCTATTTCTGGCCAATTTGTATGCCACTTCCTTGGCTTTAATACTATCCCTGATTTCCCTAGATAGCCACGGTTGAGCCACCTTCCCTTTTTTATTTTTACGCCAGACAGGAATGTACAATTGTTGTAATTCATCCATGCGTTCTCTAAATGTCTGCCATTGCCCATCCACAGTCAACCCCTTAAGTATCATTAGCCAATCTATCTTAGCCAATTCATGCCTCATACCTTCAAAGTTACCCTTCTTTAAGTTCTGGACCATGGTCTCTGAATTAACTGTTTCATTCTCCATCCTAATGCAGAATTCCACCATATTATGGTCACTCTTCCCCAAGGGGCCTCGCACAATGAGATTGCTAATTAATCCTCTCTCATTACACAACACCCAGTCTAAGATGGCCTCCCCCCTAGTTGGTTCCTCGACATATTGGTCTAGAAAACCATCCCTTATGCATTCCAGGAAATCCTCCTCCACCGTATTGCTTCCAGTTTGGCTAGCCCAATCTATGTGCATATTAAAGTCACCCATTATAACTGCTGCACCTTTATTGCATGCACTCCTAATTTTCTGTTTGATGCCCTCCCCAACATCACTACTACTGTTTGGAGGTCTGTACACAACTCCCACTAACGATTTTTGCCCTTTAGTGTTCTGCAGCTCTACCCATATAGATTCCACATCATCCAAGCTAATGTCTTTCCTAACTATTGCATTAATCTCCTCTTTAACCAGCAATGCTACCCCACCTCCTTTTCCTTTTATTCTATCCTTCCTGAATGTTGAATACCCCTGGATGTTGAGTTCCCAGCCCTGATCATCCTGGAGCCACGTCTCCGTAATCCCAATCACATCATATTTGTTAACATCTATTTGCACAATTAATTCATCCACCTTATTGCGGATACTCCTTGCATTAAGACACAAAGCCTTCAGGCTTGCTTTTTTAACACCCTTTGTCCTTTTAGAATTTTGCTGTACAGTGGCCCTTTTTGTTCTTTGCCTTGGGTTTCTCTGCCCTCCACTTTTCCTCATCTCCTTTCTGTCTTTTGCTTTTGCCTCCTTTTTGTCTCCCTCTGTCTCCCTGTATAGGTTCCCATCCCCCTGCAATATTAGTTTAACTCCTCCCCAACAGCACTAGCAAACACTCCCCCTAGGACATTGGTTCCGGACCTGCTCAGGTGCAGACCGTCCGGTTTGTACTGGTCCCACCTCCCCCAGAACCGGTTCCAATGCCCCAAGAATTTGAATCCCTCCCTGCTGCACCACTGCTCAAGCCATGTATTCATCTGCGCTATCCTGCGATTCCTACTCTGACTAGCACGTGGCACTGGTAGCAATCCCGAGATTACTACTTTTGAGGTCCTACTTCATGGTACAAGGGGAAATGGCTTAAAACTGTCTCACCCATTACCCGACTGAGTTTGTCACACTACAATGTATTAAAAGTACAAAACAAGAAAAGCAGCCATTTCGGGTTGGTTTCTTCTCCCCTGGAGCCAGAAATTTACAAGCAGCCGCCAATCTGCAAAGTTCAATTACCAAGCACAATTGACCTCTCATGCTCCTCATGATATCCTTTCATAGAGCATGATTAAACTATATGACTTCAAAGGGACAGGCTAGATTATACATAACTGCATCGTAGCAGTTGAATAACACATTGTACTTTACATGGCACAGTATAAGATTCTAATATTATAAAGCAGCATATCTACTGTGAGGAATGCTAGGGGAAATTCACTATTCATCCTCGTTTGAGAGACTGCCTATGATAGAAACATAGAAAATAGGTGCAGGAGGAGGCCATTCGGCTCTTCGAGCCTGCATCACCATTCAATATGATCATGGCTGATCATGCATTTCAGTACCCCATTTCTGCTTTCTCTCCATACCCCTTGATCCTTTTAGCTGGGAGGACCACATCTAATTCCCTTTTGAATATATCTAACGAATTGGCCCCAACAACTAGAGAGTTTCACATGCCCACAATTCTCTGAGTGAAGAAGTTTCTCCTCATCTCGGACCTAAATCGCTTACCCCTTATCCTTGGACTGTGACCCTTGGTTCTGGACTTCCCCAACATCGGGAACATTCTTCCTGCATCTAACCTGTCCAGTCCTGTCAGAATTTTATATGTTTCTATGAGATCCCCTCTCATTCATCTAAATTCCATTGAATACAAGCCTAGTCGATCTTTCTTCATATGTCAGTCCTGTCATCTCTGGAATCAGTCTGGTGAACCTTCGCTGCACTCCCTCAATAGCAAGAATGTCGTCCTCCGATTTGGAGACCAAAACAGTACACAATACTCAAGGTGTGGCCTTACCAAAGCCCTGTACAACTGTAGTAAGACCTCCCTGATGATGATTGTTTTACTAAAATCTTAGTGACTATAACTGTTCATCAGCTAGTGAGATTGAGTCTTGCTGTGTTTTAAGTTAAGGGAGAAACATCTTTACAGCAGCATTGATTCTGATAGTATTGCAGTTTCCATCTGATCATCACACACTCTCTCACCCACAGGCAGAAGTCCAGTTTCCTCCCCAGTTACATCATCGACGTTCGAGAGCTGGATGAAAAGTTGCTGAACGTGATTGATATGCAGTTCCTGTACGGTTACTACGAGCCCACGTTACTCATCCTCTTTGAGCCGAACCAGACTTGGCCTGGGTATGTACACAGCGTTGCCACTTAAATGAAAACCCACAATGCTGGAAACGTACAGAGGGACCGGCATCATCTGAAAGAGAAAAAGACAGGTTACCGTGTCAGGTGGAGACCCTTCACGGTAACCAGTATTATTTCTCCCTCTTTCAGATGCAGATACTGTTGCGGAATTTGCTGTTTTTATTTCCAGTTGTCGGCATTTTTTCTGTTTCCTTTATTATAGTCCGTGCTTCTCTCCATTTTTTTCTTTGACAAACAATCTCTCCCCAGTTCGTCCTACTGGAGTGACAAAGTTGCTAGCTCGTTACCTTGTCTGAATCATTCTATTTATCATATTTCCCATTACTCTTGCATGTTTGTCATAATGATAGCAAGGGTGTTTATTTGGTGCTGATGAGTGTTCTATCTCCAGCATGTGTGTTGTGGTGGAAATGTGGTCACCGAGAGGTTATACCAATGTTTAGTGCAGCGTTTTCTGGTGTGCGGGCAAACTCAGAACAGCTGCTCCCAGTAATAACGTTTGTTAATGTGCACATTAGGGAGCGACAGCGGGATATTCGATGCTGGGGAGTAGCGGGACTTCAAAGCCAAGTGCGATCCTGTTCACACCCACCGTCCACATACACGTACACAGCCTAGAGCTGTGTTATGTGGAAAGTTTCACTCTCTCCGCTCTCCACTTGTTGTTTTATTTGTCTGGGAGGAAGGAGGCGCTCATATATTGTGAAATCACAAGATAATTACAAATAAAGGCGGCCATTTGGACCATCTTCATTCATCCATTCAGAAGAATCCTACAGTCTCCCATCTATTTGATTCTTAATTTCAGAGCTTTCTCTTCCACTACTCTGGGAGTTCGTTCTGTACCTTCATCATTCTTTGTCGATGAAATATTCGTAAAAAAGCCAAGAGCTGCAAGGTTCAAGGTAGACTGGGCCTTGAGTGGTCTCTTTGTTGCAGTGCCGAGGCCATTTCAGTAGTTGTTTGGAGTACTCTGCCTGCCTTGTTCTGTAAAGATTTGATGCCGGTCACAGCTTCTGCACCAGCAATTAACTCATGGAAATATAGGCACAGATGCAGATTTTTAATGGGACGTACGGCCAGGAACTGCAAGTGCTGAGTTTACACACTTCAAGGCCGCCCTGCTGCAATAACAGCACTGCGGTTGTACAGACCGGGTGAGACACAGGCGTTGGTGGTCGAGGGCTGGAGGGGAATGTAGAACAGTAGGGGATGGAGATGATAGAATTGGAGATCATCGGAAGGATGAAACGGAGAGGGGGGGGCGGGGGGTAGAGTGCGGGGGGAAGGGGGAGACTAATGAGTGGGAGCTAAAAATAGAGATCATGGAACGGGGGCAGGAGATTGCAGATGATGGAGAGATATTCATTTTTTGGGACTAGCCAGATAGCTGCACAGTATTTTCCAGTTCAAAGTTGCTATGAAATGAAATATTGCTGCTAAACCTCGGTCCTGTTGCTAGAAAGATAGTTCTACCTATATAGATTTATAAAATCACAAGCAACTTCCAAACCTATAGGCAGGATGTAAGGTTGATTTTACTGCTGACCCCTGCTGTTAATTATTGATTGCACTTAAATGTCATACCACATCAGTAGGCACCGATTTATCTCATTTAGTAGTTGCCTTCCTTAATGGATGGGGAATGTATTTAGCATGAACAATCTGTGCTGTCACAGTGACTGACTGGTAGAGTTCTAACTAATAGTTCTACGTCACAATTCATTGGACTTGCCCAAGTATAACATTGAATCCAGCATAACTTTTTTGTGCACAAGTGCAGTCATCAGTATTGACAATTGAGAGCGATTCTGTTTATTTTTGCTTTGTATAATGATAGAATAGTACAGCACAGGAGGAGGCCAATTGAGCCTGCACTGGCTTTTTCGCAGAACAGTCCAGTTAGTCCCACTCTCTTTCCCCATATCCCTGCAATTTTTTATCCTTCAAGTATTTATCCAATTCCCTTCTGAAGGCTACTATTGATTCTGTATCCACGACTCTTATCAGGCAGTGCATTCCAAATCCTAACCACACATTGTGTAAACCAGTTTTTCCTCATGTTGCCTATCTTTCTTTTGTCAGTCACCGTAAATCTGCGCCCTCTGGTTATTGACCCTTCAGCCATTGGAAACACTCTTTATTTACTCTATCTAAACTCCTCATGATTTTGAACATCTCTATCAAATCTCCCCTTCGTCTTCCCTGCTCCAAAGAGAACAACCCCACCAGCTCCAGTCTATCCACGTAACTGTAATCCCTCATCCCAGGAACCATTCGAGTAAATCTCTTCGTTACCCTCTCCCATCGCTTCCTAAAGTGCGGTGCGGCTATTTCACCACCTTCCCATGTTGCACCATCAGTACGATACTGGAAAAAAGAATTAACGAGTAGTTGCTTTTGATCTCTTGTAAAGGAAATAAATCTGCCGAAAGCTCCAACCTGGAAGACTTGGCAATGCTGCCCTTTCAATAAATTTGATTATCGTTGCTTGCTGTTCTTTATATCAGGGACAATTGATTTTTATTCATCTGCAAGTTGCAGAGAGAAGCATCATTGATCATGAAAGCAGTTACACAGCAGTGGACTGCATCAGCATCTCTTCCAATCTAATCAGTGATATTGCTGGCTTGCACATTGGGCACAGACAGCCCGAGAGCAGCGATGGAATCCCTGAATGCTGCAGCCGTGATCGAAAACCATTAACTTGAAATTGAAATAAAGCCATTATAGTAAAGATTAATTCTACATGATTGAAACAAAACTAGAAGATGCTGCAAATACATATCCAGTTCGCCAGAGGACGGACTAACGTTTCGGATGAGATCCTTCATTGGAACTGTCCTTGTGTTTATGCCCAGCACCAGCACCCTTCACTTTGTCTTCTTTCCCTCTCTGTCCTGACGGTTGATGCTCGTTAGCTACAATTTCACCGATGCCCCTTTTTGTACCTTAGTCAAGCGGCAATTATTCACGTGCGAACTTAGAGCACGATCTTGTTCGTGCACCTGCACTTCCATCGGGTTGGGGGAGGAGGCAGTCACGAACAAATTGTAGGCCTATTCTGCTGCCCCAGCTGTGAGCAGCTAACTCAGCACAGGTCACCGATCGAGCCAGAGTCTTTCCCAGTCTGTTTCAGCTGAGTTAATTTCTCACTATCAAGGAATATAATTTCTCTTACTTTTTTTAAAGTCCATTTACTCCCCCCTCACCAGAATGAACCCAATGTGTTTGCATGTGAAACACACGGATGTTCTGCTTAAATGAATTTTTTAAATTCCCTGTTTCTGGTATCTTCTGATGAAACGTTGAAAAATAGCCTGAGGAGTATATTTTTCATTGTAAATGTTTCCTCTTTTTGTCTCCAGTCGTGTAGCAGTGCGACAGGACACCTGCAGCATTGTTGCCATCTCTTTAAATATCATGCAGAAGGTCCATCCCGTCATCTGGTCACTGAGCAACCTACCATTCGACTGCACGCAGGCTCTGGCGGTACCAAAACCCATAGGTGAGCAAGTGAATGAGTGAGGGGCTGACGATGAATGCTATTGGGATTTTTGTGCTGGTGGTTACACAGTGTACCAGTTTTATAACCAAGCTTGGTATTATCTAAACCAAACTTTCTAATTTATCTCGCCTTGCCTACTTATTTCATTCCTTCTGGTGTCCTGCATTAGGGGCCTTAGCCCTACACTTGGGGTTCCTCAATTTAAAACAAAAAAATGGTCATCAGCTCACTCTTGTACTATTTTGGGTCCAAATAAAAACTCCTCCTCATAAATAGTCTGATTACAGAAGGTTTGATAAACCTCAGTAAAATAACCAACTTGTATAACATCTTGTGAGAAAGTATGACGCTTAGTATGTGCTTCTATAGAAACCCACTGGCAAAGTGAAACCAATCAGTCCTTAGATAATCTCGACAAATTCCTGACTCCGTTCCCAGGTACTAGTTAAAAGGACTGCAATGTGCTTCGTTGCCTTATTAATGCGCTGCAGTTTTATCGATCTTCGGTTTTAATATGCTCCGGTTTTATCAAAACCGGTTTAAGCAAAGGTTAATATTTTGTTTTGAGTGAATCAAACTTTTTAAGTTATAACATCTGTTTTTCTATTTTCACTTCCCCAGCCATGATCTGTATCATGCACCCCCCAGTTTAGGGGGTGGGCAAACAACCTGCTTCCAGTGAGGCCTCGTGGCGTTTCCGCAATGTAAATAGCAATGCACAATGACAATTGGAAGGGAGGGTGTGGCTCTTTTAGGTTCCTTCTCCATCCCGATATCCGGCAAGGGGAGTGATTCTTGCCCTTCTGTACGTCCCTACTAATCCATGGCTGAGTTCAGAACGTTTCCGTAGAATATCTGTGGGTCAAGAATGGATTTCAGGCCAAACACAACAAGTGAATGGTTTCTGCATGTGCTGGACACCCGGCTAACCAACACAAACCATGTAGCATGGTGAGGGTGAGCCCTTGCTCTGTAACACACAGACCTATATAATGCTGCCAGACTCTCTTCAGTTTTGGAGTGTCATTTGCAACTTCTTTGCGTGACTTAATTGTGGCGTGCCAGTGCCTTGTAGACCATTTTGTTTTCTATGTGATGTGGATTGCCTCCATTTTGCAGGTGGTGTGGTCATCTTTGCTGTGAACTCGCTGCTGTACCTCAACCAGAGTGTCCCACCCTATGGAGTGTCCCTGAACAGCCTTACTAATGGCACAACATCTTTCCCACTCCGTAAGTTGTCAATTCGCAGCCAGTCTGATAGGTCGTTGGATGTAGAATCATATTCCCACTCTTCAATTAAAACATGTGTGTTCACATAATCATCCTTAATCTATGAATGAATGAATGAATGAACAGGAGCTTAATCCATGGAAATTCTATATAAGGGGAGGGAGATTAAACAAAACTTTCTTTTTTCTTTATTTTCACTCCTCCTGTCTTCTCGCTTTCTCTTCATCTCCTCTCTCGAAGATTCTTTTCTGGGGTATAGCTACCCTCTGACAACTCATTCAAATGATTATTGTGTTATGTGAATGTTGATGGGATATTCACCTCGGGCGGCATTCCAGTGGTGCCTAACCAATTCTATACCCAATGTCCTTATACCCACACTTTCAGCAGGGATCACTGGATAGCGATCAGAAATTCCTGATGATATGTATTCACCCCTCTCCCTTAATCCTTACTCGGCAATCGGAAGTTTAGTGAGCAATTCATTGGGAATCCTGTGAATTAGCATGCAGTGTGTTTCTGGATGCTGATTAGAAGGCATCGAAGGTAGAAAAATGTAGTACTGCTGAGTACACGAGACTAAAGGGGCTTCCAATGTAGGGGATGAGGGGGTGGATTAAAATTTCAATTATCTCCACTGAGAAACAGATTAAAATTGAAATCATGCTATGCATAGATTGGTGGAACATTGAAAATACCTCCCTTAAACTCTCACATTTTGTCATGGTATCTGCCTCTGAGTTTAGAGGATTGTGGTTCAAGTCCCAGTCCAGACCAGCTAACCTGGGCTGACACTCCTAGTGCTGCACTGTCAAAGGTGCCGTTCGAAGAGTAAAAGATTCCACGAAGAGGAAGGGAGTCCCGTCTCCCCCACCCCGTGTCATTGCCAGCCTTTATCCCTTAGCCAACATCACTAAGCAATAACAACTTACAAGGGTGTCATTGGGTGCAGATTTGCTGAGCCGCCTCCTGTTCGGGACCTTTCCCATTTGTTGTATGCCACGTTCCTCTGCAAAGATGAAAACATAACTTTTTAGAGAGGGTGTCTTTCTGCTGGGTGGGATGTACAGAGCTGGTCACATTTACAATTGCAACTGCCTTGAATAAATGAAAATATTACTTGCACTAACTACTTGACCAAAACCCTGCCACTTTTTACACTGGCCTCCAGATCTCTGGGTGGTCACCATTGCACAGCAATCTTCTGCAACTTGGCTCCAGCGTTTCTTCATTTTTTGGGGTGGAACTTTTATGTGACCTCTGCTGGTGTCCAGCTCCTGCTATCTGTTCTCAATCACAGTAACTAGTGCCTCCACTTCAACCTGCAATAAATTTTTGGTCCTTGCACTGCGTTGCATCTTGTACTGCTGCATCTCCGATTTTTCCAATGCTCTCACACAGCACTCCTCACACACACAAATGGCTCTTTAAAAATGGCCGATGCCAACTCTGAGCAGTACTGCGCATGCGCGTCCATTGCAATGACGCCAAAATGTCACTTTTTTTTTGTCGCGCGTGCGCAGAAGGTGTAGCATCGTTTTTCCGGCTCCCCCCAAGGCGACTGGAATATGCTGCGTGGCGCCAAATTTGAATTCTAGATCAGAAAAACTTTGGCAAAATATTTCTGACCTAGAAAAACGGGCGTAACTTTGGCAATATGCCAGAAAACGGGCTTGGGAAAAATTGAGGGAAAGCAAGTTGTGAGGAGGATGCAACCAATCTGCAAAGGGATACAGTTAGGTTAAGTGAGTGGGAAAAAATTTTGCTGATAGATTATAACGTGGGAAAATGTGAGATCTGCTTTGGTAAGAAAAATAAAAAAGCAAATTTAAATGGGTAGAGATTACAAAATACTCTGGTACAGAGGGATCTGGGAGTCCTTGTACATGAAACTCAAAAAGTAAGTATATAGGTGATTAGGAAAGCAAATGGAATGTTGGCCTTTATTGCAAAGGGGATGGAAGATAAAAGTAAGGAAGTCCTGCTAAAACTGTTCAGAGCATTGGTGAGGTCACACCTAGAGTAGGTGCAGGACATTCTGAAAAGGGAGGGTGAACAGCCAGTTGTCATGGTGCACATTGGTACCAAGGATATAGGTAAAAAACGGGATGAGGTCCTACGAGATGAATTTAAGGAGCTAGGAGCTAAATTAAAAAGTAGAACCTCAAAAGTAGTAATCTCGGGATTGCTACCAGTGCCACGTGCTAGTCAGAGTAGGAATCGCAGGATAGCTCAGATGAATACGTAGCTTGAGCAGTGGTGCAGCAGGGAGGGATTCAAATTCCTGGGGCATTGGAACCGGTTCTGGGGGAGGTGGGACCAGTACAAACCGGACGGTCTGCACCTGGGCAGGACCGGAACCAATGTCCTCGGAGGAGTGTTTGCTAGTGCTGTTGGGGAGGAATTAAACTAACATGGCAGGGGAATGGGAACCAATGCAGGGAGACAGAGGGAAATAAAATGGAGACAGAAGCAAAAGACAGAAAGGAGATGAGTAAAAGTGGAGGGCAGAGAAACCCAAGGCAAAAAATAAAAAGGGCCACTTTGCAGCAAAATTCTAAAGGGTCAAAGTGTGTTAAAAAGGCAAGCCTGAAGGCTCTGTGCCTCAATGCGAGGAGTATTCGGAATAAGGTGGACGAATTAACTGTGCAGATAGCAGTTAACGGATACGATGTGGTTGGCATCACGGAGACATGGCTCCAGGGTGACCAAGGCTGGGAACTCAACATCCAAGGGTATTCAACATTGAGGAAGGATAGACAGAAAGGAAAAGGAGGCGGGGTGGCGTTGCTGGTTAAAGAGGAAATTAATGCAATTGTAAGGAAAGACATTAGCTTGGATGATGTGGAATCGGTATGGGTGGAGCTACGGAATACCAAAGGGCAGAAAACGCTAGTGGGAGTTGTATACAGACCTCCAAACAGTAGTAGTGATGTTGGGGAGGGCATCAAACAGGAAATTAGGGGTGCATGCAATAAAGGTGCAGCAGTTATCATGGGTGACTTTAATATGCATATAGATTGGGTTAACTAAACTGGAAACAATACGGTGGAGGAGGATTTCCTGGAGTGCATAAGGGATGGTTTTCTAGACCAATATGTCGAGGAACCAACTAGGGGGGTGTTGTGTAATGAGAGAGGATTAATTAGCAATCTCGTTGTGTGAGGCCCCTTGGGGAAGAGTGACCATAATATGGTGGAATTCTACATTAGGATGGAGAATGAAACAGCTAATTCAGAGACCATGGTCCAGAACTTAAAGAAGGGTAACTTTGAAGGTATGAGGCGTGAATTGGCTAGGATAGATTGGCGAATGATACTTAAGGGGTTGACAGTGGATGGGCAATGGCAGACATTTAGAGACCGCATGGATGAACTACAACAATTGTACATCCCTGTTTGGCGTAAAAATAAAAAAGGGAAGTTGGCTCAACCGTGGCTATCAAGGGAAATCAGGGATAGTATTAAAGCCAAGGCAGTGGCATACAAATTGGTCAGAAATAGCAGCGAACCTGGGGACTGGGAGAAATTTAGAACTCAGCGGAGGAGGGCAAATGGTTTGATTAGGGCAGGGAAAATACTGTTCGAGAGGAAGCTTGCAGGGAACATTAAAATGGACTGCAAAAGCTTCTATAGATATGTAAAGAGAAAAAGGTTAGTAAAGACAAACGTAGGTCCCCTGCAGTCAGAATCAGGGGAAGTCATAACTGGGAACAAAGAAATGGCAGACCAATTGAACAAGTACTTTGGTTCAGTATTCACTAAGGAGGACACAAACAACTTTCCGGATATAAAAGGGGTCAGAGGGACTAGTAAGAAGGAGGAACTGAGGGAAATCCTTATTAGTCGGGAAATTGTGTTGGGGATATTGATGGGATTGAAGGCCGATAAATCCCCAGGGCCTGATGGTCTGCATCCCAGAGTACTTAAGGAGGTGGCCTTGGAAATAGCGGATGCATTGACAGTCATTTTCCAACATTCCATAGACTCTGGATCAGTTCCTATGGAGTGGAGGGTAGCCAATGTAACCCCACTTTTTAAAAAAGGTGGAAGAGAGAAAACAGGGAATTATAGACCGGTCAGCCTGACATCGGTAGTGGGTAAAATGATGGAATCAATTATTAAGGATGTCATAGCAGCGCATTTGGAAAGAGGTGACATGATAGGTCCAAGTCAGCATGGATTTGTGAAAGGGAAATCATGCTTGACAAATCTTCTGGAATTTTTTGAGGATGTTTCCAGTAGAGTGAACAAGGGGGAACCAGTTGATGTGGTGTATTTGGACTTTCAGAAGGCTTTCGACAAGGTCCCACACAAGAGATTAATGTGCAAAGTTAAAGCACGTGGGATTGAGGGTAGTGTGCTGACGTGGATTGAGAACTGGTTGTCAGATAGGAAGCAAAGAGTAGGAGTAAATGGGTATTTTTCAGAATGGCAGGCAGTGACTAGTGGGGTACCGCAAGGTTCTGTGCTGGGACCCCAGCTGTTTACATTGTACATTAATGATTTAGACGAGGGGATTAAATGTAGTATCTCCAAATTTGTGGATGACACTAAGTTGGGTGGCAGTGTGAGCTGCGAGGAGGATGCTATGAGGCTGCAGAGTGACTTGGATAGGTTAGGTGAGTGGGCAAATGCATGGCAGATGAAGTATAATGTGGATAATTGTGAGGTTATCCACTTTGGTTGTAAAAACAGAGACAGACTATTATCTGAATGGTGATAGATTAGGAAAAGGGGAGGTGCAACGAGACCTGGGTGTCATGGTACATCAGTCATTGAAGGTTGGCATGCAGGTACAGCAGGCGGTTAAGAAAGCAAATGGCATGTTGGCCTTCAAAGCGAGGGGATTTGAGTACAGGGACAGGAAGGTGTTACTACAGTTGTACAGGGCCCTGGTGAGGCCACACCTGGAGTATTGTGTACAGTTTTGGTCTCCTAACTTGAGGAAGGATATTCTTGCTATTGAGGGAGTGCAGCGAAGATTCACCAGACTGATTCCCGGGATGGCGAGAATGACATATCAAGAAAGACTGGATCAACTGGGCTTGTATTCACTGGAGTTCAGAAGAATGAGAGGGGATCTCATAGAAATGTTTAAAATTCTGATGGGTTTAGACAGGTTAGATGCAGGAAGACTGTTCCCAATGTTGGGGAAGTCCAGAACCAGGGGTCACAGTCTAAGGATAAGGGCTAAGCCATATAGGACCGAGATGAGGAGAAACTTCTTCACCCAGAGAGTGGTGAACCTGTGGAATTCTCTACCACAGAAAGTTGTTGAGGCCAATTCACTAAATATATTCAAAAAGGAGTTAGATGTTGTCCTTACTACTAGGGGGATCAATGGGTATGGCGAGAAAGCAGGAATGGAGTACTGAAGTTGCATGTTCAGCCATGAACTCATTGAATGGTGGTGCAGGCTCGAGGGGCCGAATGGCGTACTCTTGCACCTATTTTCTGTGTTTCTATGTTTCCATGAGTACTGCGTACAGTTTTGGTCTCCTTATTTAAGGAAGGATATACTTTTATTGGAGGCAGTTCAGAGAAGATTCATGAGGTTGATTCCTGAGATGAAGGGGTTGTGATGAAGAAAGGTTGAGCAGGTTGGGCCTATGCTCATTGGAGTTTAGAAGACTGAGAGGTGATCTTATTGAAGCGTATAAGATTCTGAGGGGGCTTGACAGCATCGATGCAGAGATTTTGTTTCCTCTCGTGGGGAAATCTAGTACTAGGAGACATAGTTTCAGAATAAGGGGGCGCCCATTTAAGACAGAAATGAGGAATTTCTTCTCAGAGGGTCGTGAGTCTTTGAAATTCTCTACCGTAGAGAGCTGTGGAGGCTAGGTCATTGAATATATTTAATGTGAAGATAGATGAATTTTTGAGAGATACGGGAGTCGAGGATATATGGGGAGGGGGCAGGGAAGTGGAGTTAAGGCCAAGATCAGATCAGCCATGATCTTATTGAATGGCAGAGCAGGCTCGAGGGGCCAGATGGCCTACTTCTGCTCCTATTTCTTATTTTGTTATGTATCCTACATTACAACAGTGACTGCACTTCAGAAGTGCTTCATTGGCTATTAAGAGCTTTAGAACCTGCTCAGATTGTGAGGTGTGTGCTGTATAATTGCAAGTTTCTTTCCTTTACTTTTCCTTTCCATTTCATTTTTGTCTGGAGCTTAGGCTAATGAGAGGTAATCTCATTGAAATGTAGAACATTCTTAGAGGGCTTGACAGCGTAGATGCTGAGAGGCTGTTTCCCCTGGCTGGGGAGTCTACAACTAGGGGCCATAATCTCAGGATCAGGGCTCGACCATTTAGGACTGAGATGAAGAGAAATTTCTTCACTCAGTGGGTGGTGAATCATTGGAATTCTCTAACCTAGACAGCTGTGGATGCTCAGTCATTGAGTATATTCAAGGCCGAGATGTTTGGGCACTAAGGGAATCAAGGGATATCAGATTGGGCGGGAAAGTCATGATCTTATAGCGGAGCAGGTTCGATGGGCTGGAGACCTATTCCTGCTAATGTTCCTTTTCTTTCTTGAATATGTGTGTGTTGTGAATTAAGCAAGTTTTTCTGACCAAGATCATAATCTACTTCACAACATCACTAATTACTCTGGGATGAAAAGGGTGGGAGGTGGAGTGACTGATCATACCAGAATTGTAATAATTGCCACGGCGACGGATGTTGGTTGTGTGACTGGGACGTGACGAGCATCGTAATCTACAAGGAGGTGAGTGGTGAATCAGGCACCAGAAACCCATTGTTTGTGTGTGTCTCCTGCAGGGATTCAGGATGGGGTGAAGATTATGCTGGACTGTGCTCAAGCTGCCTTTGTGTCTTACGATAAGATGGTCATTTCCTTAAAGGGAGGTGAAATGTAAGTATTAGATGTTAAAATTAGTTCCTAATCTCTGTGCTTGCTGTTTCCCTGTAATGTGAGGTGCAATGAACCCCATTTTCACACTCCCTCTTCCCCCATCTGCCCTCGTTATTATGTAACTCTCTTTGAAAATTTGAATTCCGTTTTAAGAATCTGGAAATTGCTAAAGTGTTAAGTTGCCCCTTCCAGGCAAAATATTGGGACATACCAGAGTCGCAGTGAAAAATCTCTCATGATGAAGCCCATTTGACGGTCTTAAATTATTTAGCTCCTAACTGTTAATTAAGATAGTCAATTTTCTGGTTGTTACTCAGATTTTGGAAGACCTCACCGTCATTCTCTCAGGTTGATGAGCTTAGATTTCATTATTTTTCCTATTCCCTGTCGGCCGTGGCTCAGTTGGTAGCACTGTCGCCTCTGAGTTAGAGATTTGAGATCAAAAATCTAGGCTGACATTCCAGTGCAGTGCTGAGGGAGTGCTACACTGTTAGAGGTGCCGTCTTTAGGATGAGACGTTAAACCGACACCCTGTTTGCTCTCTCAGATGGATGTAAAAGATCCCATGGCACTATTTTGAAGAAGAGAAGGGGAGTTCTCCCTGGTGCCCTGGCCAATACTTATCCCCTCAATCAACATCACTAAAAATAGATGATCTGATCATTGCTGTTTGTGGGGGTTGCTGTGCGCAAGTTGGCTGCCGTGTTTCCTACATTACAACAGTGACCACACTTCAAAAACTCCAGTGGTTGTGAAAGGAGCTATATAAATGCAAGTCTTTTTTTCTTTCTAAGCTGGCTTAGGAACCCACTGTAGTTAAAGTCAGTTCAGTGGAAAGTCCTGTTTATCCACCATTTGATTGTATGGAAACACGGATATAGCAACAACATTTATATCGCCCACAAAAGATCAGATTCATTGAATTCAGTTGCACTACTTACCATGGTGGGATATGAACTTAACCTCTGGCCTGCTAGTGCAGTACTGTAACCGTACCCTAGCTACTTTGGGACATCCTGATGGTGCGAAAGCCACTTTATAAATGCTAATTCTTTGTTTCATACCATTGGGAATTGCAATGGCAGAAAAAGCAAACCCTTCACTGCGTAGCAATCTCAGGATATACCACAGCGTTTATATAATGCCGTTTTTAATGGTTGTCTGATAAAATAAAGTCTGCAGAACATTCTTTTTCATAATGATATGAGGCGGGTTCAACCATTATTAACATTTCACTAAAACATTTTTCATGTGTCCTGAAGACCTGTATATGCAACTTTCTCTTGTAAGTATTCTGACTCCAATGTAAATGTAATGAAAATCCAGTTTTCTTTGTCAGTCCTCGGTGCATTACTTCGAGTTGTACACCAGGTTACCAGCTTTACTTGTCTGTCCTGACTTGCTGCGTCTAATCTCTGCAGCTATGTGTTGACCCTGATAACGGATGGGATGAGGAGTGTCCGTGCATTCCACTTTGACAAGGCAGCAGCCAGCGTCCTTACCACGTGTGTAAGTTTTAGAACTTGGATTTATTCTGTGTGTTTTACTTTTGAGTCTCTGGATAAGCGTCATTGAATTAGTGATTTGTAAACACTCTCTCCATCCTCTGATGCTGAATCCTTCTGCCAGAATTGGTTTGAGTAAAATGTCTCCATGCTTCCTCCCTGCTTTGAAACTCTAATATCCTGACCCCCACATGTATTTCTGCTCCCTGATCAACACTTGTATGTGTGCGCGCCGGTGTAGAAATCCTACTGTCCCAGTTGAAGAGTTCATAAGAACATAAGAAATAGGAGCAGGAGTAGACCACATGGCCCCCTCAAGCCTGCTCCACCATTTAATAAGATCATGGCTGATCCGATCATGGACTCAGCTCCACTTCCCCGCCCGCTCCCCATAACCCCTTATCCCCTTATTGTTTAAGAAACTGTCTATTTCTGTCTTAAATTTATTCAATGTCCCAGCTTCCACAGCTCTCTGAGGCAGCGAATTCCACAGATTTACAATCCTCTGAGAGAAGAAATTTCTCCTCATTTCAGTTTTAAATGGGCGACCCCTTATTCTAAGATCATGCCCTCTAGTTCTAGTCTCCCCCATCAGTGGAAACATCCTCTCTGCATGGACCTTGTCAAGCCCCCTCATAATCTTATACGTTTCGATAAGGTCACCTCTCATTCTTCTGAATTTCAATGAGTAGAGGCCCAACCTACTCAACCTTTCTTCATAAGTCAAGCCCCTCATCTCCGGAATCAACCTAGTGAACCTTCTCTGAACTGCCACCAAAGCAAGTATATCCTTTTGTAAATATGGAAACCAAAACTGCACACAGTATTCCAGGTGTGGCCTCACCAGTACCTTATATAGCTGTAGCAAGACTTCCCTGCTTTTATACTCCATCCCCTTTGCAATAAAGGCTAAGATACCATTGGCCTTCCTGATCACTTGCTGTACCTGCGTACTAACCTTTTGTGTTTCATGCACAACTACCCCCAGGTCCCACTGTACTGCAGCACTTTGCAATCTTTCTCCATTTAAATAATAACTAACTCTTTGAGTTACTGCAGCGATACTCATGATAACAATACACTTGGCTTGTATTCCCTTGAGTTTAGGAGATTGAGGGGTAATGTGGTTGTTTAAAATGTTAAAAGGATTTCATAAGGTAGAGATGGATATTTCTTATGGTGGGGAATCAAGAAAGGGCGGCATAATCTTAACATTAAAGCAAAGCCATTCAGGAGCAAAATCAAGAAGCACTTTTCCGCACAAAGATTAGTGGAAATCTGGAACACTCCCCCATCTCCCCCCGAAAGGTTGTGGAGGCTAGGGGACAATTGGTGCAGTCAAGACTGAGATTGATAAATTTTTGTCAGGTAAGGGCCACCAGGGATTGGGAGCAAAGGCGGGCAATGAAGTTTAGGTACAGATCAGCCGCGATGTAATTGAATGGCGGAACAAGCTCGGGGGGCTGAACCTCCTGTTCCTAATGAGACATGTATGGGAAGATGCGTTTTTTCAACCCACCTCCCTTTCACTCTTGACCTTTGTGTCCTTTGGGACTTTTTTCATCACCTGGCTGAGGTGGGATTCAGTGCTGCTGCCACTGTTCTTGAATACAGGAAAGGAATGCTATTAAACAGTGTTATCCCACTTCTTAGTCAAATAGAATTATCCATTGGTCAGACAGTTTTCTTACCCACTTGCCCCCACTTGACCACAACAGGATGATTGAACTCAGGAGTTTAGCCTGTAAGAAATCGCAGGAGCATTCCTTCATCACCATTCCTGAGAGGTGACCAAGATACGGCCTGGGATTGTTGGCCCGACCACAAAGACTGAGCTAATGTGACCTGTCTGTGTTCACAGATGACCACGCTGGAGCCAGGCTACCTATTCCTCGGATCACGTTTGGGGAATTCCTTGTTGCTCCGATACACGGAGAAACTGCAAGAAGCTCCGATGGATGTTGGAAAGGATCGGGATAAACAGGTATTGAAAACTTAATTCTGCCTTTTGAGCAGAAAGCATCTACAGAGGATTGAGCATGTTTTCTGTCGCGGTAGGTCAAAGGGGAAATAGTTCACCAAGTGAAAGCACCTATAAATGGGGACAAAGTTCCTCCAGTCAACAAGGTTTGTGGAAAATGTTAACATGAGTACAAAACAGGATTTTGTACTTTGTACTCACTCCGACTTAAGAAAATAATCAACAGGAAGAAGTTCACTTCTGAATTTATGTTTTAATAAAAGGACTCTGCTACAATCTTGATTCTCTCACATAATTGCAAAGTTTAATGGACCTAGCAATTATTGCTGTATAAATTTATTAAGTATGTGGGTTAGGCAGCTGGCTAGTGAGCTTATCTATTGATTTGAGCGCTCCATTAGTCCCTCAATTAGAGAAAACTCGGCGTACGTGAGCCCTTTAAGAAATTGAAGGAAACTGTCAGAACTGCTGTTTTCTTTCATTTCTTTTTGGAATATGGTGCCACAGTCTGCTGGTGTTGGAGGTTGTGGGTATTGAGACTAGTGGTGGGGGGAGACCAGTGGCAGGGGGCCCCTATCAAGCAAACTGTTGTGTCCTGGATGTGTCAAGTTTCTTGAGTGTTATAACTGCTGCTCACATCAAACAATTATTTAATATTCCATCACACACCTGACTTGACCCTTTTATAGAAGTAAAAATAAATCAAAGTGTGACATCACAAGAAAGCATGGAAGTGATTGATCGGTCAGTATTTCTCTCTCTTGGGCATTGTTTAATTTAAGAGCCGGGATTAATAACTAAACATTCAAAACTTGAAAACTTAATTAATTAAATAAAATACATTAAAGATGGCAGGGGAGGCATTGTGTTACTGCTGCGGCATGTGGGAGCTGGTGGACACCATTGAGGTCCACAGCGACCACATCTGCAGTAAGTGTCTGCAGCTCGAGAAACTTCGGCTCTGTATTGATGAACTGGAGTCCGAGCTTCAAACACTGCGACACATCAGGGAGGGAGAGAGTTACCTGAACACTGTGCTCCGGCAGTAAGCCACATCCCTCAAGTTAAATAATTCAAATTTAGTCCGTGGTCAGGGACAGGAGGATGTGACAATGAGTGAGGCAGGTACGGGGATCCAGGATGTAGTGATGGAGGAGCCTCAGCCCTTGCAATTGTCTTAACAGGTACGAGGTTTTTGTTCCCTGTGTGGACAAGAACAAGGACTGCAGGGAGGTTGAGCAAACTGACCACAGCACCGTGGTACAGGGAGGCCATCAAGTTGGAGGAGTAAAAAGAAATGTGGTAGTGGTAGGGGACAGTATAGTTAGGCGGACAGATACTGTTCTCTGCAGCCAAGAGTGTGAGTCCCGAAGGCTGTGTTGGCTGCCCGGTGCTAGGGTTAAGGACATCTCCTCTGGGCTGGAGAAGAGCTTGGAGTGAGAGGGGAACGATCCAGTTGTCGTGGTCCACGTAGATACTAACGACATAGGTAGGACAAAAAAAAAGAGGTTCTGCTGAGTGAGTCTGAGCAGCGAGGGGCTAAATTAAAAAGCAGAACCACAAAGGTAATAATCTCTGGATTACTACCTGAGCCACGAGCAAATTTGCATAGGGTAAATAGGATCAGAGAGATGAACGCGTGGCTCAAAGATTGTTGTGGGAGAAATGTGTTTCAGTTCATAGGGCACTGGCACCAGTACTGGGGTAGGAGGAATCGGAGGAATCTGTTCCGTCGGGACCAGCTTCACATGAACCAGGCTGGGACTGGTGTCCTGGCGACTTGAATAACTAGGGCTGTAGATCGGACTTTCAACTAAATATTGTGGGGGAGGGATCTGGTGAGTTAAATTTATAAATCAAAGAGAGGGAGAAGGCAAAAGTGCAAGCTAGCGATAGGGGTAATGATAATCAGTGGGAAAAGTAGGGACAGAGCATATACACACAAGACACCACATCCACTGGTTCCCCTTTATCCATCCATCTCATTATATCCTCAAAGAACTCCAACAACTTTGTCAAACATGATTTCCCTTTCATAAAACCATGCTGACTCTGCTTGACTGCATTATGATTTTCTAAATATACTGCTACTCCTTCCTTAATGATGGACTCCAGCATTTTCCCAACGACAGATGTTAGGCTAACTGGTCTATAGTTTCCTTCTTTCTGTCTCCCTCCTTTTTTAAATAGGGGCGTTACATTTGCAGTTTTCCAATCTGCTGTGGAGACTAGGTCATTGAATATATTTAAGGTGGAGATGGACAGATTTTTGAACGATGCAGGAGTCGCGGGTTATGGGGAACGGACAGGAAAGTTGAGTTGTGGTGAGGATCAGATCAGCCATGATCTTATTGAATGGCGGCGCAGGCTCGAGGGGCCAAATGGCCTACTCCTGATCCTATTTGTTATGCTCTTATGATAGTGGAGAGGCTCCAGGGTGTCAAGAGGTGAGCCTTTCACCAGAGTTCCCTGTTCTGGTGTTAATGTGGCTGATCCAGCCAAACGTTCTGGATTAATGATGACCCCCTCGGATGTTGATACTTGGGTCTCAATGATGGTGGTGCTGCTGAAGGCCGAGGGAAGATGGCTGGGCTTTATCTTGTTTGAGATGACCAATACCTTGAGCTTATGTGGTGCTAATGTTACATACCACTTGCAGCCCAAGCCTGAATGTTATCCAGATCCTTCTTGAGGTTGGATGGTTTCTCGCAGGTCGGGGCCACCACGCTGTCCAGGGGCCGCCAGTCCTTTTATGGCCCGACCTGCCGCGAGAAACCATCAGCGGCAGGTCGGGGCCTTAAGGAGCGGTGAGCAGCAGTCCCTGGACAGCATGGTGGCATACCACTTCAGGGGGCAGTACGAGCTGGTGCAGAAAGGGAACGGCAGCGAAGAATGATGTCAGCAAAGTCTAGGTCGGCGATTGGAGAGTGGGCAGATACAGCAGGAGCGGCGAGAGGGGCAAAGGAGCGGCGAGAGACTGTGGAGGGGATGTGATCAGGGCCCAGGGGAGGCATGAGTTCGGGCCCAGGGTCAACACGGGCCAGCCCACACTGCGATATGTGTGCACACTACGTCTGTGCAGCAGAGCAGGTCTCCAGTTGTCTTGGGTAATCCTTGCCACTGGACCAAGACCTAGCTCTGTCAAGCCCATGTAGTGGCTGGTGTGCAACGGCCACCTCACGTTAAAAAAATCTACACATAGGCATCTTCCACCCTTCAACATGTAGTTCGGGTTCTTCGTTCGAAACACCTGTGAACTCATCCTTTTTTTGGCATGGAAGCAAGTCATCCTTGTTTCGAGGGACCGCCTATGATGATGAAGATGGGTTGTTCAGAACTATGAAGGGTTTTGATAGTGTAGATAGAGAGAAACTGTTTCCAGTAGTCAGAGGGTCAGTAACCACACGACTCGGATTTAAGGTGATTGGCAAAAGAAGTTTATTTACGTAGCGAGTTGTGTTCTGGAATTCACTGCCTGAAAGGGTGGTTGGAAGCTGAATCAATAGTAACTTTCAAAAGTGAATTGGATAAATACTTGAAAAGGAAAAATTTGCAGGGCTATGGGGAAAGAGCAGGGAATTCATTGGGTAGGTCTTTGAAAGAGCCGGCACAGGCACGATGGACTGAATGGCAGCCTCCTGTGCTGTATGATTCCATTTTGTGTGAGGACTGATTGAATCCCTTCATGGTTGAATATCCTGCCGATACTCCATCAGGTTCAGTTTGAAGAGTGGCCACTTGGGCAGAGTCGTGGAAGGTGGCCAGAACC
This sequence comes from Pristiophorus japonicus, assembly GCF_044704955.1. Lineage (NCBI taxonomy): Eukaryota > Metazoa > Chordata > Chondrichthyes > Pristiophoridae > Pristiophorus > Pristiophorus japonicus. Next base: position 295,169,294 of record NC_091981.1, on the reverse strand, counting down.
TCGCGTACCGACCGCCAATGAGAGACAGTGACCTCAGGAGAAGAAAAAAAAGAAAATGAGTGCAGGGAGAAAGAAGAGGTGTGGTAGAGAGGGAGGGGGGTCTTTCAGGCAGTAATTGAGACAGCCATCCTTCCTGACTGCAGTGACCCTGATTGGTTGGATTTGTTTTGTTCTGCAGGACGAACCGCCTAATAAAAAGAAGCGGCTGGATTTATCAGCGGGCTGGATCGGTGAGTATCCCCTCTGTCCCTCGGCCATTTTCAGTTACATGTCTGAGGCGTGGTCGCAAGTTATCAGTGATGCAGTGAACTAGAGCTCGACTTGGTGTCATTAAAGCAAATGGCACGGTATTGTTTGATTTCGGGATATGCAACTTGACGTCAGAAGCCTGCCGTCCCTAGTGGTACCTGCCACTTTTCCCATTCCCCTCCCACCAAAAGCCGAGAGGATGGGAAAATGTGAAAGAGGATTTGGCCACCCCACTCCCCAGCTAGCCTCTTTGACACATAAAGAAAAAAGAAAGACTTGGATTTATATAGCGCCTGTCATGACCACCGGACGTCTCAAAGCGCTTTACAGCCAATGAAATACTTTTTGGAGTGTAATCGCTGTGGTAATGTTTCAACATTCCAACAATCGGTTAGAAGGCTGTCTGCTTGCATACTCTGCTGGGGAATGAGGCATGTCAGTGGGAACGAGGTGGGGATGGGGGGAGGAGAACTGTAGGGAAAGAAAGCAAATACATTTTACAAATACAAACGCGCTGGTTACTCTTGTTTATTTTACATTCCAGCTGGTGATGTCGCTTTACTGGATGACATGGACGAGATTGAAGTGTATGGGAACGAGGCCCAGTCTGGCACTCAGCTGGCAACCTATTCCTTTGAGGTAGGGTCCGATTTACTGGATGTCACTGCTAATCGATCGGGTATTGAAAACCCCCAGTATGTGCAAAGCTTCCATCTCATTTATATGAATTAATGTGACGTGACGAAACTTTACAGTTACGTCTATGATTCAGGGTAGTAAATCTGCAGAGGAGTACTCCCACGTGCCAGTTTACTCTGATTGTATCATTGTCGCTGGGCTGGGCAGGGAGGGGAAGTTCTGGACTTCAGGTGCTTTTGCTGCAGGATCCGTCTTCTGCCACTGGAAATAGATACATTCCGTGATGTTCTGAGGCAGACAGTGATGTTTGAAATCCTGGCAAAGTCAATGAAGGAAGAGAAACAGACAGTGGGAATACAAAATAAATGGGAGCAGTCTGCGGGATATGACACAGGAAAGGGATTTGTGGGCTTCAGTCAAAATCACCCGTAGGCCATCAGCACAATATTCAACCTGATGTTGGGATTGAGCTCAACACCCAGGAAAGTGATAGTTTGGACAAAGCATGGGTTCCCCATCCCCCTCATCCCTTTGAGGATTGTAAATGAGCCGAGAAATGGGTTTGGATGGCTGTGCAACGAGGAAAGATTTGAGGATGTTCATATTGCAGCGTAGAGGGAACTTTTCCGAGGTATTTAAAATTATCAAGGGGGTAGATAAACTGGATCTTAAAGCACAATCTCCAGGCCAAGGGAACATGGATTCACTCTGACGAAGGGTCATCGACCTGAAACATTAACTCTGTTTCTCTCTCCACAGATGCTGTCTGACCTGCTGAGTATTTCCAGCATTTTCTGTTTTTATTTCAGATTTCCAGCATCTGCAGTATTTTACTTACAAATTCACTCTGCTTTGGTTTGTCTATTCTACCTGTTTTCCACCCTCTTTATGGTCATAAATATTGAGGGGGCAGTGGCTAAAATTTATGGCAAATGGTTCTATTGAGGGGCAGAGTTAAAGGGAAGTGGTTCAGAAATCTGACCCCTTTCGGACTGGCCAATGGTTCGAGGTGGTTGTTTCTGCTCCTTTTATAATGCTGTGTTTCAAAGGAATTTATGAAAGAGGTTAGGATGGGGTGGGCTAGTCTGTCTAATGGTACATCATGGATAACTGTGGTCCCCTGGAGCTTGCTTGGACTGGGGGAGATGGTGAAGATTGTCCAGAGTTATTCCTGGTTCGTTGCCACCTTGGACGGTTAGGATTTGTAGCGGTTTGGGGAGTGATGCACAAGGTCGTACTAGATAGTGGATGAGGTGAGCATTGATGGACCCCAGGGCCTTCCTCACCTTTGATATGTTTGCATTCGTTTGGTAACTAAACAGCTATTTTCCAATTACTGTGGACATGCAAGCTTTGTCATTTATCAAGTTTGACCACAAATACATTTGTGCTAATTGATATAAAAAGGAAGACAGATGTACAGTTATATAACGTCTCGTCACGTCACCATGGCCTTGCCCCTCCCTATCTCTGTAATCTCCTCGAGCCTCACAACCCCCTGAGATATCTGCGCTCCTCAAATTCTGCCCTCTTGAGCATCCCAGATTATAATCGCTCAACCATCGGTGGCTGTGCCTTCAGCTGCCTAAACTCCCTCCCTAAACCTCTCATCTTTCTACCTCTTTCCTCCTATAATGACGCTCCTTAAAACCTACCTCTTTGACCAAGCTTTTGGTCATTAGCCGTAATTTCTTCTTATGTGGCTCGGTGTCAAATTTATTTATTTGTGTCGTATAACACTCCTGTAAAGCACCTTGGGACATTTTATTACGTTAAAGGCACTATATAAATACAAGTTGTTGTTGTCTCTCAAACATTTAAAAGCTCTTCACATACATTGAATTGCCTTTGAAGTACTCTCAGTATGTCACTGCTAGCCTACATTACATGTTCAAGTCCCAGTATGGGCTTAAACCCAGAACCTTGGACCACAAAAAGCTGGTTTTGATTGCTTATGTTTAGAAGCTACCCCAATGTTCAAGCTGCCAGCACCATCTGAATGATTTCCCTCCTGTCATCCTGCAGGTCTGTGACAGTATATTGAATATTGGTCCTTGTGTAAATGCTTCAATGGGAGAACCTGCTTTTCTTTCCGAAGAGGTGAGTGTGAATTGGTTGCTAAGAAAGGTAAATATGCAGCAGGTCCGCCAGTATCGAGGGATGAGGGGTGGGGAAGTCAGGTTACCATGTTGGGTAGAGATCCTTTGCTACAAGGGAGCCAGGCCGAGACCTTTCCAGGCCAAAGGAAAGTGGGGAGAGGGAACAGCAGGTGGAGCGATTACCTGGAAAATCTCTCCTTTGCAGGGTCAGGTTTATAAAAATGAATGCAAATCCATGTAAGCTTGAGCATGTCCCAGCTGACAGTTCTGATGCCATTAGTTCGTGGTTGCTGGTCCAGCCCCAGTGTTTGAATTCGAGCTCGGACTCGGGTCCACGGTGAAGCTGACCTGGGCTCATGGTGAAATAGTAAAGTTTGTGAGTGGCTACTTCTAGTGCTTAAAGCCGCTGCATGCTCCCAGCACGGACAGACGGTCCCAAGTTGAAGTCGTACAGCTGACGGATATTAGAACTTGGCTGCCCTGTACTTCAAGTCGGAAGAGAAAATGACTCGAGTCTGAGGCTGTCGTGGAGCAGCACCAACCGCTGCCTCTGGTGCTCAGCAGCCCGGACCATAGTCCCTCTTCCACCCCTCCACACTCCGTCCTGAAGGGGGAGCATGGTGGCTACAACAGAATAGGAAATGGAAACACCCACGCCTCTTTCAGTTTGAATTTCTTAATCGTTAAGGGGATAAGGGGTTATGGGGAGCGGGCGGGGAAGTGGAACTGAGTCCATGATCAGATCAGCCATGATCTTATTGAATGGCAGAGCAGGCTTGAGGGGCCTTATGGCCTACTCCTGCTCTTATTTCTTATGTTATGAATTTGATTGAAGCGCTATAAAGTATTTCTGAACACCAGTGATGTTTGCAATCTGTTCCAGCTGCATTTTTGTTTTAACACCTCACTTCATTTTAGTTTCAGAGTAACCCAGAACCTGACTTGGAGATAGTTGTGTGTTCAGGATATGGAAAGAATGGTGCGCTCTCCGTTCTACAGGTAATGGACTGTACGCTTGCTTCTAGTATCAGCTTGGTGCTCCTGGGCAGTTTGACAATAAAAAGCTTGTCATCTGACATGCAATCCTTCTCTAACCTCTGTCTAACTTCATGATCTTATGGATACAACTATGATCAGAACTTTTCTCATGTTCCCTCTAAGCTCCAAAAAACTCATCCTCAACACTTTCTCCTCCCTGCATCGTCAGTGTATTGAAATCAGGACTCATCGTGCAGTCTCCTACTCAAACTCAAAACGGTGGATTCTCAGTTTATAAAAACACACGGGCACTCCCCCAATGACTCAGTGAGTTTATTCAAAGAGTAGCTTCGTCTGACCAGGAACTCCCCAGGTTTGACCACTAGTTAATGCTGAGTGAGCTGACATGAACCAGGCGGGGGAGATTGTCCTCTGAGGAGAGATTGAGGAGACTAGACTATATTCCCTGGAATTTAAAAGAACGAGAGGTGATCTAATTGAAACATATAAAATTCTTACAGGGCTTGACCGGGTAGATGTTGGGAGGATATTTCCCCTGGTTGGGGAGTCTTGAACTAGGGGTCATAGAATAAGGAGTCGGCCATTTAGGACTGAGATTAGAATTTTCTTCACTCCGAATCTTTGGAATTCTCTGTCCCAGAGTGCTGTGGATGTTCAGTTGTTGAGTATATTAAAGGCAGAGAGTGATAGATTTTTGGATAGCGAGGGATATAGGGATAGCGCGGGATGGTGAAATTGAGGTAGAAGATCAGCCATGATCTTACTGAATGGCGAAGCAGGCTCGATGGGCCGAATGGCCTACTCCTGCTCCTAATTCTTATGTTCTTATGACTAGTGGTGTTATAGAAACATAGAAAATAGGTGTAGGAGTAGGCCATTCGGCCCTTCGAGCCTGCACCACCATTCAATAAGATCATTGCTGATCATTCACCTCAGTACCCCTTTTCTGCTTTCTCTCCATACCCTTTGATCCCTTTAGCCATAAGGGCCATATCTAACTCCTCCTTGAATATATCTAATGAACTGGCATCAACAACTCTCTGTGGTAGAGAATTACACAGGTTAACAACTCTGAGTAAAGAAGTTTCTCCTCATGTCGGTCCTAAATGGCTTACCCCTTATCCTTAGACTGTGACCCCTGGTCCTGGACTTCCCCAACATTGAGAACATTCTTTCTGCATCTAACCTATCCACTCCTGTCAGAATTTTATATGTTTCTATGAGATCCCCTCTCATCTCATTATAATTGGCATCCGTGTCCTAGAACTGTCCAGGTTAAAAATCCCCATATGTGGACGTCGGATGAAAACAGGATTGGACACACATGTGATTCCCATATGGCTGAATAGTCTGCCATCTCTCACCATTGGTGAGCTACTGAAGGATGAGCTCCGTCCATGGAACCTGGAGGAGTTGATGCTTTCAGGAGGGGTGAACGTTACCGAGGGATATTGGCCATTCATTGTTTTGTTGATTCCCAGTTTACCTGATCTTAGACAGGTGAGCAACTCATTTGCTACAATTGGCTTCAGCATTCCTGGATTAGAGAGGCAGGGGAAAAAAATCAGCTGACTGTCGAAGCCTTGCTGTTACATGCTAAAATAACGATGAATAGTCAGCAAACTTCATTTTTGAAGTGTCAGATCTAGTTTTAAGTTCAGTTGGCAATGCAGTTAAGGTGTAGTGGCGGATTGCAGTGCACTGGAGGTATTTCCATGGGGCTCAGAGCTCTGCCGCCTTATTGAAATGTAGATTCCAGTCAGTTAGCAGTCTGCACCAAGCAATGATCTGCCATAGTGAGACATGACTGTTGCAGATCTTGTACCGGTGCTACATTAAATCTTGGGATTACCAGGACCATACCAGAGATCATTGGTAAAGTCTGCAAACACCCAAGGACAAACCTGTTACTCGAGTGACCCTTTGAGAAATTGTGGACTGCTAGAGTTTACCTTTTGCTCTTAGCTTTGAGCTGTAGAAGACTGTATATTAGTTGCTGTTTCCTGCTATTAGAAACTATTAATGAGTCTTTCTGTTGTAAAAACGGGTTAGTTACTCCCTTCATTTGAAGGACATTGAAGTGTGACAGTAAAAATTCTAACAGCTCCCTGTGTGTAATTGGAGTAAGGGGTTCTGGAAGGTTCGTGAGGTTAACAACATAAGCAATAGGAGCAAGAGTAGGCTATTTGGCCCCTCGAGCCTGCTCTGCCATTCAATACGATCATGGCTGATCCGATCATGGACTCGGGTCTACTTCCCTGCCCGCAATGTGTGACAACCACATCATTTTCGGAAAGTTGCTAAACAAGATTAGATAAAGCATAGTGTTTACCGACAAGCTGAAATCACTATGAATCTGAAGAAATTATCGATTTACTTCATTATGCTCTTCAGCTTTTTTCCATTGTGGGATTCTTGAATGGCACCAGTAATATTGACCCTCCATGCTTTGTGTTTGAGGAAATGGTATGTTTCTGGCTGTGTTTGTTGTAACTGGCCGTCAGTGTAGAGGGTCTAGAGAAACTTGCAGTAACAGTTAGCATTTGCCTCTGATTGACCAGAGGAGCTATTTACACCACTTCCCCACAGGAGTCCCTGAGAAGCAGTCTTAAAATGGACAGGCCAGGTCAGTAGTTAAAACATTACATCAATGACCCCATAAAACTGTGAGGTACGCCACAGGACATCCAGTGGTATCTGTAATTATGAAAAGTAACCCATATGACTCTGTGCTTTTCTTTTTCAAACAGCGAAGTATTCGTGCCCAGGTGGTTACGACCTTTGAACTTCCCGGTTGCCATGACATGTGGACGGTGATTGCCTCTGATAAGAAAGACGAGGTAAACACAAAGGTAAACGGTAACAGAAATTTTTCTAAGTTTATGTTTAACTTTTATATTTGAACTAAAAGATGAGCATCATTACAACACATGTTAATGGCATGAGATAATGGAGGGAGAAGTTCACATACACAGGGGGACACTGTCTACCTGATCAGCACATCCCACCCTGTATCACTGGCACTTCCCAGTCAATGTTCCCTGTAAGCTGCGCTTTGTTCTGCGTGGCCTCTTTCTTAGGCGGCATTGTAAGCAGTGTAGATAGAAGCATAAAATTATAAAAGGATATTGATAGATTAAATGAATGGGCATAGAAACATAGAAAATAGGTGCAGGAGTAGGCCATTCGGCCCCTCAAGCCTGCACCACCATTCACCATTCATGGCTGATCATTCACCTCAGTACCCTTTTCCTGCTTTCTCTCCATACCTCTTGATCCATTCAGCCGTCAGGGCTATATCCAACTCCCTCTTGAATATATCTAACGAACTGGCATCAACAGCTCTCTGCGGCAGAGAATTCCAGAGGTTAACAACTCTCTGAGTGAAGAAGTTTCTCCTCATCTCGGTCCTAAATGGCTTACCCCTTATCCTTAGACTGTGACCACTGGTTCTGGACTTCCCCAACATCGGGAACATTCTTCCTGTGTCTAACCTGTCCAGTCCTGTCAGAATTTTATATGTTTCTATGAGATCCCCTCTCATTCTTCTAAACACCAGTGAATACAGGCCCAGTCTATCCAGTCTCTCCTCATATGTCAGACCTGCCATCCCGGGAATCAGTCTGGTGAACCTTCGCTGCACTCCCTCACTAGCAAAAACGTCCTTCCTCAGATTAGGAGACCAAAACTGAACACAATATTCCAGGTGAGGCCTCACCAAGACCCTGTACAACTGCATTAAGACCTCCCTGCTCCTATACTCAAATCCCCTAACTATGAAGGCCAACATGCCATTTTCCGCCTTCACCACCTGCTGTACATGCATGCCAACTTTCAATGACTGATGCACCATGACACCCAGGTCTCGTTGCACCTCCCCTTTTCCTAATCTGCCGCCATTCAGATAATATTCATTTCATGTTTTTGCCACCAAAGTGGATAACCTCACATTTATCCACATTATACTGCATCTGCCATGCCTATGTCCACTCACCTAACCTATCCAAGTCACCCTGCAGCCTCTTAGCATCCTCCTCACAGCTCACATCGCCACCCAGCTTAGTGTCATCTGCAAACTTGGAGATATTACACTCAATTCATTTATCTAAATCATTGATGTATATTGTAAATAATTGGGGTCCCAGCACTGAGCCCTGCGGCACCCCACAAGTCACTGCCTACCATTCTGAGAAGGACCTGTTATCCCTACTCTCTGCTTCCTGTCTGCCAACCAGCTCTCTATCCACGTCAATACATTACCCCCAATACCATGTGCTTTAATTTTGCACACTAATCTCTTGTGTGGGATCTTGTCAAGAGCCTTTTGAAAGTCCAAATACACCACATCCACTGGTTCTCCCTTGTCCACTCTACGAGTAACATCCTCATAAAATTCTAGAAGATTTGTCAAGCATGATTTCCCTTTCATAAATCCATGCTGACTTGGACCGATCCTGTCACTGCTTTCCAAATGTGCTGCTATTTCATCTTTAATAATTGATGCCAACATTTTCCCCACTACCGATGTCAGGCTAACTGGTCTATAATTCCCCGTTTTCTCTCTCCTTTTTTAAAAAGTGGTGTTACATTAGCTACCCTCCAGTCCATAGGAACTGATCCAGAGTCGATAGACTGTTGGAAAATGATCACCAATGCATCCACTATTTCTCGGGCCACTTCCTTAAGTACTCTGGGATGCAGACTATCAGGCCCTGGGGATTTATCGGCCTTCAATCCCATCAATTTCCTGACTAATAAGGATTTCCTTCAGTTCCTCCTGCTCACTAGACCCTCGGTCCCCTAGTATTTCCGGAAGATTATATGTGTCTTCCTTCGTCAAGACAGAACCAAAGTATTTGTTCAATTGGTTTTCCATTTCTTTGTTCCCCATTATAAATTCACCTGATTCTGACTGCAAGGGTCCTACGTTTGTCTTCACTAATCTTTTTCTCTTCACATATCTATAGAAGCTTTTGCAGTCAGTTTTTATGTTCCCGACAAGCTTCCTCTCAGACTCTATTTTCCCCCTCCTAATTAAACCCTGAGTCCTCTTCTGCTGAATTCTAAATTTCTCCAAGTCCTCAGGTTTGCTGCTATTTCTGGCCAATTTATATGTCTCTTCCTTGGATTTAACACTATCCTTAATTTCCCTTGTTAGCCACCTTCCCCATTTTGGTTTTACTCCAGACAGGGATGTATAATTGTTGCAGTTCATCCATGTGATCTTTAAATGTTTGCCATTGCCTATCCACCGTCACCCCTTTAAGTATCATTCGCCAGTCTATCCTAGCCAGTTCATGTCTCATACCATCGAAGTTACCTTTCCTTAAGTTCAGGACCCTAGTCTCTGAATTAACTGTGTCACTCTCCATCTTAATAAAGAATTCTACCATATTATGGTCACTCTTCCCCAAGGGGCCTCGCACAACAAGATTGCTAATTAATCCTTTCTCATTACACATCACCCAGTCTAGGATGGCCAGCCCTCTGGTTGGTTCCTCGACATATTGGTCGAGAAAACCATCCCTAATACACGCCAAGAAATCCTCCTCCACCGCATTGCTCCCAGTTTGGTTAGCGCAACCAGTATGTAGATTAAAGTCGCCCATGATAATTGCTATACCTTTATTGCACGCATCACTAATTTCTTGTTTGATGCTGTCCCCAACCTCACTACTACTGTTTGGTGGTCTGTACACAACTCCCACTAGCGCTTTCTGCCCTTTGGTATTCCGCAGCTCTACCCATACAGATTCCACGTCATCCAAGCTAATGTCCTTCCTTACTATTGTGTTAATTTCCTCTTTAACCAGCAATGCTACTCCACCTCCTTTTCCTTTCTGTCTATCCTTCCTGAATGTTGAATACCCCTGGATGTTGAGTTCCCAGCCTTGGTTACCCTGGAGCCATGTCTCCGTGATGCCAATGATATCATATTCATTAATAGCTGCCTGCGCAGTTAATTCGTCCACCTTATTACGAATACTCCTCGCATTGAGCCACAGAGCCTTCAGGCTTGTCTTTTTAACACGCTTTAGAATTTTGCTGTAATGTGGCCTTTTTTGATTTTTGCCTTGGGTTTCTCTGCACTCCACTTTTACTTTTCTTCCTTCTATCTTTTGCTTCTGCCCCCATTTTACTTCCCTCTGTCTCCCTACATAGGTTCTCATCCCCTTGCCATATTAGTTTAACCCCTCCCCAACAGCACTAGCAAACACTCCCCCTAGGACATTGGTTCCGTTCCTGCCCAGGTGCAGACCTTCTGGTTGTACTGGTCCCACCTCCCCCCAGAACTGGTTCCAATGTCCCAGGAATTTGAATCTCTCCCTCCTGCACCACTCCTGAAGCCACGTATTCATCTTGGCTATCCTGCCATTCCTACTCTGACTAGCACGTGGCACTGGTAGCAATCCTGAGATTACTACCTTTGAGGTCCTACTTTTTAATTGAACTCCTAGCTCCCTAAACTCAGCTTGTAGGACCTCATCCCATTTTTTACCTATATCGTTGGTACCTATATGTACCACGACAGCTGGCTGTTCACCCTCCCCCTCCAGAATGCGCTGCAGCCGCTCCGAGACATCCTTGACCCTTGCACCAGGGAGGCGACGTACCATCCTGGAGTCTCGTTTGCGGCCGCAGAAACGCCTATCTATTTCCCTTACAATAGAATCCCCTGCCACTATCGCTCTCCCACTCTTTTTCCTGACGACCTGTGCAGCAGAGCCACCTCTGGTGCCATGGACTTGGCTGCTGCTCCCCCCTGATGAGTCATCTTCCCACAACAATACCCAAGGTGGTGTATCTGTTTTGGAGGGAGCTGCTCGCAGGGGACCCCTGCACTACCTTCCACTGCTCTTCCTGATGGTCACCCATTTCCTATCTGCCTGAGTAACCTTTACCTGCAGTGCGACCAACTCACTAAACGTGTTATTCATGACATCCTCAGCATCGCGGATGCTCCAGAGTAAATCCATGCACAGCTCCAGTGCTGCAATGCGGTCTGTCAGGAGCTGCAGCTGGATGCGCTTCCTGCACATGTAGTTGTCAGGGACACTGGAAGCGTCCCGGTCTTCCCACATAGCACAGGGAGGAGCATGACACGGGTCTGGGCTCTCCTGCCATGACTTTTAACCCTTAGATTACTTAATTTGGCAACAATGCCAAAGGTTTTTTTACTGCTAAGAACAAGAAGAAAGATAAATAAAAAGAAAACTACTCACCACTTAACCAGCCAATCACTTACCCTCTTGGCTGTGACATCACCCTTCGATTACTTTTTACTTCTTTCTTATTTCTGACCCAGCTGCAGCTAGCTGCTCCCGAACTGTCGCTGATCCCCGGACTCCCATTGGATCTTTATAGGCCGCTCCTCGCTCCACCTCCGGCCATTGCTTCCGAACTGCCGCAAACTGGGCAAAACTGGCAAATTCATTTCAATCTAGGCAAATGTGAGTGTCATCCACTTTAGACCTAAAAAGGATAGAACAGGGTACTAAAAACAGTGGAGGTCCAAAGAGACTTGGTGGGGTACAGGTACATAGATCATTAACATGTCATGAACAGGTACAGAAAATAATCAAAGGCTAATGGAGTGCTGGCCTTTATATCTAGAAGGCTGGAATACCAGTGGGTAGAAGTTATTCTGCAGCTATACAAAATCCTGGTTAGACCACAGTTGGAGTCCCGAGAGCAGTTCTGGGCACCACACTGTAGGAAGGATATATTAGCCTTGGAAGGAGTGCAGCATTGGTTTGACAGAATGATACCTAGACTCCAAGGGTTAAGTTACAAGGAGATATTACACTAATTAGGATTGTGTTCCCTAGAATTTAGAAGGCTAAGGGGTGATTTGATCGAAGTTTTCAGGATATTAAGGGGAACAGATAGGGTAGTTAGAGAGAAACGATCTCCGCTGGTTGGGAATTCTAGGACTAGGGGCATAGTCTAAAAAATAGAGCCAGGCCTTTCGTGAGTGAAATTAGGAAACACTTCTACACACAAAGGACGATGGAAGTTTGGAACTTTCTTCCACAAGTGGCAATTGGTGCTAGATCAATTGTTAATTTTAAATTAAATTATGATTGTAAATGATCTGAGATTGATAGCTTTTTGTTAACCAATGTTAAAGGATATGGGCCAACGGTGGGTATATGGAGTTAAGTCGCAGATCAGCCGTGATCTCATTAAATGGCGAAACAGGCTTGAGGGGCTGAATGGCCTCCTCCTGTTCCTATGACTATTTGTCCTGTGAATAATGTTAGCAGTATGCATAAAAATAAAGTCACATTGATTTATCTCAAAGCTACATCTGTGAGATTTTAGCCCATGTATTTTTCTCAATTTACCTGATTCACTTGTCTGATTGTGGTTTTTCCTGAATCATTTAGAGAAACAGCGTTTGGCTCGGGTTGTTCCTACTGGGACTGTATGTCACCAACACTACTTCTCCAGGACCCTGGAGAGGTGGAGTAACAACAGTATCCGAGAGCAGGGATTGTGAGACAATTCTTCAGCAGATTATTTGTCCTGATTGGAAGCCATCTTTTACAATGTATTGTGGTTGCTGTGCTGACCACTTACTTCGTTATAATTCTTGACATATTTCAATCCCTGATTCTGATGGGGCAAGTGGAGCATGTTTCAGTGGGAGAGCATTTAGGAAACAGTGATCACAATATCATTGGGTTTAGAGTAGTTATGGAAAAGGATAAGGAACAATCAAACTTGTAAACACTCAACTGGAGGAGGGCTAATTGAAAAGGGATCTGGCCCAGGTGAATTGGAATCAAAGATTGGCAAGTAAAACAGTAAATGAGCAAAAGGAGATAGTTCAGGTACAGAATAGACACATTGCCACAAGAGGGAATGGACCAGAGTGCCCTAAATGAATACAGATATATAGATTAAAATAAACAGAAAAGATGGCCTTAACCCTTAATTTTTAACCGTTACTATAATGCAATAATGACACAATCTGCCATCAAAACTGACTGTCAGAATGGGTTTCAAGGAAGACTTGCATTTATATAGCACCTTTCAAGTCCTCGGGACATCCCAAAGCTAATTAATTAATCACCATTGTTGGATAGGCCAATGCAGCAACTAATCTATGCACAGCAAGATCACACAGCAACAATGAGGTGAATTACCAATTCACTTATTTTGGGGACTGTGAGGTAGAGCAGTCAACAAGCTCCCCGCTGGAGTGGAACTAAACTACAGAACCAGTGGGAACCTGTTCAACCTGCGGCAACTCTGGGCCAGATCCAAGACCACACCAACCTCTGTCGTCGAGCTACAGTATGCAGACGACGCCTGCGTCTGCACACATACAGAGGCTGAACTCCAGGACATAGTTGACATATTTACTGAGGCATACGAAAGCATGAGCCTTACGCTAAACATCCGTAAGACAAAGGTCCTCCACCAGATCAAGATCTACGGCGTGGCCCTGGACACCGTGGACCACTTCCCTTATCTCGGGATCTTCCTATCAACAAGAGCAGGCATCGACGACGAGATCCAACACCACCTCCAGTGCGCCAGTGCAGCCTTCGGCCACCTGAGGAAAAGAGTGTTTGAAGACCAGGCCCTCAAAACTGCCACCAAGCTCATGGTCTACAGGGCTGTAGTAACACCCGCCCTCCTGTATGGCTCAGAGACATGGACCATGTACAGTAGGCCCCTCAAGTCGCTGGAAAAATATCACCAACGATGTCTCCGCAAGATCCTACAAATCCCCTGGGAGGACAGATGCACCAACATTAGTGTCCTCGACCAGGCCAACATTCCCAGCATTGAAGCACTGACCACACTTGATCAGCTCCGCTGGGCAGGCAGCATAGTTCGCATGCCAGACACGAGACTCCCAAAGCAAGTGCTGTACTCTGAGCTCCTTCACGGCAAACGAGCCAAAGGTGGGCAGAGGAAACATTACCAGGACTCCCTCAAAGCCTCCCTGATAAAGTGTGGCATCCCCACTGACACCTGGGAGTCTCTGGCCAAAGACCGCCCTAAGTGGAGGAAGTGCATCCGAGAGGGTGCTGAGCACCTCGAGTCTCATTGTCGAGAGCATGCAGAAATCAAGCGCAGGCAGCGTGCGGCAAACCTGTCCCACCCACCCTTCCCTCAATGACTATCTGTGGCTCTCGTATTGGACTGTTCAGCCACCAAAGAACTCACTTCAGGAGTGTGGAAGCAAGTCTTCCTCGATTCCGAGGGACTGCCGATGATATTTTGGTGGTGTTGGTTGAGGAATTGTTTGTCAACACATGGGAGAATGCCCACCTCCTACACGACCTAAATTGTTTTTGTCTTTATATAATTTATTATCTTTTCTGATCCTCAACTCCCTATTCTATTGCTTAGGATCAGGCAGGCGATGGAGAGAAGGCAGAGAAGGAAACCAAAGAGGTCGCCCCAGAGGAAGATGTGAAAAAACACGGTTTCCTCATTTTAAGTCGAGAAGACTCAACAATGGTAGGTGTTGTTTTCTGAAAGATCTTCAATTTCCTTTTCTCCCTCAAAATGGTACAAGAATAACGCGACTGTTTTGTGTGCGTGTCTGGATTTGCCATGTGTCGTAATTCAATATAGAGAGGTTTTTGGGTTCAGCTATGAACATCACAGTAACTTCCTTTGGAAGTAACCATTTATTAACAAAAGAAATAATTTGCATTTCTATAGAGCCTTTCACGACCTCCAGGTGACCCAAAGCGCTTTAGGTCAATGAAGTACTTTAGAAGTACTACCCAACAGGAAGACAGGGCCTTTAACACTTGATCCGAAAGATGGCACCTCCAACAGTGCAGCACTCCCTGCAATGGAGTGTCAGCCTAGATTTTGTGCTCCAGTCTCTGGAGTGGGACTTGAATCAACAACCTTCTGACTTGGGCGAGAGTGCGACCCACTAAGCCACAGCTGACACTTGTTGAAAGATTGCAGTGTAAATGAATATACAAATTTGTCTGTGCTTCACGATTCCCTCTCTCTTACCGGCAGATCTTGCAGACCGGCCAGGAAATCATGGAGCTGGATGCCAGCGGCTTCGCCACGCAGGGTCCAACCATTTTTGCAGGAAACATCGGAGACAATAAATACATCGTGCAGGTTTCTCCTTTGGGGATCCGGTTACTGGAAGGCGGTGAGTACTTGTGAGCTTTGTGGATGCTGCCATTATTAATCCCACCATCAGCATCTCAACCATTGCAAAGCAGCAGGCTCAAACTTTAACACCTCTACCCGCATTCAGTCTTCTCTCTTGTTTCTTCGAACTAGAATTTAAATCTGCTTTGCTGTCACAGCCCATCAATCCAAGGCACAATATTATGTTCACTGGTGCCTTTAGAGTATTTCTGTTGTCTCTGTGTTGTGTGTGACCGCTGCTGGGACACTAATATTTTACAAAGTATCAGTAGAGTTATTAGTGAGATGTTAGTGCAAAGTAACATTCCCATCACCATGGCCATTTGAAGTGTGAAAAATGCCTAGTACAATTATAGAATTTATTCTTTCAAACTCGGGTTGTTTTTGGAGAGAATATTTGTGCTGGTGAAAGAGGCTGACTCTCCAGTGTAGTACTGAGGGAGTGCTGCACTGTCGGAGGTGCCGTCTTTCGGATGAGAATTTCAATTGGGGCAGATGCAAAACATTCGAAGAAGTGCAGGGGAGTTCTCCTGATGTCCTGACCAATATTTAGCCCGCAACCAACATCACTAAAAACAGATTATCTGGTCATTTATCTCATTGCTGTTTGTGGGACCTTGATGTGTGCAAATTGGCTGCTGGGTTTCCTCGGTTACAACAGTGACTACGCTTCAAAAGTAATTTCATTTGCTGTGAAGCGCTTTGTGATGTCCTGAGATTGTGAAAGCTTTGTATAAATCCTCTTTACTCGTGTAAACCTCATGAGTTTGTGCCAAATTACTTGTGCGTCATGGAGATCAGATGGGGGTTTGGCATGCCTGATTGCATGGTGTAGTTTGGTTGGAATTGTCTCTGCTCTCGTGACCTTGCAATGTTTGCTGCTTTTGAATAACACTTGCCATCCTGCTCTTGCAGTGAACCAGCTGCATTTCATTCCTGTGGATCTGGGCTCACCAATAATGCATTGTGCAGTGTGCGATCCCTACGTGGTGATAATGAGCGGCGAAGGTCAGGTGACTATGTTTGTACTGAAGCGCGACACGTACGGAGGAAACACTCACAGACTGACCATGCAGAAGCCACAGATACACATGGTATGTATTCCTGTACAATACTAATGAAAACTTGCCAGGGGCTGGGGATACAGGAGCAGATTCACTGATAGCGTGTTGGGAGCAGAGCGCTGTCGTTGAAGTGAGTGCACTTCCGAGATCGGGACACAAAGCCTTAACGTTGATTCTCCGACCCACATTCCATAGCATCAGCGAGTATAACCTGCAGCCGAATCCTGGCAGCGTATAATATTTTGCTGTCGTAATTCCAGAGGGAGAAAGAGAGCTGCGCGCTTATTGCTTTAAAATCGCAGTCCCTCATTCTTGTGTTTTCTGCAAAGTACAGTTGTGTAACTTGCATTGCTAGTTATGTTGTTCGATACTACTGTGGTCAGTGCTGCTCTGAATTTTCCTCTCTTATAATCTGCAAATATCCATTCTGCGTGCTCCTCTTCCTCTTTGCATCTTCAGCATCTTGATATCAAGACTCATTGAGTCTCTTACTCTAACCCATTCTTTTCCAGGACTTCAACAAACTCAGACTCCTCATCTCCCTCAGTATTTCCTTCCTCCAACAATCTACAGGCTCAAACTTTGGCATCATCCAGTCACTACTTCCTGAGTTACCTTGTCTTTGCTACTACTCTTCTGTCTTGTTGGTGCCCTGCTTTAGGACCGTTACTGCTTCATCTGGGGCTTCTTAATAATTAAAAACAATTAATTCACTCAATGCTTTAGCAAATTAATTTAACTGACTGGCTGATCCATACAGAGCAGGAAGGTTTCAAGTTCAATTCCTGCTCTGTGTTAAGTTAACTGCGGGTGGGTCGCTACCCAGAGGACACAGATTTAAGTCAAAAGAACCAGGGGAGAGATGAGCAGAATTTTTTTAACGCAGCGGGTTGTTGTGATCTGGAACGCACTGCCAGAAAGGGTGGTGAAAGCCGATTCAATAGTAACTTTCAAAAGGGAATTAGATAGCTACTTGAAAAGTAAAACATTCCCTGGCTATGAGGGAAGAGCAAGGGAGTGAGACTAATTGGATAGCTCTTTCAAAGAACCAGCACAAACACGATGGGTCGAATGGCCTTCATTTGTGCTGTAAGATTCTCTGAACTAATTGCAGCAACAGAAGAAGTGCTCCAGCAGAGGCTAGAGCAGGGAAATTGGCCAGGGTTTCTCTCCCGATTACTGTCCAGTGACCCCTGCGGGTACAGGTGTGTGGGTAGGCCAGCTGAGAACTGGACCAGGCTTGCCTGCGATTCCTCCTGCTGTGGAATAGTTTGCCACTGTTTATAAATAAGTTCAAAAATGATTAATGACAACTTGGTTCCACTAATTATGCTCCTGTCAGCCGCTTCAGGTTAGAGAGAGGAAATAGTGAGAACGTTTTTTTTTAAGTTAATCAGAGGGTGGAAATTGCTCCCATTCATGATCCGAGTACAGATTTGTGCTCTGGATGTGTCTCGGGTTTACATGTTGAGTTGAAGTTCTGGTGTGCCAGTGCAGTTTGTGTTGCTGTGCTCTTGTCAGATATGTTTAGTCTCCAGGATTGTGCTAACCTGATTTCTACACTGTACTGGCCTGCTATCCAGATGGACTGACAGTAACATTTCTAAAACTACCACTTCCAGTTGTCGAAGGTGATCGCCCTTTGTGCGTACCGAGATATCAGTGGAATGTTTACCACTGAGAGCCGAGCCTCTGTCGTGAAGGAGGACGCCATGAGAGGGAGCCAGTCTGAGGTGGAAACCATGATTACCAACATTAGGTAAGGGCGACGCGCCTTAACTCTTAAATACAGGAACATTCAAAGAATCATCTTTGCTTTTGTACCCTATGCCTCGGGATGCCGTGTGCTTATCTAACAGGCTTATCGACTGGTTTTGACACCTTCAAAGATTTATGTTTGTGGACCCCCGGGTCTCTCTGTTCCTGCACCCCGTCCCCTGTTAAAATTGTATCATTTAGTTTATATTCCTTCCTCATTCTTCCTTCCAAAATGTATCACTTCACACTTCTCTGCATTAAATGTCATCTGCCATGTGTCTGCTCATTTCCCCAGTCTGCCTGTGCCCTCCTGAAGTCTCTCACTACCCCCTCATTGTTTACGGTATTTCCAGGCTGCTTGTCATCTGCAAACTTTGAAATTTTGCCTCCTATACCCAAGTCCATTAGTATTAGAAAATTAGTATTTCTTTCTCCCCGTTATCCTCTTTCTCCCCTTCCCTCAAATGTAACGTCCTTTCGCCTTTCCTAGTGATGGTGACTCATACAAGGGTCATAATGGCAACTCTCCTGTACCTTGTGCATAATTTTCAGTTCTATGTGATGGCTCGGTGTTGTTGCACCATCCAGGCCTAGCCCCTGGTCGGTGCTGGTTAGCTCATCTCAGCCCAAGCAGTGTGTGTTGGCAGGCTATTTGACCGTGGGGTCATTGCCAATAAGCTTGATCAAGCCCTCCCCCAACGTCCACAGGTGTAGCTGGCTTAATAACTCGGGCTGTGTGTGTTTTTTTTCTCTCTTTCTAAATCTGTGGCACTGAGGTTAATTTAGGCGTCGCGCACTGCTGCTCTGGCTGAGAGGAGCCAACCAGCACCGACCAGGGGCTGGGCCTGGGTGGTGCAACAACACCGAGCTATCACATGGAACTGAAAATCCCTGTTTACAACCCGTCTGTGTGCATGCTTCTGTTAACAGCACTGCAAGCACAAGTGGGCAGGAAATATCCCGAGTTTCATCTCTCCTGAGGGAGAGATCAGAATGTAGCTGCAGTCGCTCGGTGTGGCATATTGAGGCACAATTTAAAAATAAACTTTTGTAAAATGGGACTCATGGAACATTTCTAACAGTTTAAGAACATAAGCATTAGGAGCAGAAGTAGGCCATTCGGTCCCTTGAGCCTGCTCCGCCATTTAATGAGATCATGGCTGATCTTCTACCTCAGCATCACTTTCCTGAACTATCCCCGTGTCCCTTGATTCCCTTAATACCCAAAAATCTATCCATCTCTGTCTTGAATATACTCAAAGACTGAGCCTCCACAGCCCTCTGGGGTAGAGAATTCCAAAGATCCACCACCCTCTAAGTGAAGAAATTTCTCCTCATTTCAGCCCTAAATGGCCGACCCCTTATTCTGCGATGGTGACCTCTGGTTCTAGACTCCCCAGCTAGGGGAAACATCCTCCCTGCATCAACCCTGTCAAGCCCTGTAAGAATTTTGTATGTTTCAATGAGATCACCTCTCATTCTTCTAAACTCTAGAAAATATAGGTCTAGTCTACTCAATCTCTCCTCATGGACAATTCCGCATCGCAGGAATCAGTCTGGTGAACCTTTGTTGCACTCCCTCTATGGCAAGTATATCCTTCCTTAGGTAAGGAGACCAAAACTGTTCACAGTACTCCAGGTGTTGTCTCACTAGGGCCCTATATAATTGCAGCAAGACGTCTTTACTCTTATACTCAAATCCTCTTGTAATAAAGGCCAACATACCATTTGTTTTCTTAATTGCTTGCTGTTACTGCATGTTAACTTTCAGTGATTTGGATACAAGGACACATGGGTCCCTCTGTACACCAACACTTCTCAGTCTCTCACCATTTAAAAAATACTCTGCTTTTCTATTTTTCCTACCAAAGTGGATAACTTCACATTTCTCCACATTATATTCCATTTGCCATGTTCTTGCCTATTCACTTAGCCTGTCTATGTCCCCTTGAAGTCTCTTTGCATTCTCCTCACAACTTACATTCCCACCTAGCTTTGTATCATCAGCAAACTTGTGCTCATTTTCCTGTATGTTTGTTTTATTGTAAATTGAAATGCACTAATAATGGTGTGAAAGCAATGCAATGGTTGTGCTGCTTTAGATTGGGGAGACGAGGAGATGGCCACGAGCAGAGCGGTGTAGATTAGAGCACTGTCCTTTCAGCTCTACAGTCTGAATTTCAATCCGATCTAATTTATTTCTATGAAACGGGGTCGGATGCTACACCGTTAACAATTGCTAAATAATTTCCTTGTCAGTCACCTCCAAGTGTTTCTGTGCCTCAGCCACGTGTTGTTTTTATTTCTATCCTCCAGCACCACAGTGGACGACGAAGAGGAGATGCTGTACGGAGAGTCAGGCTCAGCGCTCTTCAGTCCTCCGAAAGAGGAGCCAAGTCGTACCTCTGTGCCCGTGGCTGAAAAAGAGCCCTCACACTTTAAAATCGAGCCCACCAATTGGTGCATGCTGGTGAGGGAGAACGGTGTCATGGAGGTGAGAATCGTATACTATTATACATTAGTGATTTAGACAAAGGAATTGAATGTAATATCTCCAAGTTTGCAGATGACACTAAGCTGGGTGTCGCTGTGAGGAGGATGCTAAGAGGCTGCAGGGTGACTTGGACAGGTTAGGTGAGTGGGCAAATGCATGGCAGATGCAGTATAATGTGGATAAATGTGAGGTTATCCACTTTGGTGGCAAAAACAGGAAGGCAGAATATTATCTGAATGGTAACAGATTAGGAAAAGGGGAGGTGCAACAAGACCTGGGTGTCATGGTACATCAGTTATTGAAAGTTGGCATACAGGTACAACAGGTGGTGAAGAAGGCAAATGGCATGCTGGCCTTCATAGCGAGAGGATTTGAGTATAGGAGCAGGGAGATCTTACTACAGTTGTACAGGGCCTTGGTGAGGCCTCACCTTGAGTATTGTGTGCAATTTTGGTCTCCTAATCTGAGGAAGGACATTCTTGCTATTGAGGGAGTGCAGCGAAAATTCACCAGACTGATTCCCGGGATGGCAGGACTGACATATGAAGAAAGACTGGATCGACTAGGCTCATATTCACTGGAATTTAGAAGAATGAGAGGGGATCTCATAGAAACATAAAGAATTCTGACGGGATTGGACAGGTTAGATGCAGGAAGAATGTTCCCGATGTTGGGGAAGTCCAGAACCAGGGGTCACAGTCTAAGGACAAGGAGTAGGCCATTTAGGACTGAGATGAGGAGAAATTTCTTCACTGAGAGTTGTTAACCTGTGGAATTCCCTACCGCAGAGAGTTGTTAATGCCAGTTCGTTAGATATATTCAAGAGGGAGTTAGATGTGGCCCTTACGGCCAAAGGGATCAATGGTATGGAGAGAAAGCAGGAAAGGGGTACTGAGGGAATGATCATAGAAACATAGAAAATAGGTGCAGGAGCAGGCCATTCAGCCCTTCTAGCCTGCACTGCCATTCAATGAGTTCATGGCTGAACATGAAACTTCAGTACCCCATTCCTGCTTTCTCACCATACCCCTTGATCCCCCGAGTAGTAAGGACTACATCTAACTCCCTTTTGAATATATTTAGTGAATTGGCCTCAACAACTTTCTGTGGTAGAGAATTCCACAGGTTCACCACTCTCTGGGTGAAGAAGTTTCTCCTCATCTCGGTCCTAAATGGCTTACCCCTTATCCTTAGACTGTGACCCCTGGTTCTGGACTTCCCCAACATTGGGAACATTCTTCCTGCATCCAACCTGTCCAAACCCGTCAGAATTTTAAACGTTTCTATGAGGTCCCCTCTCTTCTGAACTCCAGTGAATACAAGCCCAGTTGATCCAGTCTCTCTTGAAATGTCAGTCCCACCACCCCGGGAATCAGTCTGGTGAATCTTCGCTGCACTTCCTCAATAGCAAGAATGTCCTTCCTCAAGTTAGGAGACCAAAACTGTACACAATACTCCAGGTGTGGCCTCACCAAGGCCCTGTACAACTGTAGCAACATCTCCCTGCCCCTGTACTCAAATCCCCTCGCTATGAAGGCCAACATGCCATTTGCCTTCTTAACCGCCTGCTGTAACTGCATGCCAACCTTCAATGACTGATGTACCATGACACCCAGGTCTCGTTGCACCTCCCCTTTTCCTAATCTGTCACCATTCAGATAATAGTCTGTCTCTCTGTTTTTACCACCAAAGTGGATAACCTCACATTTATCCACATTATACTTCATCTGCCACGCATTTGCCCACTCACCTAACCTATCCAAGTCACTCTGCAGCCTCATAGCATCCTCCTCGCAGCTCACACTGCCACCCAACTTAGTGTCATCCGCAAATTTGGAGATACTACATTTAATCCCCTCGTCTAAATCAGTAATGTACAATGTAAACAGCTGGGGCCCTAGCACAGAACCTTGCGGTACCCCACTAGTCACTGCCTGCCATTCTGAAAAGTACCCATTTACTCCTACTCTTTGCTTCCTGTCTGACAACCAGTTCTCAATCCACGTCAGCACACTACCCCCAATCCCATGTGCTTTAACTTTGCACATTAATCTCTTGTGTGGGACCTTGTCGAAAGCCTTCTGAAAGTCCAAATATACCACATCAACTGGTTCTCCTTTGTCCACTTTACTGGAAACATTCTCAAAAAATTCCAGAAGATTTGTCAAGCATGATCTCCCTTTCACAAATCCATGCTGACTTGGACCTATCATGTCACTATTTTCCAAATGCGCTGCTATGACATCCTTAATAATTGATTCCATCATTTTACCCACTACCGATGTCAGGCTGACCGGCCTATAATTCCCTGTTATCTCCTCCTTTTTTAAAAAGTGGGGTTACATTGGCTACCCTCCACTCGATAGGAACTGATCCAGAGTCAATGGAATGTTGGAAAATGACTGTCAATGCATCCGCTATTTCCAAGGCCACCTCCTTAAGTACTCTGGGATGCAGTCCATCAGGCCCTGGGGATTTATCGGCCTTCAATCCCATCAATTTCCCCAACACAATTTCCCGACTAATAAAGATTTCCCTCAGTTCCTCCTCCTTACTAGACCCTCTGACCCTTTTTATATCCGGAAGGTTGTTTGTGTCCTCCTTAGTGAATACTGAACCAAAGTACTTATGATACTTAGGGGGTTGACTGTGGATGGGCAATGGCAGACATTTAGAGATCGCATGGATGAATTACAACAATTGTAAATTCCTGTCTGGCGTAAAAATAAAAAAGGGAAGGTGGCTCAACCGTGGCTATCTAGGGAAATCAGGGATAGTATTAAAGCCAAGGAAGTGGCATACAAATTGGCCAGAAATAGCAGCGAACCTGGGGACTGGGAGAAATTTAGAACTCAGCAGAGGAGGACAAAGGGTTTGATTAGGGCAGGGAAAATGGAGTACGAGAAGAAGCTTGCAGGGAACATTAAGGCGGATTGCAAAAGTTTCTATAGGTATGTAAAGAGAAAAAGGTTGGTGAAGACAAACGTAGGTCCCCTGCAGTCAGAATCAGGGGAAGTCATAACGGGGAACAAAGAAATGGCAGACCAATTGAACAAGTACTTTGGTTCGGTATTCACTAAGGAGGATACAAACAACCTTCCGGATATAAAAGGGGTCAGAGGGTCTAGTAAGGAGGGGGAACTGAGGGAAATCTTTATTAGTCGGGAAATTGTGTTGGGGAAATTGATGGGATTGAAGGCCGATAAATCCCCAGGGCCTGATGGACTGCATCCTAGAGTACTTAAGGAGGTGGCCTTGGAAATAGCGGATGCATTGACAGTCATTTTCCAACATTCCATTGACTCTGGATCAGTTCCTATGGAGTGGAGGGTAGCCAATGTAACCCCACTTTTTAAAAAAGGAGGGAGAGAGAAAACAGGGAATTATAGACCGGTCAGCCTGACCTCAGTAGTGGGTAAAATGATGGAATCAATTATTAAGGATGTCAAAGCAGTGCATCTGGAAAATGGTGACATGATAGGTCCAAGTCAGCATGGATTTGTGAAAGGGAAATCATGCTTGACAAATCTTCTGGAATTTTTTGAGGATGTTACCAGTAACGTGGACAAAGGAGAACCAGTTGATGTGGTATATTTGGACTTTCAGAAGGCTTTCGACAAGGTCCCACACAAGAGATTAATGTGCAAAGTTAAAGCACATGGGATTGGGGGTAGTGTGCTGACGTGGATTGAGAACTGGTTGTCAGACAGGAAGCAAAGAGTAGGAGTAAACGGGTACTTTTCAGAATGGCAGGCAGTGACTAGTGGAGTGCCGCAAGGTTCTGTGCTGGGGCCCCAGCTGTTTACATTGTACATTAATGATTTAGACGAGGGGATTAAATGCAGTATCTCCAAATTTGCGGATGATACTAAGTTGGGTGGCAGTGTGAGCTGCGAGGAGGATGCTGTTAGGCTGCAGAGTGACTTGGATAGGTTAGGTGAGTGGGCAAATACATGGCAGATGAAGTATAATGTGGATAAATGTGAGGTTATCCACTTTGGTGGTAAAAACAGAGAGACAGACTATTATCTGAATGGTGACAGATTAGGAAAAGGGAAGGTGCAACGAGACCTGGGTGTCATGGTACATCAGTCATTGAAGGTTAGCATGCAGGTACAGCAGGCGGTTAAGAAAGCAAATGGCATGTTGGCCTTCATAGCGAGGGGATTTGAGTACAGGGGCAGGGAGATGTTGCTACAGTTGTACAGGGCCTTGGTGAGGCCACACCTGGAGTATTGTGTTCAGTTTTGGTCTCCTAACTTGAGGAAGGACATTCTTGCTATTGAGGGAGTGCAGCGAAGGTTCACCAGACTGATTCCCGGGATGGCGGGACTGACCTATCAAGAAAGATTGGATCAACTGGGCTTGTATTCACTGGAGTTCAGAAGAATGAGAGGGGACCTCATAGAAACGTTTAAAATTCTGACGGGTTTAGACAGGTTAGATGCAGAAAGAATGTTCCCAATGTTGGGGAAGTCCAGAACCAGGGGTCACAGTCTAAGGATAAGGGGTAAGCCATTTAGGACCGAGATGAGGAGAAACTTCTTCACCCAGAGAGTGGTGAACCTGTGGAATTCTCTACCACAGAAAGTAGTTGAGGCCAATTCACTAAATATATTCAAAAGGGAGTTAGATGAAGTCCTTACTACTCGGGGGATCAAGGGTTATGGCGAGAAAGCAGGAAGGGGGTACTGAAGTTTCATGTTCAGCCATGAACTCATTGAATGGCGGTGCAGGTTAGAAGGGCTGAATGGCCTGCTCCTGCACCTATTTTCTATGTTTCTATGTTTCAATTGGTCTGCCATTTCTTTGTTCCATGATATTGAATGGTGGTGCAAGCTCGAAGGGCCGAATGGCCTACTCCTGCACCTATTTTCTATGTTTCTATGTAATCTGTGTCTAAGATTGGTTTGGGATGGTGTGGAGGGAGATCAGAGACGAAAAGAAACCCAATGTCTCGTAACAGCACTACATGGGAGGGGGGAACAAAAAAACACCAATAACATGGCTCATAAATAACTCGCCACCACAACATTAATCACAAGGAAAAAAAGAAATCAATCGCACTTGCCTGAGGTCGCCATTACTGACCTCACTGCGGCCGCTGCAGCTTGGAGCGCCAGCCTCCACAGGCGGTCCCAGCAGGGCGCTCGTGCTACGGGTCGGGCGCCAGCCAAAAATCGAGCTGGTGTCGCAACCAGTGGCGTTGCACACCGGCTCTCCACTTCCGGTGGTAATACTCCACGCCCCCTCAAAACTGGCACCGGAAGCTGGCCGCCCGCCCGGAAGTGCTTACCGCCACCCCTTCGGGGCGCTAACAGGGGCAGCAGAAAACTGAAAATCCAACTCTGTGTATTTACAGCTGAGGAGGAACAAGAGAGTTCAGAAGGAGCAGTGACCAGAGTGGCACTGAGCGAGTTTTATAATTAGATTGGGTAGAATGACTGGGTGAGCTGGATGACCTGAACCTCCTCTTCTCCTTACCCCGGTGCTGCGTTGTGGGGCTTAGAGCGCGAGTGGTGATGATTGAACTCTCCAATGTTTCTGTGCAGATCTACCAGCTGCCCGACTGGCGTTTGGTCTTCCTGGTGAAGAATTTCCCTGTGGGTCAGCGCGTGCTGGTGGACAGCTCTTCCGGTCAGCACATGACGCAGGGAGAGATAAAGAAGGAGGAGTTTGCCCGCCTGACGGAGATGCCGGCAGTAAGGGAGGTCCTGCTGGTTGGGCTCGGCAATCGACAGACGAGGCCTTTCCTTCTGGTAAGCGATAGTTCGCGTCGCTGAGGTAAATGCACATTAATATACATTTTGTGTGTGTTCTGACCTTGTGGAACGCATCACCGAGGCTCCGAGTGTAAAAAGGGGTTCAATTCTCTGGTCTGTGCTGTGTTCACCAGTCTCGGTTGATGACGTAAAGCAAAATGCTGCAAATCTCATATCAAAACACAAGGGGCTTGATATTCGGTACCGCCCGCTTTGACGCAGTGACGTCGCCGGGGCATTGCCTTTAGCGCCAGGCGATGTCTACCGCCTCAAACTGGGATATTCAGTTGTATAGCACTAAGGGAAGCGTTCCACAATCCCCGAGCCACTAAAGGCCCATCGCGGGGTGGGAGTGCGGGAGCGCTTCTCAAGTTGAGGCTCTGGGATACCCGCATCCTAGCGTCTAAAGAGGAGGTGAGGTTGACCATGTGAAACCTGCAAAAAAAATGGACGGGAGGCTACCAACAGCCCTCCACAAGTAAGAGAGGTAAGTAATTGTTGAAAATTTGACTCTCAACATTTACCTCTTCATTCCCTACGATATCTGCACCGTCTGCTTCCCCCTGTCGGACGAAAGCAGTCAATTTGTGAATTGCGTCACTAAGGGGGCGTTGCGCACTCTTGACGTCACCAAGTGGGAAGCGCTAAAGTGCGAAGCACTGCCGCTAAATCACCAGTGAAGTTTGTGGCACACTGTCATAGCGCGGTGCTCTGGCGGTAGGTGTTTAGCGGCCCCTTAGCGCCCCTCTCTGGCGCTAATGGTGGCGCTAAACAACTGAATTTCTACCCCAAGGTGCTGGAAACACTGAGCCAGTCTGGCAGCATCTGTGGGGAGAGGAAGGTAAGGTTAACGTTTCAGGTCCAGGGCCTTTTGTCAGAACCGGTAGATGAACAGCTTGTAAAGAGGAATAGAGCCAGGGAGAAGAATGGTCAGTGACTAGGTGGACACACGATCAAAACACAAGAAGGGAAACAGATAGCAAAGAAGGTGCACCCGGTAGAAGCGAGCAGTTCATTCACTGCCACTTCCTTCCAGGAATGTCCACCTTGAAGAAGTTCTGTTCTTCTCTTGAAGGTGAATTTTGTGTGTCTCTCTCTCACCCTGCTCCCCTTCATTGCCAACTGTTTCCCCTCCTGCGTTTGATCATGTGTTCACTAAATCTCCATCCCTCCTGTCGTTCAATCACCTCCACAGACCAGCTTTCTTTTTCTTCCGTTTCCTTGGCTCTGTTTTTCTTTACAAGCTGTTAAGACATCAAAGTAGGCAAAAGAGGAAGGGGATACGTTGCGGAATAATTGGGAAAGTTACCCACAGTAACAATTTAAAAAGTAATGCTGCACATATTTTGTAGCTCTAAGACTCTTAACATCGGCCCTGGCCCCCTCGTACAGTGGCTCCGGGAACAGATGAATAACTTGTTTTGCTGCTTGTCTGTTGCAGGTTCATGTGGAACAGGAACTTTTGATCTATGAGGCCTTTTCCTACGACGCACAGCAAAGCCAAAATAACCTGAAAGTTCGGTTTAAAAAGGTACATAATGCCTCAACGGGAAAATCAACCCTCAAATGCCTCACGCGCATCAACAACTCCTTTAAATGAACCCTTCTGGTTAAAAATACATGCTTGTTTTAGTTTTTCAACAACATTCCATTATTTAAGTTGTTATTTCAAGGTTTTCTCATTGAGTGATGGATTATGGGCTCCTGAGCCTGCCGCGGGTCCAACCAGTACCATCAAAATCAGGTTCATTAGTGGTTTGGCTCATTAACTGATTAATTGTCTCATTGCTGTTTGTGGGATCTTGACCCGTGCAAATTTGCTGTCACATTTACCTACGTAACAGCAGCATCTATCCGTTGAAAATAATTGATTGACTGTGAAGCATTTTGGGATGTCCTGAGAATGTGAAAGGCGTTAATATAAATGCAGTTTCTTTTCTTGTATCAGAACTCATCCTCTGGCACAGAAACTCTCCCGCTGCAGCACCTGCTTCAATGTTGAACAACCCCATTAATTTTAGCTTTCTCACTTTGTTTGGTTGGTTGATCACCTCGAGTACTGTGCACAGTTTTGGTCTCCTTATCTAAGGAAAGATATACTTGCCTTAGAGGGAGTGCAACAAAGGTTTGTTCACCAAACTGATTCCCGAATGGGGGGAGAGATTGAGATTAGGCCTACAATCCATAGAATTTAGAAGAATGAGAAGTTTTCACATTGAAACATATAAAATTCTTACAGGTAGATGCTGGGAGGATGTTTCTCCTGGCTGGGGAGTCTAGAACCAGGGGTCACAGTCTCAGAATAAGGGGTCGGCCATTTAGGGCTGAGATGAGGAGAAATTTCTTCACTCGGAGGGTGGTGAATCTTCGGAATTCTCTGCCCCAGAGGGCTGTGGAGGCTCAGTCGTGAATATAATCAAGACAGAGATCGATAGATTTTTGGCTATTAAGGGAATCAAAGGATATGGGGATAGTACGGGAGGGTTGATGGAGAAGATCAGCTATGAGCTTACTGAATAGTAGAGCAGGTTCAAAGAGCCGAATGACCTACTGCTCCTATTTCTTAAGTTCTTAATCCAGGTTTTCTTGATAACTTCATTCATGGCCTCGGAATCTGCCTTTCTGCTTACTTTGAAATAATAACCTGGGTTTTGGATATACGTTGATGAGATCCCTCTGATCTGCTTTCTCGCTCGACTCTCAAGCTGCTCTTGTCCTATCACAACCCTCACCCAGTAATCTGCAATGTCTTGAACTAGTTTCTCTTTACCTTTCCTCTCCAGGTGCCACATAATATAAACTTCAGAGAGAAGAAGCTCAAACAGTCCAAGAAAGACAAGAAAGTTGAGACCGCCACGGGAGAGGAACAAGTTGTTCCCAAAGCAAGGGTCGCTCGGTTTCGCTATTTCGAAGATATTTCTGGATACTCGGGGGTAAGGGCTTTTGTAATTGCCGCTTTACCTTTTGCGCAAGTTTCTTTCAACCATAGCGTAACACGTGAATGATGCAGTGCAATAATATAGTCTCCCAATCTATCCAAGGATTCCTGTCCCAGCTCCCACTACGCTGTCGGGGGTAATACAGTCGGGAGGTTTGCCTGCAGCATGTAAAAGATTCCACGGCACTATTTTGAAGAGGAGCAGGGTAGTTCTCCTCGGTGTCCAGGCCAATATTTATCCCTCAACCAACATCACAAAAAAAGGTTATCTGCTCGTTCTCGCATTGCTGTTTGTGGGGCATTGCTTTGTGCAAATTGACTGTAAAGTGCTTTGGGACATCCTGAGGCCAGGAAAGATGCTACATAAATACAAATCATTCATTCATATTCTGAATGTCAGGTATTTTGGCAAATGTCTTGTTTTTTTTGAGAGAGGACATAATCAGCTTGCACAATTCAGGGTTGCAGCAGACATTCCCAAAGTCCCCGGTTCCATGGTTGAATTCGGGCACAGATTCCAGATAATCAAAAAGCAAAATAATGCTGATGTTAGAAATCTGAAACAAAAACCCGGAACACTCAGCAGAGGATACAAGTCAACGATTCCTGCGTTCTCTCAACAGATGCTGCCTGACCTGCTGAGTGTTTGTGTTTGTGTTACAGATTACAGATATCTCGGGGCTGAAATTTGCACCAAGGAGCCAACATTATGAGAAAATCCGATTGTTCTGTTTTAAGGTGTCCCCCTGTTCAAATTCCCACCGCGCCATTGCCTGATGGAAATCTACACTGCCGCCGTGCCGGTTTCAGTGCACTGTTAACGTCTGCTCCTTCTCCGCCCTAGGTATTTATCTGTGGCCCGTCCCCTCACTGGCTGTTCATGACCTCGCGAGGTGCACTGCGCTTGCACCCGATGACGGTTGACGGACCCATCGAATCCTTCGCGCCCTTCCACAATGTCAACTGTCCGAAGGGTTTCCTGTACTTCAACAAACAGGTACGGAGGAGAGCGGTGTCACTGTAGGATGTGAACAGTATGTCAGGAGGCTTATTGATCGAGCATCTTGTCAAAAACTTAACCCTCTTCGTGGAGCTCTGAGTCACCACATGGAAATCTGCCAGCGGAGGCAAAACGTCGGCCAGTTAAGTTTGCGTTTTAAGAGGAAGCTTTTCCTTTTCCTTTGTCCGACATTTAAATTGCAAAACATATGAATAGAGGGAGTACAACAAAGGTTCACCTGGGATGGGGGGGATTGTCCTGTGAGGAGAGATTGAGTAGACTAGGCCTACATTCTCTGGAGTTTAGAAGAATGAGAGGTGATCTCATTGAAACATACAAAACTCTTACAGGGCTTGACAGGGTAGATGCAGGGAGAATGTTTCCCCTGGCTGGGGAGTCGAGAACCAGGGGTCACAGTCTCAGAATAAGGGGGTCGCCCATTTAGGACTAAGATGAGGAAAATTTTCTTTACTCGGAGGTTGGTGAATCTTTGGAATTCTCTACCCCAGAGGGCTGTGGAGGCTCAGTCTTTGAGTATATTCGAGACAGAGATCGATAGATTGTTGGATATTAAGGGAATCAAGGGATATGGGGATAGTGCAGGAAAGTGGAATTGAGGTCGAAGACCAACCATGATCTCATTGAATGGCGAAGCAGGCTCGAGGAGCCTAATTGGCTACTCCTGCTCCTAGTTCTTATGTTATTTTAACCTCCCCCAGTGGTCTCATGACCTGGTGTAGCACATTCATACCGTGGTCCCTAGCTCTGTCCCTGGGTTGCACAGACCTTGGCCTGTGTAGTGCATCCACTCACTGAACAAACTCACTGAGCCCTCTGGAGCTTACAACTTTTTGCCATATTTGTATAAATGTTAACGTTCGTTTGCTCCCCCACTCGCGCACACAAGTAGATAGGTGCTCACTGTTTCATTGGCCTTCCTTTCAAAACATGCTGCTGCCAATTAGCAAGGTGAAAATGATTCCATTAGGGCCTAATTTACTTGGAGAACATTCAGAAAATATAATACTGGACAGACATCTGACTGAAGTCTAGCTGAGCATACGGGACCTATCACTGAGGAGGGCCCTCTATTGTATACGCTTTACTCTTTGACAGTACTCTTCCCCTCCACTTGGAAGTGCTGACTTATGCAGGGATACTTTTCTAATGATTCATTGAGCCACCCAATTAACCGTTCCTCATCTGTGAGACTGGACAGTGAGTGCTTGCAGGTTGTTGGCGGTAGCGAGCATGCGAGTTGACCCCACCATAGTCCTCTTTGGCATCTACATGCACGTACTCCCCAGCAAAAGTCGGCAGGTAACGATCAGGGATGCGAACTCTGGCTGATTTTCTCCCCCCTCCCTAGCCCGGGAGCCACATGATCAATTGAAGCGTTCCAAACAGAGCAGATAATGAATCTGGGATTGACTGGTATGTGTTGCTCAGTACCACAGTGCGCAGTCTATTTACAGGGAAGTGTGCCCCTTTAACATTCCTGTTGCTTTAACCTTGTGACGGGCGTTAATGTAATTTTTCATCTGATGTTGAAAGAACCCTAGCACACTATGCAGTGAGGAGTTTGCTTTTTAGAATACATGTATTGAAGGCATTTTTCTTCCCCTTGTCTTTTCTCATTTTCAATCCTTCCTGTTGCCATAGGGTGACCTTCGAATCAGTGTATTACCCACATACTTATCTTACGATGCACCATGGCCAGTTCGAAAGATCCCTCTACGTTGTACAGCACATTACGTATCTTATCACGTGGAAACTAAGGTGAGAAACACTGTGCATTATTTGAAATCTTGCCTCTTTTACCCTAAAACGTCTCATCAAGCAGTGGTGCCGTTAATTGGCCTCTGGCACTGACTGTTGTTGCTAGGATTTCAGTGAAGTGCAATTGTGGGGGGGGTGGGGGGCTGAAATTCTTTTTGCTGCCTTCACTTGAACTGTGAAAACCCACCCAGCGGTACAGTTATAGATTCTGACCTGCAAAATTCAGGTTGCATCTTTGCTGAGAGCATTTGAAGTTTTTGAACACTAGTGTAGAGATCTTCAACTTTTCATATATTGGAGGCTCCATGGACACGTACTTTCCATTAGTGCATGACTATGTAGTGATCGAGAAGGGGATTGTTAGCCATTTCCTTTCCGTTAATAGGCGGGGGGGCGCTGGCTAAGACCAATTGTAGCTGCTGTATTGTCGCACTGGCTAATACAACTAACTCAATGCAGACCGGGAATCAAACCTGGGGCCATTCTAGGCTGTATGGCCTGGTAATGCACCATATGGTGTATTGAGCCATCAGGAGCTCTGGAAAGTTGACTTCTACTTACTTTTGTCATTAAATCAGTTTTATTGTCACTTTTAAATAAAGCTGGTGCGTTTTGTGACTGACTGGCCCCGTTGTCCAATGGCTCAGGGGGCCATCACCATGACGCCTGGTCACTTCAAACAAAGAAAAGTCACATAGCTGACGGACAAGGTTTTGTGTGGATACTGTGAATGTGTGTCTTTTTCTTCAGGTGTATGCGGTAACTACAAGTGTGACGGAGATCTGTAATAGGATCCCAAAGATGACTGGGGAGGACAAAGAGTTTGAGAATATTGAACGCGGTGAGTAAGCCCAGAGCAAGAGAAAGAGGCCTTCAGCTTGGCCTGGGAACCTGGGTCCCGCTGGTGGAGCGGTATATGGCGCTAATCTGTAAAGCACCGGCCCCTAGCCCCTAGCAGGAATCTGGATCTACATCAGTGCCCAAACCTCCAGCTCAAATCGGAAAAGTTTGTGTTATAGAAATAGTGCAGTATTTCACCTCAGTATGCACGGAACATAGTCTTTTTTAGCCTGGCTATTACACAGTGAACCAGGGATTAAAATTGTAGCTATAGACTATCACAGTATTACACTGTCTGCTACATATCAAAGGTTGGAACCCAAAGTTTACCAATCTGGAATAAGGGTTAACTTTATGATCACTGAAGCTGCAGAAATGATTGTGCTGAATCCAGACTGGTGACCTTCCATGGAAAAACCGACCTTGGCCTTTACTGTTGGCTCAGGTGATGTGTTTTTTCATTGGTGCGAATGGTTGGGTAAGGTTCAAGGACCTCTCATTGCCATAAATTTAGGATCATCATCAACAGAACAAAGGGAGATGTTTGGAGGATGTTTTTTTAATGGTCTCAGTACATAGAATGCCCCACCAGAAATACTGGTGGAAACAGATCCAGAATAGCTTTTAAAAGGGAACTGGATACGTATTTGAAAAATAAAAAAAATAAACAGAGGATTGGGGAAAGGATAAGGGAAATGAGTGAGCAATTACTTCTTTCAACAACCAGCACAGGCACGGTGGGCTGAATGGGCACTTGCAGTGCGGTGTGCTAATGGATGGGATGGGGCACAACCTACTGTCGGTGATGATGAATGGGGGAGCAACAGCCTCCCATTGATAGTAATAGAATATAATAGGCCTTGTCCCTTTGACACTGATACCTTGTTCTATTGGCAGATGACCGATACATCTACCCAATGCTGGAGAAGTTTTCCATTCAGTTGATCTCACCTGTCAGCTGGGAAGCCATTCCCAATACTAGGTAAGCTAGAGCAACTGTATTACTGAAGTCTTACTAGAAAGAGTTAATGTGCGAAGAACTCTGCTTTTAAGTGTCTATCTTCACGCCCATTATTATCATCATCATCATCATCATCATAGGCGGTCCCTCGAAACGAGGATGACTTGCTTCCACGCCAAAAAAAAATGAGTTTCGAAAGAAGAACCCGAACTACATCCTGAAGAGTGGAAGATGCCTGTGCGTGGATTTATTTAACGTGGGATGGCCGTTGAACACCAGCCATCACACAGGCTTGACAGAGCTAGGTCTTGGTCCAGTGACAAGGATTAACCAAGATGACTGGAGGCCAGCTCTGCTGCACGGACCTAGTGTGCACACATATCGCAGTGTGGGCTGGCCCGCGCCTCCCCTGGGCCCCGATCACATCCCTCCACAGTCTCTCACAGCTCCTTCACCCCTCTCGCTGCACCTGCCCACGTTCCAATCACCGACCTTGCTGACACCCATTCACCAGTGGACAGAAATAATTCTCACTCAGCACCCATATCTTCAAAAATGACATGCACGGAATTGTTTCTGATTACCCTCCCATTCTTTGAGCGAATTCGAGTTTCGGAATCCTTAATGTGCCCAATATCGGATTCAAAGAGTTAAACTGGGGTACGGTTTGATGGATTAATGTGGGTCTAGGTGTCTTTAGCATGGCTTTGTGGATGTAATGTGCAGCGCGAGTGACATCCACTGATAGAACATCCATCCAGTACCAGCCTTTGATTTTCAGATTGGACTTTTTCTATGTTAAGCACATGACAGGATTGAACAGTGACAACTGGCCGATCTTGGTGATACAGTGCCGTTACCATATAGCAAGACCGAGATACTTGGGATCGGATAATGTAAACCAACTAGTGCAAGGCTTCAAGAACATTGCATCTTCTATTGAAATTAGTTGCAGCAACAGACAATACAACTTTTTCATAATTTAAATTTTAATTTTATGTCTGAGAGTTTTGCGGCGTGACTATCATTAAACAGGTTATTGCCCCCCCACCCCCCAATCCAACTTTTTCTCCTCACCCATCCTGGAAACGTTCCCTGAGCACATTCTTGGCCATTGGTCACGTGAGTTCGGATGGAGAATGTCAGTCAGTGAGACTGCTGAGGGCAAGGTTCCCTCTCTGCTCCACCCTTCCCCCAATTCCAGAGAAAGAAAGACTTGCATTTATATAGCGCCTTTCATGACTTCAGGACGTCCCAATAACAGCCAACGAAGTAACTTTGACGTGTAGCCACTGTTGTATTGTAGGAAACTCCAGAGGTGCAGAGGCCAGTTGCTGAGTGCCTTCCGACAGCCTGGCTGAGATCACCAACCTCAGAGGATTGAAACCTGACATCCGGTCACTTAGAATCATGGGGCCCGAACTCAGTCGAAGCCAAGGCCCGCTTGCCCAAGCCGCCCAAAGCCGCCGAGAGACCAGGAGGTACTTTGCCAGGAGGATTCCTCTAAAAGAGGTTGCAGTACTGTCCGGAGACAAAATAACAGCTTAGGCTGTAAATCTGGGCGGCAGCGGGCGGGAGCGCTCAACCTCAGCGGAAAATGCGCTTGCTGCCCAAGTGCCGCCAAGGATGGAGTTGGGCCCAGGGAGGGTAGAAGAACGGAAAATAAAAATCATTGCAAAAAAAAAATCCCCAGAATACCTTCAGGGGGCCCCATCCAGGTAAGATGCTGTTTAAAAAAAAATGTTTAAACATTAACCTTTTTTTGCAAGTCTTCGTACTCACTGTCGGGGTTAGACCTGGTTCCATGCAGCGATCCTTCCCCCTGCTGACGCCAACTCCTGTCTGCACCAATCTGGCAGCTGGGCGGGCGAGACAATACTTGCGCTACTTGGCCATCTACGGGCGGTTCCCGGCGGTACTCCCCTCCCGCCCACTGCAGCCCGAGTGGAAACTGGCACAGAGAGGAAATCTACGACACAACTAGATGGCAGTGGGCAATAAGGCCACCAATATCGGGGCCACCGAAGTTTACAGCATGGAAGGAGGCCATTTCGGCCCATCGTGTCTATGCCAGCCAACAAGAGGCTATCCAGCCTAATCCCACTTTCCAGCTCTAGGTCCGTAGCCCTGCAGGTTACGGCACTTCAAGTGTACATCCAAGTATTTTTTAAATGTGGTGAAGCTTTCTGCCTCTACCACCCTTTCAGGCACTGAGTTCCAGATCCTCACCATCCCCTGCATGAAGAAATTTCCCCTCTAAACCTTCTACCAATAATTTTAAATTTAATCCCCCAGGTTGTTGACCTCTCTGCTAAGGGAAATAGGCCCTTTTTATCGTCTATATATATCTAGGCCCCTCATAATTTTATACACCTCAGTGAAGTCTCTCCTCAACCTCCTCTGTTCCAAAGAAACCAAATCCAGCCTATTCAATCTGTCCTCACATGGTAAGATTCTCCACTCCCGGCAATATCCTCGCAAATCTCCTCTGTTCCCCCTCCAGTACAATCACGTCCTTCCTGTAATGCGGTGACCAGAACTGCACGCAGTACTCCAGCTGTGGCCTAACCAATATTTTATACAGTTCAAGCATAACCCCCCCACTGCTCTTGTATTCTATATGCTCCCTTAACCACCTTATCTACCTGGCCTACTTTCAGGGCATGCACTACACTTCTCAGTGTCATTTAATGTGTATTCCCTTTCCTTGTTAGCCCTCTCCAAATGCATTACCTCACACTTCTCCGGATTAAATTCCATTTGCCACTGTTACATAAGAACATAAGAAATAGGAACAGGAGTAGGCCATATGGCCTCTCGAACCTGCTCCGCCATTCAATAAGATCATGGCTGATCTGATCATGGACTCAGCTGCACTTCCCCGCCTGCTCCCCATAACCCCTTATCAGTTAAGAAAATATAATTTCTGTCTTAAATTTATTCAATGTCCCAGCTTCCACAGCTCTCTGAGGCAGCGAATTCCACAGAGTTAGTTCGCAGCTTTCTTCTTCATTATCAACCACATAGCCGATTTTAGTATCATCTGCAAACTTCTTAAGTATACCCCCTATATACAAGTCTAGATCATTGATGTATATCACAAAAAGCAAGGGACCCAGTACTGAGCCCTGTGGAACCCCACTGGAAACATTCTTCCAGTCACAAACACCCATCAGCCATTACCCTTTGCTTCCTGCCTCTGAGCCAATTTTGGATCCAACTTGCCACTTTGCCCTGGATCCCATGGGTTTTCATTTTCGGGATCAGTCTGCCATGTGGGACCTTATCAAAAGCTTGTAGTGCAATTGGTCATCCGGGAGCACGTATCACTTTGATTTTTAAAAAATGAAGCCACTTTTTAAATGTACGATTGACACACCAGGTTATTAATAGTGTCATAGAAACATAGAAACATAGAAAATAGGTGCAGGAGTAGGCCATTCGGCCCTTCTAGCCTGCACCGCCATTCAATGAGTTCATGGCTGAACATTCAACTTCAGTACCCCATTCCTGCTTTCTCGCCATACCCCTTGATCCCCCTAGCAGTAAGGACCTCATCTAACTCCTTTTTGAATATATTTAGTGAATTGGCCTCAACAACTTTCTGTGGTAGAGAATTCCACAGGTTCACCACTCTCTGGGTGAAGAAGTTCCTCCGCATCTCGGTCCTAAATGGCTTACCCCTTATCCTTAGACTGTGACCCCTGGTTCTGGACTTCCCCAACATTGGGAACATTCTTCCTGCATCTAACCTGTCTAACCCCGTCAGAATTTTATATGTTTCTATGAGGTCCCCTCTCATTCTTCTGAACTCCAGTGAATACAAGCCCAGTTGATCCAGTCTTTCTTGATAGGTCAGTCCCGCCATCCCGGGAATCAGTCTGGTGAACCTTCGCTGCACTCCCTCAATAGCAAGAATGTCCTTCCTCAGGTTAGGAGACCAAAACTGTACACAATACTCCAGGTGTGGCCTCACCAATGCCCTGTACAACTGTAGCAACACCTCCCTGCCCCTGTACTCAAATCCCCTTGCTATGAAGGCCAACATGCCATTTGCTTTCTTAACCGCCTGCTGTACCTGCATGCCAACCTTCAATGACTGATGTACCATGACACCCAGGTCTCTTTGCACCTCCCCTTTTCCTAATCTGTCACCATTCAGATAATAGTCTGTCTCTCTGTTTTTACCACCAAAGTGGATAACCTCACATTTATCCACATTATACTTCATCTGCCATGCATTTGCCCACTCACCTAACCTATCCAAGTCGCTCTGCAGCCTCACAGCATCCTCCTCGCAGCTCACACTGCCACCCAACTTAGTGTCATCCGCAAATTTGGAGATACTACATTTAATCCCCTCATCTAAATCATTAATGTACAGTGTAAACAGCTGGGGCCCCAGCACAGAACCTTGCGGTACCCCACTAGTCACTGCCTGCCATTCTGAAAAGTACCCATTTACTCCTACTCTTTGCTTCCTGTCTGACAACCAGTTCTCAATCCATGTCAGTACACTACCCCCAATCCCATGTGCTCTAACTTTGCACATCAATCTCTTGTGTGGGACCTTGTCGAACGCCTTCTGAAAGTCCAAATATACCACATCAACTGGTTCTCCCTTATCCACTCTACTGGAAACATCCTCAAAAAATTCCAGAAGATTTGTCAAGCATGATTTCCCTTTCACAAATCCATGCTGACTTGGACCTATCATGTCACCTCTTTCCAAATGCACTGCTATGACATCCTTAATAATTGATTCCATCATTTTACCCACTACCGATGTCAGGCTGACCGGTCTATAATTCCCTGTTTTCTCTCTCCCTCCTTTTTTAAAAAGTGGGGTTACATTGGCTACCCTCCACTCCATAGGAACTGATCCAGAGTCAATGGAATGTTGGAAAATGACTGTCAACGCATCCACTATTTCCAAGGCCACCTCCTTAAGTACTCTGGGATGCAGTCCATCAGGCCCTGGGGATTTATCGGCCTTCAATCCCATCAATTTCCCCAACACAATTTCCCGGCTAATAAGGATTTCCCTCAGTTCCTCCTCCTTACTAGACCTGAACTGAAAGGAACTAATAAGTGTTGGAGTATATCAATAATGGGGGAAAGTGCTCCTTGTTAAAACTCACTCATTGGACTGAAAAGGGAACAAAACAAATGTGAAAAGATATGGTTGGATAACTACAGTTCCAGTGGGTTTATTCCAGTTAATGTCATTTTCACAATCTACAAATATTCATGTGTCGCAGCATTCTTGTCACCAGAAAGCATTTGCTCCTTGGAAGATGAGCATCTCCAGAGAGTACGGTTGATACTGAAATAGGTTGAATGTGTTTTGTGTCTGTGCAGATCCGATTCAGCTGAAACTCACTTTGTGCCCCTTTTCTTTTAACCCCTTCCAGGAAGTTAGACGAGTTCGATAATCGGAGGGGCGAAGTGTAAGTATGAATATTTTAATCTATTTGGGTGGCCAGGTCTTTAGCCCCCTGAGAACTCGAGCTTATTTGCAACTATTGGTGTAAACGGTTTTTGAAAATCTTAAATTTAAAGAGTGTTTTATGGTTGTTGTGTTTTTATGTTTCGCCCAGTAATGTTAATGCTTGAAATAAAAAGGCTGCTTCTCTGGGGTGCTCCCACCGAGGAGTGGGCTTGCGGGGAAGATAGGTCCTCCAGGCTCTGGTTTTCCATCCATTAATTTGAACGGATGTGAAATCACTGGGAGCTCCCTGTCGGAGGGTCAGCCTGAGAGTGTAGGGGGAGGAAAAAACTCTGAAGGTATGGGCAGCAGGCTGTCCATTCAGAGTACATGCTCTCGCACACTCTCTGACTACTCTGACTCCATAGCAGCTGTTGTGCAACAACAACTTGCATTTATATAGCAGCTTTAACGTAGTGAAACATTCCAAGGCACTTCACAGGAACACAACCAAACAAAATTTTGACACCGAGCCACATGAGGAGATAGTAGGACGGGCGACCAAAAGCTTGGTCAAAGAGGTAGGTTTTAAGGAAACTCTTAAAGGAGGCAGAAGGTGGAGAGGTTTAGGGAGGGAATTCCAGAGCTTCAGGCTCAGGCAGCAGAAATCATGGCTACCAATAGTGGAGTTGTTATGTATGTATGTTAATGTATGTACTGTAACACTAGACCACTCAGTGTACCTTCACACTGTATACACCATACCTGTACCACCAGAGGGTGCTACCGGTGGAGACCTAAGGGTCACCTGTACACTGCAGGTAACCAAGTATAAAAGGGAGCTCACCTCTTGGTGTCCGCACTCTAGGAGCTGCAATAAACGGACTAAGGTCACTACATTTCAAGTACTATACCCTTACCTCGTGGAGTCGTTATTAGAGTGCTTGCATATACTACAGGGAGTGATGGGAATTGGGGGAACGCCCAGATCTCTGAGAGTTGTGGGGCTGGAGGTGGTTACTGAGATGGGGAGGGACGAGGCCATGGAGGGATTTGAAAACGAGAATGAGAATTTTAAAATCATGGCATTGCCGGACCGGGTGCCAATGTAGCACAGGGGTGAACGGGACTTGGTGCGAGTTTGGATACGGGCAGCAGAGTTTTGGATGAGCTCAAGTACACTTAACAGAATCTCCCACTCGTGCATCGCGCACACACTGGCTGCGCCAGCCCGGCTCTCCTGACTCCCACTTGTGAATTTGTGTAGGATTGACATGGAGGACTGGGAACACATCACCTGCATGAAAACTGTGTCACTAAGGAGCGAGGAGACGGTGTCGGGACTGAAGGGTTACATTGCCGTGGGGACATGTCTGACACAGGGCGAAGAGGTTACTTGCAGGGGTCGGGTGAGTGAGATGCTCAGCATTCGCATGGCTCGTAACGAATGATTGCACTGGTGTTAAAAAAGGCAGCTGTTGGATTGTACTGCCAACACTATCTAGATCTGTATGTGACACCAATGTCACAGTCATCTGTAGTTACAATTAAATAATTTTTTTTTATATTGTCATGTGAAAATACTCTGAATTATGTGGCTGCATGTTTGTGTACAGCAGTGGTTCTCTCTGTGGGAGTCTCCTGCAAATATTGACACATTCTGGGGATCTCCTGCCAGCTATTGATACTCTTGGGGATCCCCAGCAGGGGGCCTTTTCCTAACTTAAGACTGTCAGTTTGCATAATAGTGCTTGAGTATCATCTTTGGTGTTGCACATAAATACTGTGGCTACAAGAAACTGGGTATTTTGTGGCGAGTGACACACCTCCTGACTCCCCAAAGCATTTCCTTCACTTACAAGGTCCAAGTCAGGAGTGTGATGGAATACTCTCCACTTGCCTGAATGAGTGCAGCACCAACAACACACATCAAGCTCGACACCATCCAGGACAAAGCAGCCCGCTTGATTGGCAGCCCATCCACCACCTTCAACATTCACTCCCTCCATCACCACCGGCGCACCGTGGTTGCAGTGTACACCATCTACAAGATGCAACTTGCCAAAGCTTCTTCGACAGCACCTCCCAAACCTGCGACCTCGACTGTCTAGAAGGACAG
Organism: Pristiophorus japonicus; assembly: GCF_044704955.1. Lineage (NCBI taxonomy): Eukaryota > Metazoa > Chordata > Chondrichthyes > Pristiophoridae > Pristiophorus > Pristiophorus japonicus. Next base: position 295,128,017 of record NC_091981.1, on the reverse strand, counting down.
GGGCAGCAGGCTCATCACCTGCAACGCACCATCCTGACTTGGAAATATATCACCCGTTCCTTCATCGTCACTGGGTCACAATCCTACCTAACAGCACTGAGAGCACCTTTACCACACGGACTGCAGTGGTTCAAGGCAGCGGCTCATCACCACCTTCTTGAGGGTAATTGGGGACGGGCAATAAATGCTGGCCTTGTCAGCGACTCCCACATCCTAGGAATGATTTTTTTTAAAAGCTGAAGAAGAACACTAAGTCAGAGGATATGATCGGTCTCTTACTTTCCACTGTTGGACCCGTGAAACCCACTTCTGATTTTTGTGTCTCTCCCTACCCTCTTTTCTGTGCACCTTGTTCTTTTTCCTTTTGAATGGGAGGTGGTGGATGGTGTAGCCGATGGCTGCGGGCCAGCTTTTCCAGCCGATGGCTGCGGGCCAGCTTTTCCAGCCGATGGCTGCGGGCCAGATTTTCCAGCCGATGGCTGCGGGCCAGATTTTCTGTTGGTAGATGCAGGAAAATGGAGCTTCTAGGAACTGCCAGTTTCCTTCACTCCCCCTCTCAGCGCACCTCCTCCTTCTTGCTTAGCCTGTTAACCTCTCATTCCATTGCTTCCTTTAGCGCTCCCCCTTCCCCACCCCCTCACTGCCGTCTTGCCTCTAACCCCTTCCTCATTGCACGACCTCCCAATGACTTGCGTCCATCAAAATCCCTCACTGCCCTGTTGTCCTTCCTCTGGATCACCCTTCCATTTCCTGTGCTCCCCATCACCTTTCACTTCTATCCCTCACTCTCCCCCTTCGCCTTTACCTCCTGCCCCCATCACCTCAACCCGACCTTCCATTACCTTAGGTCCTAGACCCCGCTTCCATCAATTGCTCCCTCATACCTTACCTCTTTCAACCTACAAGCTTAAATTCAAACCTTCATCCCCAGCCCCTTAATGCTCTTTAACCACCAGGCTGGTCAGAAAGCCCACCTGTGTTCCCTGATATCAAAGTCAAATACGTAGTATCAAGCTGGTAAACCGGCAACTTGTTTCTTGAAACACTTACAATACTATCTTCTGTTCCTGTCCTCCTTGTAAATGCTGCGAGGGATCAGGGATTTCTGGTTTTCGATCAGCTGGGTGTGTTACCGTTCATAGAAACCCGTGACTTTGCCGAGCAGTTTCCAACCCAAACTGCAGAGAAATCGGCACTAGTAGAGTTTCTGCTTGCCTTTCACCTGTTGTCTAAATCCCGATGGTTTGTTGTAGATTTGCAAGAGCCAAGGCTTGGGGTTCCATCAAATGTGTGTGAGTTTACTCAGCCAAGGTGTGGACCTTTCCAACCTAGCTACTCTCCCCCTAGGGTTGGCGCATTTTACTCGGCTTCAGAAATCTACCTTAATTTGAGGCAAAATGTCCATGGTTGGCACATCAGCACCTTCAGGAGAGGAAGAGAGAATGGGGAATTAAGTGTATAAAAATAAACCATAAATGCCTGGTGTAATGCCAAGTGCTGATGTTAGGTTGTGTGTTTGCTCTGATGATTTCCTCTTTAATCTGGAGGCGAATAAAAGAAAGACTTGCATTTCTATCGTACCTTTCATGACCTCCCGATGTGCTTCACAGCCAATGAAGGAGGGGGAAAGGTTGCAAGCTCCTCGAGACATCTGCAAATACAGTGCTGCCAAAATAAAAGTTCTTTAATATTTTTGTTCTTTCTCTGCAGATTCTGATCCTTGATGTGATCGAAGTTGTGCCTGAACCTGGCCAGCCTCTGACCAAGAACAAATTCAAAGTGCTATATGAGAAGGAGCAGAAGGGCCCAGTGACCGCCCTGTGTAACTGTAACGGTTACCTCGTCTCAGCCATCGGACAGAAGGTAACTGCAGGCCCACCCCCCCAGCGCCCTGCAGTGAAACGTCAGCACATTTCTTATTTAGTGTCTTGTAAAGGAGGACACAGACATGTTGTCCATTATCTGTGCTTTATTTATCTGCTTGTCCCAGAGGCTCATGGAGATTATCAGCACAAGAGGAGAGGAGACCAGAATAAATTTAAGTCTCTTGTGTGCTGATTTTACACAACTCAATTTTCCTAATTTCTTCCCACACTAATCCCATCTTCTTACTTTTTCTACATCACCCTTTTATATGTACAGGTTGAACCTCCCTTATCAGGAACCCTTGGGACCGGGCCTGTTCTGGATAAGGGATTTTTCTGGACAAGGGGTGGTCACAGTAAATTGGATGGTACAGGTACTGAGCAAGGGGATATTGGGGCTGGGAGTGTGGCAGAGAGATCTTGGGCGGGGGGGGGGAGGGAGGTGATCGCGGGTTCAGGCCAGCGATTGCGGGAGTTGGCAGCGAGAAAATACTTCAATTTGTTCATGTTGGAGTTCTGCGCATGCGCCATCCGATGGCTGGGAATGGTTCTGGATAAGGGAGTTCTGAATAAGGGAGGTTCAACCTGTACCTTTTAAATGCTGCAATCAATTTAGCATCAATCACACTTCTGGTGAAACATTCCACATCCCTGTAACTTGGGCGAAAAAGTCTCTTCTAATCTCGCCCTGTACTTACTCGGTGCTTATCTCGAGATTGTGGCCGTATGCCTTCGACTTGTATTCCAGTTGAAAGAACCCATCACTCCTGATCATCATCTTGATTAATTAAAGAATCTGAACCCAGAGTGAAGCTCTTCCCTGGCCCTGTGCCACCTGGTGCTCTCCCCCCACAAAGCTGTGAGCCCACGCTGCAAATAGATTCCAAAAAGATGGTGTTAAAGTTTGGAAGCATTAATCCCTTGGAATCGCTCAGGCCAATACCTCCATGCGAACTCTGTACTTGCCACTGTGGTCCTAACTGCCACCACCAATGTCGTCCATTTGAATCATTCTCCTCCACTTAGTCACACTTGTCCTGGTTTATATAATCATCCGACATTACTGGAAATTTGTTCTGCCTTGCTTCGGTTGCGAGTTAAGAGGTTGTTATTGCTGCAGTATTTGCATTCTCCGTACAGTATGCCTTCGGGCTTTCTTTCAGTTGTTAGCACTTGTGCCTCTGAATGAGATGGTCGCGGGTTCAAGTCTCCGGAGTGGACTTAATCAGTGCAGTACTGAAGGGGTGCTGCATTGTCTGATGTGCATTCTTTTGGAGGAGCGGGGGAGTTGTCCCAGTGTCCTGACCAATATTTATCCCTCAACTAACATCATGAAAATACAGATTATCTGGTTATTTATCTCGTTGCTGTTTGTGAGAGCTGGCTGTGTGCAAATTGGTTGCCGCGTTCCCTACGTTTCCAACAGTGACTACACTTCAGAAAGTACTTCACTGGCTGTAAAATGCTTTGGGCTGTCCTGAGGATGTGAAAGGCGCTGTTTAAATCCAAGTCCTTCCTAGTTTTGTTTTGTTTAAAATTCCAGAATTGGAAAAACTTGAGAGAGAATTGAGAGTATTTTTCTCTGTGGATCTCCTGCCCACTAACACCACATGGAAATTCCTCTTGTGCAGATTTTCCTGTGGAGCCTGAAAGACAACGACCTGACGGGAATGGCGTTCATCGACACTCAGCTCTACATCCACCAGATGATCAGCGTCAAGAATTTCATCATGGCAGCAGACATCATGAAAAGCGTCTCCATCCTCCGCTACCAAGAGGAGAGTAAGACGCTGTCCCTTGTTAGCAGGGTACGTGTGCGGCACAGTGCAGACCACTTGTTCTGGTCACCGATAACAGGAGCAGCTCGAAAGCATTCATTCCCTGTGGGATAATCAGACAACATGGACATTTGTCTCTCTTACTGAGGTGTGAAGCCAAGTACAATCAGAACAGAAGCAGGAGTAGGCCATACGCCCCCTGGAGCCATTCACTATCATGGCTAACATTTGACCTCAACACTTTATCGCCCGATCTCAGTATCCTTTGATTCCCTTAGAGTCCAAAAATCTATCGATTTCAGCCTTAAATATAGTCAACGACTGAGCCTCCACAGCTCTCTCGGGTAGAGAATTCCAAAGATTCACAACCGTGAAGGTATTTCTCCTTATCTCAGCCCTAACAGAGGCTGTTCCTCTTAAATCTAAGAGGATATCCCTGCACGCTAACAGTAAGGCCCACAGTTTTTGATAGCTCAACATTAATGTAAAAAGGCTCACCCTGGCAGTCTGTTACCCTCCTTTCCTGAAGGTGCTGACTCACACTGGGTCATAAATCAATAGGCACTGTATGTAACAGAGCCTACAAGGGAGCAAGCCATCTTGGATCTGGTCCTGTATAATGAGACAGGAAAAATAAACGATCTCATAAAAGATCCTCTCGGAATGAGTGATCACAATATGGTTGAATTTGTAATACAGATTGAGGATGAGGAAGTTGTATCAGAAACGAGGGCACTATGCTTAAACAAAGGGGACTACAGTGGGATGAGAGCAGAGTTGGCTAAAGTAGACTGGAAACAAGGACTAAACGGTGGCACAATTGAGGAACAGTGGAGGACTTTTAAGGAGCTCTTTCATAGTGCGCAAAAAAAATATATTCCAGTGAAAAAGAAGGGCAGCAAGAGAAGTGATAACCAGCCGTGGATAACCAAGGAAATAAAGGAGAGTATCAAATTAAAAACCAATGCGTATAAGGTGGCCAAGGTTAGTGGGAAACTAGAAGATTGGTAAAATTTTAAACGACAGCAAAGAATGACTAAGAAAGCAATAAAGAAAGGAAAGATAGATTACGAAAGTAAACTGGCGCAAAACATAAAAACAGATAGTAAAAGCTTTTACCGATATATAAAACGGAAGAGAGTGACTAAAGTAAATGTTGGTCCCTTAGAAGATGAGAAGGGAGATTTAATAATGGGAAATGTGGAAATGGCTGAGACCTAAAACAATTATTTTGCTTCCGTCTTCACAGTGGAAGACACAAAAACAATGCCAAAATTTGCAGGCCACAGGAATATGGGAAGGGAGGACCTTGAGACGATCACTATCACTAGGGGGAGTAGTGCTGGACAGGCTAATGGGACTGAAGGTAGACAAGTCCCCTGGTCCTGATGAAATGCATCCCAGGGTATTAAAAGAGATGGCGGAAGTTATAGCAGATGCACTCGTTATAATCTACCAAAATTCACTGGACTCTGGGGAGGTACCAGCGGATTGGAGAGCAGCTAATGTAACGCCTCTGTTTAAAAAAGGGGGCAGGCAAAAGGCAGGTAACTATAGGCCGGTTAGTTTAACATCTGTAGTGGGGAAAATGCTTGAAACTATCATTAAGGAAGAAATAGCGGGACATCTGGATAGGAATAGTGCAATCAAGCAGACGCAGCATGGATTCATGAAAGGGAAATCATGTTTAACTAACTTACTGGAATTCTTTGAGGATATAACGAGCATGGTGGATAGAGGTGTACCGATGGATGTGGTGTATTTAGATTTCCAAAAGGCATTCGATAAGGTGCCACACAAAAGGTTACTGCAGAAGATAAAGGTACGCGGAGTCAGGAAATGTATTAGCATGGATAGAGAATTGGCTGGCGAACAGAAAGCAGAGAGTCGGGATAAATGGGTCCTTTTCCGGTTGGAAATCAGTGGTTAGTGGTGTGCCACAGGGATCAGTGCTGGGACCACAACTGTTTACAATATACATAGATGACCTAGAAGAGGGGACAGAGTGTAGTGCAACAAAATTTGCAGATGACACTAAGATTAGTGGGAAAGCGGGTTGTGTAGAGTACTCAGAGAGACTGCAAGGAGATTTGGATAGGTTAAGCGAATGGGCTAAGGTTTGGCAGATGGAATGCAATGTCGGAAAGTGTGAGGTCATCCACCTTGGGGAAAAAAAACAGTGAAAGGGAATATTATTTGAATGGGGAGAAATTACAACATGCTGTGGTGCAAAGGGACCTGGGGGTCCTTGTGCATGAATCCCAAAAGGTTAGTTTGCAGGTGCAGCAGGTAATCAGGAAGGCAAATGGAATATTGGCCTTCATTGCGAAAGGGATAGAGTACAAAAGCAGGGAGGTCTTGCTGCAACTGTATAAGGTATTGGTAAGGCCGCACCTGGAGTACTGCGTGCAGTTTTGGTCACCTTACTTAAGGAAGGATATACTAGCTTTGGAAGGGGTACAGAGACGATTCACTAGGCTGATTCGAGAAATGAGGGGGTTACCTTATGATGATAGATTGAGTAGACTGGGTCTTTACTCCTTGGAGTTCAGAAGGATGAGGGGTGATCTTATAGAAACATTTAAAATCATGAAAGGGATAGACGAGATAGAGGCAGAGAGGTTGTTTCCACTGGTCGGGGAGACTAGAACTAGGGGGCACAGCCTCAAAATACGGAGGAGCCAATTTAAAACCGAGTTGAGAAAAAAAAAATTCTCTCAGGGGGTTGTGAATCTGTGGAATTCTCTGCCCAAGGAAGCAGTTGAGGCTAGCTCATTGAATGTTTTCAAGTCAAAGATAGATAGATTTTTAACCAATAAGGGAATTAAGGGTTACGGGGAGCGGGCGGGTAAGTGGAGCTGAGTCCACGGCCAGATCAGCCATGATCTTATTGAATGGCGGGGCAGGCTCGAGGGGCTAGATGGCCTACTCCTGTTCCTAATTCTTATGTTCTTATGTCCTTCCTTTGCTACCTCACCAAAGGGGCCTTTATTCATGTATGAGTGCTGGCAGACTGGTCTGACATCTTGGGCATCTCACCCAAGCCGCTTTCCTGCCCAGCAGGGGTGGCTGGATTGCCTCGAGGAGCCGGCAACCTGATGGATTTCTGTCTCTTCCTACTGCACAGGGAGCCGAGGCCAAACATAGGACCCCAGCCGGAGCCTTAGCTGAGGTCAGCACCGACCGTCCTGGGCTCACTGGTGGTTTATTTATCAATGAAGTCATCAGGGAGCCTCAACGCAGGGCAAACCTGCAAGATGAGTTTCAGCTAAGTCCAACTTTAGCAGGGTCCTGTTAAAAGCAGGGGATAAAAACTGTGATCGTGATCGAAATGTCACGTTGGAAGCATTGTGTGCCCTTTGACCCTGGGGGGTTTTACAATTGATTTGTGTATTAAGCCTCGCTGGTTAATCAGCGAGACTGTGAGCCGGCAGAGCTCAGGACCAGCCCCCAGTATTTGCTGAGCTGGCTGCTCTCAGCTGGTCAAGGCAGCAGTTGGGGAGGGGGAAACTGGCTGAAGATTCCTGCTGCTGATCACTAATCGGTGATCTCGCCCCTCCCCACCGCTGGTAAATAAACACGTGTGGGACATCAGGTGAGTCACGGTTCAGGTTTGGGCTATGGACCCACACCGTCGGGCATTGGCCATCTGGGTAAACTAGTAGCGCACTAGTCATCGTGGAATTGTACCCCAGGAAATGATAAACATCTTTGGCCAAAGGAAGGGGAGGACATTGTAAGAAGATAGATTGGTGCAGTGCGTGGGTGTTTTTTTTTAGACTCACCTTTAACGTTTATGACTTGTCTCCAGGATCCGAAACTTCTGGAAGTGTACAGCATAGAATTCATGGTGGACAACTCTCAGCTAGGATTCCTCGGTGAGTTACTGTCCGGGACTGTTGTAGGTCATTGCTTTTCTCTTCTTACTGCCATTGCACCCTCTGCACCATCCTGTGTTAAAGTACTAATGAGAAAATTCATGGGCTCGTGCAGCTTGCAATTTAACCACATGGGACTCCCCATTAGACGTGACTTTCTCCCCGAGACAAACCTGAGAACAGAGGGAGGAGTGAGAACTGCCTGTTGATCCTGTTTTAGCACCAAGCTCGGCGTGATTCTGTCAAATTGGGTGTCTTGTCCACTTAACATAGAAAATAGATGCAGGAGTAGGCCATTCGGCCCTTCGAGCCTGCACCACCATTCAATAAGATCATGGCTGATCATGCAACTTCAGTACCCCACTCCTGCTTTCTCTCCATACCCCTTGATCCCTTTAGCCGCGAAGGCCACATCTAACTCCCTTTTGAATATATCTAACGAACTGGCCTCAACAACTTTCTGTGGTAGAGAATTCCACAGGTTCACCACTCTCTGAGTGAAGAAGTTTCTCCTCATCTTGGTCCTAAATGGTTTTGATCCTTGAACCCTATCCACATTTGCTGCACAGGGTGGCTGCCTGCTTTACAGTGCGACCTTACTCCTTGCCTTCCGATTTAGCTCACATTGTCCTTGCTTTCAGTATAAAGGAACATAGGAACAGGAGAAGGCCCTTCAACCCCTCGAGTCTGTTTCGCCATTCAATCATTTCAAGGCTGATCAGTAACACAAATACATTTATCTGCCGTGGCTCCATACCTCTCAATCCCCTTTAACCAATAAAAATCTATCGATCTCCGTTTGAAAGCTTCAACATCCACAGCCTTTTGGGGGAGAGAATTTCAGATTTCCACTCCCCTTTGTGTGAAAAAGTACTTTGTGATTTCACTCCAAAATAGCCCGACTCTCATTTTAAGATTATGCCCCTTTGTTCTAGATTCCCCAGACTTCTCATCCATCAATTGGAGACATGGGTGGTTACTGGCAGTGAAATATTTTACAGGAAGCAAGCTTAACCGATGATGCAAGGATGGGACACTATAGTTATGAGGAGAGATTTCCGATACTGGGACCATTTCCCCTGGAGCAGGGAAGGCAGTCGGAGATTTAACAGAGGTTTTTTAACATGATGAAGGGTTTTGACAGAGTGAACAGGGAATGGCAAATCATTTTAAAATCATCGCCTAAGGGAGTGAGGAGAAAGATGAGGAGAACTTTCTTTACA